>NW_016690335.1:1883946-2050198 GCF_001604755.1 Lepidothrix coronata | reverse complement strand
ATTTAGGCTCTCAGCCAGCCATCAAATTGATTTAATATGCGTTAGGCCTAGGGGACAAAATATGAGGATAAAGAATGGACTTTTCCCACACTGATGTAATACTGGGTATTACTGTGTGCAAAATGTCAAAGAAAAGTTGTCACAGTAATTTTTTATCTAAAAATGTAGAAAGAATGAGAAAATAGTACATAGGAATTTAAAAAATGCAAATTACCGCAAGATTGGAATTATGTTGATGATTGTATTTATCTCTAAGGCTAAAGCCATAGTTCTCAGGTCATTCATGGCTAGGCTTCGTGAATGAAGATTTGGGAAGGGCTCTACCCACATTTGTTACAAGTGCGCTGGTTGCTAAAGAGGCCAATATGAGGTAGACAAGTCCGATTGCAAAAGGCACAGCAGAAAGACTCCTTAGGTGGAATATTCTGCAAGATACAATTCCGTGGTTGGAAGAATATAATTTTGATCCTGACCATGTCCACACTAGTGTTTTAATTCAGATCAAGAGTGTATTTTCACAGAAACTCACAGTGTTGTCACCACCTCCTTGTGCTCTGTTTCACATTGCAAAAAGGTTCCGAAAAGTACAGCCTGGACCCTTCCAGGTGAGCCTCAGCTGGAAGATGTCCTTCCCCTTATGCACTATATCTACCAGTGGTTATTCATTCAGCCCATGGACTGGACAGTAATTCAGTCATAGTAAAATAAATTCATGATATATCCACAGTGGGCACAAGGTCCACCTGTTTGTTCTCTTTAGAGTGACTCTTGAAGGTCTACACAGCATGCTAATGTGGGGAGGGCCTCCAACCACTAGATAAAGCTGGAGCTGGAGAGAAATAAACTATGAGGAAACATAAAGTACCCTTAATTTTTTTTTAGTGTATTACTTGTAATTAATGGTGCATCTAAATTTTTCCACATGACTTCAATAAGGAGAAAAAATGCTTCCTTAAACTGAAGTTTCTGAAGTAACCATTGTATTTATTTTTCTCTGACTCTATCAAGGAAAGCATTCAAGATGAATGCTTTAGTTTTAGCCTACTAGGTAAATAACTAATCAGCAGGCAATGAGCTATACTTTCAGGATCAGTATAAGCAATACAAAAGATAAGCTATAATACTAGACACTTAGGTTAGTAAACAGTTGCAAATTTCTAAGCATTCTTCTGCAATTAATCCCCAAAAGTTCTAATCACACACAAACATATAGAGCTGGTTTTGCATTAGGCCACCTCCAGGCTGTGTGGGTCACTAGCAGCCCCATTGCCAGGGAGTGGACTTTCCCCCATTTTCTCTGTGGGATATGTGGTTGCTTCAGCATCAGGTGAGCTCCTGCCACTCCCAACCACCCACTGATCCAACATCCCACAAGACCCCAGACATGCTTAGACACATCTTTGTGTGACAGCACACACAGACAGCCTCTGGATGAGTGCAGATGCCCCACAGGAGGGTGGTCTCTCCAGGATGGAGGGGGTTTGCAATGTCATGACCACTTTGCACAGTGTCAAACCATGTCCAGCTGCTGCCCTCTTTCCTCCTCCCTATCTCTCCTTTTACAAACTGTCATGCTTCTGTTGCCCTCTTTTTCAAGCTGACCTTTGCCTCAGAAGACTCTGATTCCCTGGTTACTACTCAGCCCGACTGGTGGTCATATTTCCCTCTGTCACAATAAGTTTGGAGCAAATTTCTGCTAAGACAGTTTGGGGTATTTCACTCAACACCCATTGGATACATTCACATTCCTCTTTTTCAGCTGTTACTGGAGAGCTGGAGAGCTGGAGAGCCTTATCACCCTTATCACCCTTCCAAACCATTATTTAAGGAAAGACAGATTTGTGAAGTCAAGAATTGAATATTACTGTTAATACCTTTCTGTATCATTACGTGGAAAAAAACCCAAATAAAACAAAAACGAACAAAAAACCTCTTTGTTTTCCATATTAAGCTATTTCCACTCCTTACTGCATTGCATTAAGCAAGTGAGAAGAACTTTCAGGTTCTACCAAAACCCAAGTCTAGGAATTTTCAGATCACAGAATGCCCTTCAAATCACACCAGGTTATAAACTGGGAAATAGTTTTAACTGCACTTAAAAACATATATATATAAAAGGCACAGAATATAAATCCCATCTCAGAAAAAAACCCTGCGTTCCTGCTCTGAAATATTCATAGTGATCACAGAAAAAAACCCACAAAACTCTTAGTGTTGTGTATTTTTGAACAAATAATTACTATTTGCCTGAATTTCTTCAAATACCTTTAAAGAAATATCTTGCTGTGGTATTCAGAGCATAAAAGAAAATACATCAAAAAAAGACAGGTTTATGAATTCAGTTTGTGTCATATGGGGCTGACTCTCTGCCATGATGATTAGTTTTTAAATTAAGAAAATTTGTTCTTGCAATTAATGAAAATCAGCAGACAGCTGTGGAAACAAAAGAAATCTTCATTTGTCTAACATCAGATATTCACTGACTGAAGTTTTATGTACCTTTTAGTACATTTCAAAATTACAAAGTTCAACCAGCTTTAGCTTGATGCTGCTAGAAGAGCTAAAACATGTTTAGGCTCCGAATAGTAATTATCACTCTGCTTTAAAGGTTACAAAAGTAACTTTCTCCAAGTGAGGTCATAGTTCTGATTGAATAAAGCCTTAATTATAGAATATTTTAGAACATTGCAGTGAGCTGCAGCAACAAAGCCAGAAAATGGGTTATTTTTTCTTTGACAGTCCTAAAAAGATAATAAAGGCATGAGAAAAAGAGAAAAACACATCTGTTAAAAGAAAAAATAAAATTGAGATAATTATAGATTAATAGTTTGTTTATTTTTTCTCCGTTGGTATAGAAGAGAAAGGAGATGTTACTCCATTCTAACTACTGTGCTTGCCATTATTAGAGACTTTTTTTAATGAGAAAGCTGGATCAAATGGACATGGTTTGTATTACTGCAATTGGAACAACTGTTTTCTGAAAAATACAAAGACTCGTCAGCACTTGCTGACATTTAATACCTACAAATAATTACTAATTAAATATTAAAAATATTCTTTTGTGTAGAAGTTAATACATTTCATTCAGTCATGCCTAACTTTGCATTCAGAAATTTATGCCACCATAATGGAGGCCATATAGCATTCCATATTTAGAGTTTAGTCCTGATGTGATATTGCTTTTAAATCTTCAGACAAAATTTTGCATATCATTGTAGAAATTTTACCATAGAAAATATTTTAGTGAAAGTCTGTCAGGTGTGAATGTCTGACACATCTCATTTTTTCTTCTTTTCTCCTGCCTTGCCTTCTCTTCCGCTTCCTCCATATTGTGAACCCCTTCCACCTTGTGCATTTTCATTCTTCCTATCACCTAAAAAATTACTGCAGCCAGTGCAAAGAGATCTGTTTCCCCTTGCCAAAGCAGGTGAAATATATTGCAAGGCCTTTTTTTCCCTAGGAATCCAAGACTTCCCTTCTAGTCTTTCCTAGGATTATGAAGGTCTTGTTACTGCAGGCTCAGATGTCTCATGATAACAGACTCATATCAAACTGCACCAGACTACATATCACCTGAGTCCTGGGTCCCCATTCTAGCAAATTTGTCTGAACTGATAATTAGCTTGGAAAAGCCTGCCAAGTGATGTCCTTGTTTTGTCTTGATAAGCAGCTGTCAGCGGTGCCTAAATCAGTAATGTCCATCTGAAAATTTGCATATCCTGTAAGGTATTTCTAACTGACTTCTGACTCAACAGTTGTCTAACAGGAAAAGGTCTGTGGGAGTTACAGAGAGGAGTGTGAGTACATGGCTTACTGGGGTAATTTGGACATAGCACAAGTCTTACCTGTGAATGATAGGCAGCATGGATAACTGCAATGTTTCACCTTGTTTTCAAAAAACCAAAATTAATCTCAGTTCTAATCTTTGAGTCATTTTGTTCTCAGTTGCAAGACAAGCAGCAGACTTGTCATGCTTTGTTTTTTAAAATCTGATAACCACAGTACGGGAACAAAAAAACAGCAGCGCAGCTTTCCCTGCAATTTCCAAGGAGAGAGACAAAACCTGATTTGTTCAGATAAAGCCTCCCTACCAAAGGCTGAATTGATGTGGATTTACCTGCTATCTTCCTAATAAATATCCTCTGTGAAATTGAAGTGCAATTTTTTTTCCTAGACTTTTTCATGTTCCTTTTAGTATTTTTTTCTGCCCTCTTTTTTCTGTTTCTGAGTACATCTATCCATATCACAAGTACAGTAATTTAAATAGCTGTGTAGTTCAGGACAATTTTGGCAAGTATTTAAGTTAGAGAATCTTGTTCTCAGTTGATGACTGACTATCTCACATCTTTGCACTAAAATAATTTCCTAAGTTTTTTGACCCTACTCATATCCGGTTAAAAAAATGTTTAAAATCTTCTGTCTGTATTGTTGCATTGTTACAGAAATGCTTCAGAAATGAAATAGTGATTCTTCATAAACATGACCTCTGCGGTAGGGAAAAACAAACTAAAGTCAAACAGCAAAAGAATAAGTTTCACTGCCTGTTCTGGAGACATTTAACTAGGACTGTGACCTTTAAAAAAAAAAAAAGAAGAAAAAAAAAAGCACAGAAGATGAAAGTATGGGAAGATGTGTTGTGAATATGTAGATACCCTGTAGCTAACTCTGTGTCTCATGAACTAAAATTATGGGGTTTTGCCTTTTAGGTTTTTTAAGTACTGGCGACCAAGCTGCAAAAGGCAACTACGGATTGCTTGACCAAATCCAAGCTTTACGTTGGATTGAAGAAAATATTGGATCTTTTGGAGGAGACCCAAAAAGAGTTACTATTTTTGGATCTGGGGCAGGAGCTTCCTGTGTCAGTCTTCTGACACTCTCCCACTATTCAGAAGGTAAGCAAAGCACTTTTTTTTTTTTTTTAACATAGTAGTGTCATGAGAATGGTCATATGAAGTAGGCTGAGTTAGAATTATATGAGGTCTGTAATTTTTGGAAAATACCTGCTAGCTAGTATTCTGGATTTGTATTCGTCAACATAAAAACATATTTATAGGGAAAACTAAATGCTATTACAGCATAAATCTCATGCAACTAATGCTATGGGCAATATGTTTTTTCTAGTTTTATCAACAGATTCCACTGGGTCTCCTGTCAAAGAATTTGCCCTAATTAAAATGGAAGAGAGCAGTGACCTTTTTGATTTTTTACGCACTCTTAGCTGCACTTCCAACATATATTTAGCTGCTTTCTTCGCTTAATAATAACATAACTTAAACTTATTAAAAACTGTATTTAACTCCCCACAAATACTGTGTGATCCCACACAGTGTTCTTTAGATTTTGGTAAGTGAGCTGTGGGGTTTCTACCCTTAACACTTCACCCTGCAAAAAAACCCCAACAACGAACCCCAAGAATGTACAGCACCAGTACCAAATAATAAATATTCACGATGATAAGACCAAATCTACAAAGAATTTATAAAAAAAGACAACACAAAAATATCTATTGCATTTATAAGTCCATGCCATTTTTATCACATTAAAACATACAGGAATTTGTGACAGAAAGCTAAACCATAGCAAACAGTCATAGCAGGGTGATTGGTAAACACACCCCATTTTAAAATGCATACAATTGAGCTTGACAATTCAGTCAGTTGATACAAATAAGAGTGCAGTGGATAACTGTTGATCAAACCATGCCAAAATCATGCAGATGGAACTATGAAAAAGTTAACTGATCAAATAATTGAAATTTTATTGCATGTGCATTAAGTAATCATCTCAAAGATATATCAACAACAAAACCCACATGCTTTTGTATCTGTTGCTGTCTTTGACATTTTGAGAGCTTAACAGTAGAAATCATGTCAAGAAGACATACAAGCACTTAATTTTAAATATAAAGTAGGCCATTTTAATGGTCTTACCAGAGAAAAAGAGATGGGGCAGCTTCACCATTAAGCCCCCTATTGCTTTTCAGTGCACTGACACAAAGAAGCTCTTCAGATCAGATTTTCAGTTCTCTTTTTATTAGTACACATAAAGCAACCAGAAAGAACTAATGAGTCTCGTCTCACTCTCAAAAATATTTAAATATATTTTTGTTCAACATATAGGCAGTTCTAACACACACATGCAAAGTTCAACATGTAGGCAGTGCTAACATATACACACAAAATTATAATAAAAAATTTAAATGGTAAAATTTTCTGAGTAGAAGATTTGAACTTATTAAATTGCTTTTATTGGAGCAGATTTTTTGAAGTTATATGATGCATGGCTTCTGTGAAGGAAATGAGAGGGTGTAGTTTTCATTTGACCTTTAAACTACTGAAAGGTGCATTCATGAGTGTCATTTACATGGCGAAGAGGATATAATTGCTTGTAGCTGCCAATCCTTTAAAGAAGTTTTCACAGGACTACAACTGTGGCAAAGCCAGAGGACTTCCATCAAAGATGCAAGGAAACTGTAGTATAAGCATGAGTTTTGTTCTTGAAACAGCACCCTGAAATCTTCATGTTTTATGTGTGTGAGCACCAAAAACATGAGAGATTTTAATTAGTAGCTTATCAGAGATAGTATAAAAAAAGAGTAGTGGGCAGGATCTATGGAAATTGAATAGAAATTTTGGTTTATGCACTCTTTAGTGATTGTATAATCAAAGCTTTTTTTGCTTTGTAAGAAATGCTTTTAATTTTTTTGATACACATATTTTTAAAATATCTAATTGGATTTGTATTTAAACAATTTGCACCTGCAGGTTTGTTCCAAAAGGCAATCATACAGAGTGGAACAGCCCTGTCCAGCTGGGCAGTGAACTATCAGCCTGCCAAGTACACTCGGATATTGGCAGATAAAGTGGGCTGCGACATGCTGGATACCACTGATTTGGTTGAATGTCTTCGGAATAAGAATTACAAAGAACTCATTCAACAGACCATCACTCCAGCCACGTACCATATTGCCTTTGGGCCTGTGATAGATGGAGACGTGATTCCAGATGACCCACAGATTCTAATGGAGCAAGGGGAATTCCTTAACTATGATATAATGCTGGGCGTGAATCAAGGGGAAGGTTTAAAATTCGTGGATGGAATTGTAGACAATGAAGATGGTGTTTCCCCCAATGATTTTGACTTTTCTGTCTCCAATTTTGTGGACAATCTTTATGGTTATCCAGAAGGGAAGGATACACTGCGAGAGACCATTAAATTTATGTACACCGACTGGGCAGACAAAGAAAACCCCGAAACAAGACGGAAGACCCTGGTTGCTCTTTTTACAGACCACCAGTGGGTTGCTCCGGCTGTTGCTACTGCTGACCTGCATGCCCAGTATGGATCTCCAACATATTTCTATGCATTTTATCACCATTGCCAAAGTGAAATGAAACCCAGCTGGGCTGATTCAGCTCATGGTGATGAAGTCCCTTACGTGTTTGGGATTCCTATGATTGGTCCCACAGAACTGTTCAACTGCAACTTTTCCAAGAATGATGTCATGCTCAGTGCAGTGGTTATGACATACTGGACTAACTTTGCCAAAACTGGGTAAGTGTGACCCCCAGCATTCCTTTCCATTGATAACATACTTCTAAAATACTCAATACCCCATTGCAGTGACCTCAAACTCTGATTTTGCAGTAGTATTATAGAACTGTTTGCATTAAGACAGGAGGTAAATGAGCCTTATTCATATTTAATAGATTTTTAATTAGTGTATTCCCTCAAACTATTTTCTTTCAGTAGCTCAGTGAGAATAATAATGCACCATATTTTTTGTTCAAAAAATAGAATAATTATTAAGACAAAAAGCATGTCTCAGAGAAAAGGTGGCTCACTAAGATACTGAAAAATCAGAGGCAACATGTCTGCCACTTGAAGAAGGAACTGTCAGGCAGATAGCACTTATCTGCTGCAAAAGAAAGGAAGTTCTTGATTTTCAGTGACCTTCACAAGGATGAGGACTCAGGGAGGAATTAGAACAGAAAGGCAGACACTAGAAAAATTTTTTCCTCTGAGAGCTATAATGGCAGTAATAAGTACTTGACTGGAATGAAGAAGAGATTCAGATAAAAATTTTGCTTTGAGAAGGTTAAAAATTTAAATTAATTCTGCTTAGAAAACAAAATAAAGACATCAATGTTTTGCTGAAATAGTGTTATAAACATCCAGGAAAGAACCCTCAAAGCAGCTTAATCTGTGAACACTATTAATAAATTCTGTTCTCTTCCTATAGCATTCCTTTAAAAAGTATTGCAGTGTTTTACTTGAGCAGCAAGGGCTTTTTTGTTAACCTTGAGTCTTCAGTACTGAATTAAAACAAAGATACTTGTGGCACAAAGGAGCTGTAAATCTTTTCACTGAATGTTTAATGGTAGGATTGGGCTCTGGAAACTGCAGCTTTACTGCACTGCAGTGAACGATTTGCAGCTATATAAGAAAAACTCAGAGGTGCCCATTCTGAAACACTCAGAGGCTTCAGTTCTTGCTACCTTTAATGAATCCGAATGATGTTCAAGGGAGAGGGATTTTGCCATCTTAACAAGAACTTGAAGCGTGAATGGAGTAAAAACCAATCAAATGCTTCAGGTCAATTTACAAGGCAAAAAAGAGCTCTTGTTGCAACACATGTTAGGTAAACAGGTACTGTTGCATACAGAAATCCCACAGTTCAGCAACAAAAGTGAATGAACTCTGTAATATTTAGATGTATTTGGCAACAAGAAGTCATCAGTGCTGGGATGGGCAAACATCATGACAAAATCTTGGTTTATGGACAGAGAATGCCCTGTGCTGGCTGTACCACATGCTCAGAAAAATGATGATACCATCAGTTTGTCTTTATTTTTGTAGATGAGGTGCCACATATACATAAAGGACTTCAGATCCTCACAAGTGTATATAATTGGAATTCTTACAGAGATGCAAGACTTCCACAGTCACACTACTGTTTACAATTATGACTATTCCCTGTAGATTAAGAAGTTGTATTTAAGCAGTTTTTGAGGCTAACAGGAGCTTCTCACAGTCCCAGCTGCCACCGTTACCCATAGCACTTTCCAGCTGTTGCTACTTGAAAGCTAATTTCAGCAGGCTATACCCAGTTCTCTAGTTGTGAAGCCATTGTCATATTACACCTAAAGGCAAAAAAGGTTCTTTGGGAGACCCATTAGTCATTTCTGAAACTTTCCCATTGTGGATGAGACAGGAATGGGGTATATATTCTATTACAGACTCACTCCTTTATAGACAGTCTGAAAGATTTGTCATTAGAAATGACCTCTAGCTGTGAAATTTCAGTTTTCACAAGGAAAGGAAAAGAGCAACACAATATATATTACCTCGATGGGGTTTTTTGCTTATATGAACAATGATTAATTTTTCTGAAGAGTACAAGAAAATACTTGGAGGTAAATAATATCTTAAGATTACATTTGGTCTGCATCTCTGGTTCCTCCAATGGAAAATAGAGGGTTGTAGCACCTCAAGCCTAGAGCAAAGACGATCTCTGGAGTAACCATTCTCCTCTCTACTCACTCATGTGCAATCTGGAATCCGTGACTCAGGTTCTCCAACTCAAAAAGATTTATATAGTTCAAGACTGCATTGTTGGGGGCTCTGCTTTGGGATTCCCCCCCCTATTTTTAATTGATCATTTCCCATCCTAATTCTGATAGAGCTTGTCTTGCTTTGTGTTTGTACCCATGGCAACAAACATGAAAAATCTAACTGAAAGATTTTATTATTACACATTTTCCTGTAGGCGAGCCTTGAACATTAAAACTGCAGATATATTTATTTAATTTAAAAGTCTCTAAGACTCCTCTAATCTTGATGATTCTCCCACAGAGACTGCATCCAGGAACTTATTGTATAATTACAGCTCAGGTGGTTCATCGTTCTGATGGAGAGTGTTAGGCTCTTAATGACATACCACTCGTTCCTAAAAAGAGACACACTGTTCAATGGGCCTACTGCAAAGGCTGGGTTTGGAGGCCAGGTCAATCTAATAAAATCAAAACATAAGACCCAGTGATTTTATTGTGTTTGACTTTGAAGTCAGCTACTGAAGCTAGCAAATAGGAGGTGACAAAGGAAGTGTTTAATGGCTGATACTTTGTGCTTGAAACTAATGCCTCGAAGTTGCATTTTGCTAATCCTTCATTCTCTACCTTCCTGTGAATCTTTTATTATTATTTTTATTATTCTTAACAATCTTTTTCTTTTTGCCGTTTCAAAACTGTGTTTCTAACATGCCTTAGAAACAAGCCAACAATTTTTTACAGAGTGGGTGTGAGATACTGCATTTGGAATACAAAAATGACACGAAAATACAGCTTTTAATTCCACTTTGTGCAGAATTATATGTGAGACCTTCATTAAGAGGTGCACTTAGAGCTTCAGTCTGCTGCCAGTAGTACTATCTTAACTGTAATGGTAATTTTATGTGCCAAGTGTTCTGTTAGTTAGGGCCATGTTACCTCCTTCGCAGATACATCAGCAGGGGGAGAGTGAATAACATGAGGGGTTGTGTGCCAGTCCTTCACAGATACTCTGTCAGCTACACTCTTGTGAAGAAGGATTTGAAGTTTCACAGACTATGCACAAAGCCATGCTGTCATTAGAGACATCTATCAGGTTTCTAAAAATTGCCCTCTTTGTGAAGAATTACAGTACTCTATTTTTGCTCCCATTCATCCAGCTGTACCTACGCTGGTATTGGGAAAGATAAAGGTCTAAATGATATATCCTTGTTTTCTTTGTACTTCAGATAAAAACTCCAGAATTATTTTACTACCATTGATTCTGAAACACAAGCTTGCATACATTTCTGAGTTATTAAGAATGTCTATGTTTTATATTCAGTTTGGTTCTCTAATAGAAAGCATGATTAAACTTACAATTATAAAAGTATATTTTCAAATCAATTCTCAGTGAACTCTTTTATGAGGCTGTTGCTTTTTTTTGGATGTTTTTGTCTGAAGAAATAGCTTTCTCCAATGGCAAATCTGTATTAGTCGAACAAAACAGTGTGCTTATGGTTTGCTTTCCTTAGTGGTTATAATAGCTGACTGGAGCATGGCAACAGTGGGACCTGGTAATAAGTGAGGAAAGGAAGTAAGGGAAGATATGCCTGTGTAAAAGTCCTTCAGGCAGGACTGTCTGTGCCATTATTAGTATTGTGACACTAGAAAAAAAAATCAGCAGAAGAATGAAGAAATGTCAGTTTTTCTCTCTCTTCCTTTTTTTTTTCTTCCCATATGGAGGAAAGAGTAGTACTGAAAGAAAATTAATTATCAAAGGACCTTTCGGAGTCTTGGAGACAAACAGAAAAAATCAGTATGTAATTGTGAAGACATTTTGCTCTCCAATGAAATTAGAGAAGGACTCAAATAATAAAATACTTTAAGTGCATTAACATAACAGTCCCATTGTCCTATTTTTGCAGAAGTGGTTAAAACACAAGTTGTATTTTGCCATGTTGTATGGAATATGGATTATGAAAAGACCTCTTAATCCATCATTCTTCTTATGACAATATCAGCAGATATGAAATACTCAGGACTCTCGTTTGCCCTTCAGATCAGCTACTAATCCACCTTGTGAACAGGAGTGTGTGTTGCTTTTCGGTCAGCATCCATTGCAGGCACATTTACTTTGTATTGCCTGAGAAAAAATTAATGCTTTGATTACACGTCTCTAGCCAATGAGGTGTGAATTAAATGACAATATGTAGCAACATCCTAAGTTGTGCAAAATCAGTGCGGACTGAAAGTGGGAAAAAAAAAGTGACAGGTGAAATGGGATTATCCTGCACATTAATGAAAATATACCTTAGATAAGACAAGAAAGACCATCTTATTGTCTTCTGTTATATGGAAAAAAAGTTCAGACATTCTATGATGGGAACATTTTCTGTTGGAGAAGCTGTTTAAATTTAATTTTAAAGGTGGTAAAACTAAATAATGAGAGGGCAAAATGAATAATAATAATAATAATTAATTTTGTTATAACAGTAGCATGAATAAAAAAAAAATCTCCCTAACAACATGTAGCATTGGGAAACAAGTTATCTAATTCCTATGAGAGTCATTACTGGAAGAAGTACAGAACTGAAAATGTATTGTTCATATTATACTGTTATCATCATGATTGCAGCAGGTTTTTAAAGGAAGGTTTCCTAGCAACCTTATTATGCATTATACATTTGAGCCTCAAGAACACCTAGAAGCGCAAAGGTGATGTGAGGGGCTAAAAAAGGAAAAAGGAAATTTGAAATTAATAACAGATAAGAGTTTTGCTGAATAGCTGATTTGATAGGAGAAATGATTTTCTGTATATTTATGTTTCATGCCTACCAATAAAACTGGAAAACTGTTCATAACAGGAGAAAGTGCCCAACTCCCCAAGAAAAAAGCTTAACAAGTTATAAGTTGTAACCTTATGACTTTATTAATTTTTTGCAGTGTACATAGGAGAAAGACCAAGGAAAGTAAAAATTCTCTTGTTTATATCTACTGAATATTTTTCGCACATTGTCATTAATTTGTAAGACCAAGATCCATGCATTATTAGATCCTCTATTTAGGATTGGACTTAGTTATTCACTTTTCTTTAAAAAAAAATAATTATTTAGATATCTATCCTCCAAATTCAGAGAGAATATTGAGACCATTTATTCATTTATTAAGTAATCAACCCTAGAGTCGGTGTCGGTCGTAGAGCTCTGATACCCACAAAAAAGAAATGACTTGTCTTTAGAGCTGGCTGATTTTTTTCTGTTCGTTGTTTCAAGGGACAACTTCATGCCCCCGCAGAGTCATGTAAACAAATATTGAAATACAAGCCTACCCTCATGTAATGTTATTTTCTCTCTTGTGTTTGGAGGAGGCGGCAGCGTAATTGGCTGCTCCTAGTAGATATAGTTAAAAATGACAGATGGAGGTAGAGAATGGAAGAGGAGGAAAGGGAGATTGATATTTACTTGTTTTGCAGGCTGTTTGTAGGGGAAGCGAATCACAGGATTACAGAATGGGAAAAGTTGGAAGGGACCACAGAGAGAATGCAAATTTAAAAGATGTTTAGTTGCTAAAATAATTATCTGCTGACATTTTTATAGGGCCATTAAAAAAAAAAAAAAGAAAAAATGTGCATATCCAGCTTGGCTGCTCATTGAAATGAGTGCTCAGCTTCTTCGTTTCTTGTACTGTGTATCAAATGCAACTCATTTACCCAAACTAGCTTAATGAATTTGTTTTCCATAGGACCCTTCCCAGAGTCTTTTGTGCTGTGAATCAGAACAGCAAGGGGGGACAATGTAAGAGTTTCTGACAAGAAAAATGCTTTGTATTTTGATAATCTTGTTGATTTTTAACTTGCTTTAGAATTTATGCATTGAACCCCAAATTTCTGTAAAAGTAGATATATTGAATATGGCCAGTATCTTCTCCTCTGGATTTTCCAAATCTTTCAGTCTGTTCTTTAAGAACAAAAGAAAAACTTTATTTTCTTCTTCAATGTATGTTAGAATCCCTCAAAGTAGCAGCATACATCTGTTTCTGTACTGCTTGGAAGTGAATATTACTCCTCTGGTTTGAACTGGGATGAACAATTCCCAAGCAATTATCTTTTTGTTCAGAATTAACACAACTTGGCTAACTGTTAATACATAATATTAAAAATAAATAAATAAAAAGATAAAAAGACAGGTAGATAGACAGATAGATAGATAGATGGACAAATAGATAAATGAAATGGTTTGTCTTTATTCTGAACATATAATGAAAAAAAATATGGAAAAAGCATAATGTTGATTAAATATCTGGCTTGACGATGTTGAAATAATCTGAGTTTTGTACTACTCCTATCTCTACTACTACTTAAGCACTATAAAACTTGTTGATCTCAGCTAATACATGTCTCATCTTCATAAAGTGAGACAGAGTTAAGGCTTGCTGTCCTATGACCATTAAGCACAGTTCCTTCATAGCAATGATCTCATGGAACTTTCAAATAGTTATCTGCTAATGCAAATGATGGAAAGATTTGCAACATAAAAATAAAAATAGTTCAAAGGTTTTTTGCCAGCAGAGAGATTTGAATGAAGGAGGACTAATACCTCAGTAAAGGAACACAGAGATAAATGGTTTCCAGTTACATGTATTAGCCCTGCTACTTCATGTTTTAAAGGTTTTTGTTTGTAATACATACAGCTAATATTTCCTGTGTTCACATGGACTTCCAATATTGCCATAAGAATTAGATGCCCATATTTACTACTTACAGCAGTGGGAGTAGTGGTACCTTAAATGAGAAAGTGTCAACCCTGAGAAGAATTGAACCTACACCTTTACTATGGGGAGAGGTGATTAGTACTTCTCTAATACAGTATATCTCTAAGACATACTCTTCGGAGTATGATACTGAATCACAGAATTCAGATGTCCTGTTGGGATCTGAAACACTATCCTTTCTCTGTTTTCATGTAAAAAAATGCACTGTACAGTAAGTAATTTTCTTTTTATTATTTATTAACAGCAGTTCTTCATTTAGGGAAGGCTTTTTAGCTTCTGTTTTTAGATTACTTTAAGTATTGCAAATCCATTAACTTTAGGATTGAGGGGTTTTGGTTTTTTTTTGCTTTTATCTGTTTTTGGGGGGACGGGGTAGATTAATGACTATAATGTTGTCTGGTTTTGTTTTTTTAGAGATCCAAACCAGCCTGTTCCACAGGACACAAAGTTCATCCACACAAAACCCAACCGTTTTGAAGAAGTGGCCTGGTCCAAATACAATCCTAAAGACCAACTTTATCTGCATATTGGCCTGAAACCCCGGGTTCGTGATCACTACCGAGCAACAAAAGTTGCTTTCTGGTTGGAGCTCGTACCACACCTTCATAACCTGAATGAAATATTTCAGTATGTTTCCACAACAACTAAAGTCCCCCCTCCTGACATGACCTCATTTCCTTATGTGACGCGACGTTCTCCTGGTAAATTGTGGCCAGCCACCAAACGCCCAGCAATGACACCTGCCAACAACCCCAAACATTCAAAAGACACCCATAAAACAGCTCCAGAAGATACGACCGTTCTGATAGAAAACAAGCGAGATTACTCCACGGAGCTGAGCGTCACCATTGCTGTGGGGGCATCCTTGCTGTTCCTCAACATTTTAGCTTTTGCTGCATTGTATTACAAGAAGGACAAGCGACGTCATGAGACTCACAGGCGCCCCAGCCCCCAGAGGAACACAACCAATGATATAGCACACATACAAAACGAAGAGATCATGTCATTGCAGATGAAGCAGCTAGAACATGACCATGAGTGTGAATCACTGCAGGCCCACGACACACTGAGACTAACCTGTCCACCTGACTACACGCTCACTTTGAGAAGGTCCCCAGATGACATCCCGCTAATGACACCCAACACCATAACCATGATCCCAAATACATTAACAGGAATGCAGCCTTTGCATACTTTCAACACCTTCAGT
This sequence comes from Lepidothrix coronata, assembly GCF_001604755.1. Taxonomy (NCBI): domain Eukaryota; kingdom Metazoa; phylum Chordata; class Aves; order Passeriformes; family Pipridae; genus Lepidothrix; species Lepidothrix coronata. The sequence continues at coordinate 2,034,688 of NW_016690335.1, read as the reverse complement.
GGAGGACAAAACAGTACAAATTTGCCCCATGGACATTCGACCACTAGGGTATAGCTCAGCCCTTCCCCCTCTACCCTCACAAGCCACTTGGAAAAAAGAAAAAAAAAAGAAAAAAAAAGAAAAAAAAAGAAGAGGAAAAAGTTATAATACCATCCATTGAACACCTTGTCAAAATCTAAAGTAAAAACAAGTAATAGAGAAGGACAGTCATTATTTTCTTACTGATCCTTCCCACAGAAACTCACTGATATTAAAGATCAACTACAAACCCTGTGAAATGTGAAAAGTGTACATTGCTGTTGCGATACTGCTTTAAGATCTCAGCCACTTTGATTGAAAGTTGAGGCCAGAAGAAGTAATTTAAAATGGTGTTTTAAGTGTAACAAGCAAAGCAGAGTCTTCTGGAACACAGAGCCAGTGACTGTACAGGTGTTTTGTTTTGGGTTTTTATAATAAATAAAATAATAAAAAAGATTCTTTATGTGCCATACCATGAATGGCCATTGATAAAACAAAGACATCACCATGGGCTTTTACCCAGCATATGAAGCTGTAATCCAGATGGGGAAAATAGAATTTTATTATTAAAAACAAAAATAAAAAAAAAGAGGAGGACTGACTATGCAGTAAAATACGTATAGTTCTGCGCAAAGAGATGACTTGCCAGCCTGAACTATATTTAAAGAAACTTTGTAAAAATGTACATAGCTGTGAGTTTAAAAACAAACCAACAACAAAAAAGCAGCTTTTATTGATGTTTTCAGTTTGAAAAGAGCTTTTAGAAAGATTGTGCATTCGATTGTGACCTATGTGTATATACATTAGTCATATCACCTCTGTTTCCTCCAAGACCAAAGGAGGAATTCCTTCTTAATTACTAGTGGTAAACAAAAACCATGAGTTTTTTCTAACATGTTTCATTTATATAAGGCCATGGTGTCATGCAGAGGATACAGTTGTCTGTGTGACCTGCGTATTTTCTCTTACAGGTTACACTAATGCATGTTAAAGTATTCATAGGAGATTGTTGTTCTTTTCTGAAACATTTTTTCTATAATTTAATTTTGTGTTAGCCTTTGTTAAATTGCAACACAACAATGGATTGGAAAATGAAGAGAAAAAAAACGCAAAAGAAAATAATTACTATTTTATACTTGTTGAACTGAACCAAGAAACATCTAATAATATATATTCAGAGTCCAGTTTGTAGTTCTTGGTTATTGTGATACCTTAGGAAGAGTTTTGTGCCCTGACAAAAGCAATGAAAGCCTGTGTTTTGGTCAGCCTTCTCTGAGGAAAATTAGCTCTATATTCACCAGCAGCTGCAGTAGAATCTCAGCTGATAAAACACCTCCTTAGTTTTGCTAAATGATATAAAACTACAATTTGAAAGTGGGGAAATGCAAGGTTGGTTGGCTGACTGTTTTTCAAAGTGTTCAGAATGGTCAGTGTGTAAGGAACTTCTCAACCCAGTATCTTGATTTCTGCTTGAGAGTGTACCTGTCACAAAATGCTTATTTTGCTGATTTATTGCACAGCAGTCCTGTAGTCAAAGAATATTATGGAGAGAGAAGCAGAGAGATCATCAGCTGTTCTGCATCTGAACAAAACTGAAAATCCCAGAGATCATCAGTCTCAGAAAAGGCAAAATTATTAGCTGGTTATTCCCTTTGGCCCTTCTTTCACTAGAAAAGCAGAGGCCAAGCAGAGCTATCAAACAAAGTAATTTGACAGTTTGATTCAAACAACTGATTTGAATGTGAAAAGCTAGAAATCAGTTCTCGCAGATGAAGATTGCTTTATATTTTGTCTTTGAAAGTTACTCTATCATTGAGAGATAGTAACCAAAGATCTTTAAACAAATTGGTCTGCACTTGAACCTAATTATCCCAGATGTATTTTCTATTATTATTCCACAACTACACTGCGTAAATATCATCTGTCCCATAAGTATCTAACACAAGATGCCTTGTACCTCTTCTTGTTTTCTACACCTTTTGTTTTTGAATAAAATATCTTGGAATAGTTGCCCCTACAAATAAAATCAAAGACAAGGTGATTCACTGAGGTCTATTCATCTGCACAACTCCTTGTTGTAGTAGGCAATAAAACAAATTCTGAATGAAAGAAGTGAAAAGTTAATGACATGACAAAAATGCAACATGTGGCTGATACCATCCTTTATCTTTAGTAAACATACTATAAATCTGACCTCGAAGTTCAGGTTGGAATGTGATAAAACAGCAACTTCAAAGTACAATTAGTAGGAAACGTAAAACTGTTTTGTTTTTTTCACTGATCCATCACATAATATTGATAAATGCTGACTCTATACCAGGCCATTTCCACCAACTATTTAATGCCTCAGCTGAGATGCAGCAGTTCATAACTCTTAAAAAAAGGTTTAAAAAAAAAAAAAAAAAAAAAAAAAAAAAAAAAGGTAATGATGCTTGACATCATAAGCAGTTGGGTATGTTTGTAATGTGAATTACAGTATTTGTTTAGTACTTCCAATTGTCTTCTGCTAGCAATATGTACAGTACTGTGTCAGGCTTGTGACATTTGGGTAAAAAAAAGTTCCTGTAAGTGAATGATTTTAGCTTTTAAAAGTAATTACAATCAAGTTGATTTAATAATTTGATACATCTGGACTGATGTATGATTTATAGAGGGAACAGATTTATAGGGTCTTCATAGAATTCTATAATAATGATATCAAAATATACTTTGAAACTGTAAAAGAAAAACAAAAGTACTTTCCCAGGCTTATATTCTTGTCCTTATGAGGCACACAGGGTTCAATGGTTTCTTCTGTTATCGTTTTGCAATTTTTTGTTTTTTGCCTTAAGTAATGATAGAAGATATATATGGCTGGACACATATGTATAAACTTTTCAGCAGCATTTTTAATAATAAAATATCACGGTATTTTCTAATGCTTTGTGCAAATAACTACGTGTTCATCCTTTTGTGTAGAAAGTCTTTCAGAGGTGTGTTTTCTGCCCCATCTCCATTTTATTATCTAATGTAAACAATGCCTTGATACACAGTATAAAAATATTAAAGTAACAGAGGTTGCACTTTTAAGTTAGCATTGAGTTTTCATGGCTTTTGTAGTTCTATAAGTCTGCAAGTAAAAGGAAAGCAACTCAGACAATGAAGATGTAGGAGAATAAGTTCCATATACTTATTACCTCTATGCACTGCAATTCCCAATGAAGCAATGGCTGAATTATTTTGTTAGTATTTTCTGAGGCACTGAAAAAAAAGCTTGGGTAAGCAGCTTTCCTTAATCGAGTATAGCTTAGCAGCTGAAAAATGTATCTTCCAAATTAGGGATCAGAATAATGCAGATAAATCTAATACATCAAGCCTCCATAAGTAAATATACTTTCCTTTTACATTTTAAATTTAGATAAGTAATTATTTTTGTTAGAAAAAAATATGTAGGAGTAGCAACATATGTTACTCATATATATTTAAGGTATTTACATAGATTGCAAGTATGTCATTAATATAATTCTTCCTTCAAAGGCTGAGTAAGTAAATAGTTTGTTCTTTTATGATGTTAGATTCTGTTTACCAATGAGGTTTTCTTTCACTGGAAAGGTACATAGACATTTTAGTAATTTGAGCAGGGTATTGTTTGCTTTCTGTAACTATTCTGCTGAATAGAGGTACTAACAACGTTTGAAGAATTTTGAGCATATTAGTTAAGATTATTTGCAAAAAGCAAATTCTGAATTATTCATATGAGATTTTTGATATGAAGAATCAAGCTTCTGAGATAGAAATATGTGCCTACTGACCTAATCAAGCAGCTTGAATTTTGAATATTGAATTTGTATATAAAGCTTTTGCAAATAAATTGCAGGTTTATAGTTGTTCAGCAAATACATTTAATTACAGGTACACTTCAAAATTCCACAGCTTGCTCTGAGATAATTCATACACAAGAAAAGAGGTTACAATTGTGTAATTTCTATGAATTGTTCACCCTAAATTGTGGAGTGATCTCAATAAATTAGCTTCTTTTCAGTTAAGCAGTTTCACATTTAAAAAAAAGGAAAGCTTCAGAACTTTGTTCATGCTAAGCAAATATTTTGTTTTGTTCTTTTACTGTCTGAAATATAAATCTGCAGATTAGTATATTCCTATCTTGACTTTGTTAAGAATATGACAATTCAATGGTATTTAATATCACATAAAATCATTTGAAATAATACCATGATAATTATATGCTTGTCTCAGATTTGTAGTTTTACATTTGTATTATTTAATTATTGTCAATTGTTTTTCATATTTTCATCTGCAGCTGTTTGACATCACAAACCTCATCAGCCTGAATCTCTCCAGAGGCCATAGCAGCTGGTAAAAAGTGGGATTTTCATCCCACTAGAAATTATGATATTATATATTTAATATCATAATATTTTAAAATGCTTCTCAATACATCAAATTAGCCTGAAAATTAAGACAGTAACCTTTTATAAAGCAAGTGAAAAATAAGAAAGGGGTTTGGAAATGTCTAAACATCTTGTTTGAACTGTAGCATAATAAATAACATTTCACTTTCAGATGAAGTTCTGATTCAAGCTGTTTTGTTTGGTGTTCCACTGTGGGCACCAAGGTCCACACTGTGTCTTCTAAAAGTTATGTAAGTTATGTTCTAAGGAAGTTATGTTTTCTCAGTCTTTTATAGCCCATCCAAATTACTTTATCCAAATTTTACTTTGTTAGAGAAACCCAGATCACTCAGTGATGACGTAGTCACAGACCAGTCACAAAGTCCAGACCAGAGAAGAAGTTTTGTCATAAATCAAGTGAACTGCAGCTCCCCTGAGACACAGTGGCAATTAAGGAAAATATGCATTAATATCCTAACAATTCAAGTGTAAAATAAACATCTAATAAATAAGGTACATTCCATTTTTATTAATGGAAAGTTCACAGCTTTTTGCAATACATACATTTTCCTAACTTCATTTTCCACCCCTTCCCCACAAAGAATAACAAAACCTTTTCAGCCAGTATTTTCTGGAATATCCACAAAAGTAAATGCAAAATTAAATAGATGACATTGTTTTGTTTTCCCTTCTACATAAAGATCCTCAGTTGCTGAAAGATAAAAAGTTCTTCCTCTAGTGCTTTTATCTGGGCTTGTAGGTTATGTAGGTGATTCAGAGTAGCCCTATTCCCAGGTGTCCAAATTTAAGTAAAAGGGAGAAGATGGACATAGAACTGACGTTGCCTTTGACTACACAGCACAGTTGTGTTTCTGTCCAATAGCCAAAGATATGGCAAAAAACCACAGAGAGCTTTATCTGTGTTTTATTTTTAAAAGACTGAATATTTAGAGATCGTGTTCTCATTTTTCAGCTTTTGATGTCTGTCATGCTTTTCCTTGTACCTAGCTCAAAGCCCTCACTTGTTTTTTGTCATCTCATATCTTTTATCTCTTATTACATCAGATATTTCCCTAGAGATACAGATATGTTTCCATGTCACAACAGTTAAGTTTGGCCCCGGATTTGTTCCATTCTGTGCTGTATGACCGTGAGACATACATTCCTTGCTGCTTTTAGTATTAAAGTTCCCTTGAAGGGGTATTTACATGGCAGCATTCCTCATCCTTTAAATGCATTGATCTCTATGGCTATCTGCATTTCGTGCCAGCCTAACAGCTTTGCTTTGACATAGTGGATGTCTTAGTGGGAAGTGCCAGCTTGGAGCCAGGCTCTCCTGTTACTCTGTAGTTTTTATTATTGTTATTATTCATTGTAAGCATTTGTTTCTTTTCTATATTGATCTTTAATCAAAAGTAAATCGAATTAGTATGTCATTCTGTTGCACAGCAAGATTTCTCAAATCCTAAATTGCTCTTAATTCTTGTTTAGATACAACTAATTACACTGCACCATCAAAACTTAAAAACCTTTCTAAACCATCAATGTTTCTTGATTCTACTATCAGTGCAAACTAATAGGAGGCTGGCACAGTTAGCCAGTATGAGAAGAATTCATGGTATACTGCCTTCCACTTGGTGGGGACTTGTTTTACAAATATGGGAAAATAAATACAATTAGCATTTTCATGCATCAGAATTTAATTACATTATGTCAAAGGTAAGCAAGACCCAAAGCAAAATTTGTAAAACCAGCTCTAGTATGCTGCACTGGTGGTTATTTTGCTTAGGCAAAAATTTGCGGGTCGAAAGCAGCTGCATGAGTGCTTAGTACACTTTAGACAATGGATGTCTCACTTCAGAAACTAGAGTGGAATTTGAGAATTTCAGGAAATGAAGAGGACATTGCAGAAGTATTCTTAATAGAGTTTCTGCTTTCAAGAATGCCTAGCAGCAGCAGCAAAGACACTGCAGGGAGAGCGTTTTAAAATAAATAGGAAGTGAATGCAAATTGTTTTTAAATTAATTTGACAGGAAGAATTACGATACGATGTGATATGAAATGACCTTAAAATAATGTGAGACATTTCTTCTGCATGAAGGGCCAACAGAAAAAGGAAAACCATCTCAAAGGATACATTTTTACAGGGACTAGTCAAATGAAATCACTGCAGATAATGAGACTATAATGGGATTTTGAACAGAGGTGTTGTGTCATAATGCTATATCATATGGATTTAGATATGTTGAACATAATCTACAGTGCTCATCTGAGTATTGAGAAATATAAAATTAGATCCCAAGATGCCCTACTTTAGCAAGACAACAGTGCTGCCATGGTAGATAACACAGCAAAGTGAAATGTGCACGTTTGTCACGAAACGACGAAAACATCCAAATAATTTTATTCCAAGAAAGACAAAGTGCCAGCCTTAATAAATAGGAGATAATGACAATACAAGCCAGAAATAGGTCCAGCCTGGAGAACCATCTTGCATGTAGAGGCCAACAGAGGGGTTATCCTCCAAATCTGCTTTTTCTTCATTTTCCTGGCGCGGAGGAGAGGCATGGAAAGGGAAGGTCCCTGGAGTATGCTGTTTTCCACTAGTGACTGGCCTTTGAGCCTTCAAAAATCACCAACAACTGATAGATGTTAGAGGTCCCTTTAAGCTGGAGCTGAGTGGGAGAAGGAAGGAATATGAACTGTTTACTTATTATTAGCAATTTTTTCTCTTCTCAGACAATCAGGAAGAGGTAAAGGATGAAGAACAATGTGCTACCAGCTTCGCCCAGTACTTGAGGAAAGGCCAGCCAAGCACTTTACTCAGTTTTTGATTGGGATGACAGCTGGAAACAAGCAGTCAAGGAGCAGTGGGCAGTGAGGGAATTGCTGAAGATGGCAACACCCACCTGCTGAGTTGATTTGTGAGGCTTCCATGTCTCTCAGCCATTATAATGGGCTTATTAATAAAATTCTGTGCTGCTCCCCAGACTGTAGATTCTGCACCATTAATATAGCAGGAAGTCAGTAAGAATATGATTAAAAATTAATCAAATAAAAATTTAATTACAAAAGATTAAAGCTCTTGTATGTATAAGAGAAGTAATATTCAATATTGCATTAATCTTGTGATCTGACTGCAGATGTGTTACTGTATCTCCGAATCAGACACAATAGAGAGTTCTAATGGAGGCACTAGGATAAGTCACCAGCTGTATATGCACATAGCTAGGAAGTGGTGTACCATTTACAACAGCTCTATAAATTGCTGCTTCAATAAATAGTAAGTTTGAAGTTACTTACCTTTTCTTGCTGAGTTTTTGGAATGAAAAATAATGTACACCAAGGACACATGGAACAACTGCCAGGAGCTCTCAGATCTGCAGCACACAGCTAAAGAAAAATGAAGACACAGTTGCTGGAACTTTGGACAGCTGAGACCTCTATTAGAAGCCTGAAATCTTCTTCAGCTCCTATTACCAACAGCCCATCCAGATCTTACATGCAATGAAATTCCCTGTGAAGAGCTGTTTCTTCCTCCAGAAAGCTGACTGACTAACTATCTAGGGACTAGCACAGATTGAACATGAAAAATATCTCCTCAGATATCTGACAATATCTCAGTGACTGCACTGACCTCTGTGGAGCAGGTTTACAAACTTTCTTGGCTCTCAGCAGTTTACTAATAGATGACCAGTCAGAAACAGATAAGTCTATTCAGTAAGTACCATGTGAGAGATAATACCTACTACAAAGCAGAAATGCAGATAATTCCTCTTAATAAGATCACTGCAGTATAGAAGCACTTCAGCTTCCCAAAATCCTTTTGAATCTGGTATATCACAAATAATAATTTGGAAATCTCAGGTAATCCTGGAGGAATAGGTAAACAAATTTTATGGTGTTGTACATATGTTGCATTTGTACTAAACTGACTGTAGTTCCCCATTTTGAATTCAAGATTTGATCTTGGCATTGTTTTCCACCAGGAATTATTTGTTTTTTTTTTTTTCTTTTTGGATAGCTGGGGAATTTATGCATTCTGAAGCTGTAGAGTTTAACTGTCATCTCTGCTGCCCTTATAACAGAGAAATTAACAATGGAAAAATTATTCATTTCAGTCATCTCAATGATTGCCTGACAGAGAAAGTAAAGTAGTTTGAGAGACAATATGTTTGAGCATACAGTTTTTTACAGCTGTCCAATTCTGACTGTAAGTGTTAAGAAATTTAGCATTTGGTTTCAGAGAAGTTTCTGCATTGCAAGCTTTGAAATGTTATGAAAATGTGATAATAATTTTCATAGGATATATAATTTGGGGAAAGAGGGTTTCTGGTAAGTATACCATCTAAATTATTTTAATAGGTAATATGATAATTTATGTACAATTATATAACCTTTATAGGAACTTCTGCTAACTAACATTTGAATCTAGAAGGCTACATATTTAGATATCTGGGATGTATTTCTACATCTATCTATATATGCAGATATATTTATGACATGTATATATATATGGTTGTTGTATGCTTCCTAGCTGCCGTTTTTCAGTGCCAGATTATATTTTCAATTGCCAGCTATTTTCAGTTATTTACAATTCACAGAATATGAAAGATGCTAGTGCATTTCACAGATATTTTGGAACTGGTCCATTTAAAACCCATTTTTTTCAGAGATATACACAAGCCTTTGTTCTGAAGATGCACACACAAATGCAACTGAGGGGAAGGTGGGAAGATAATTTATTGTGTCTGTTTTCATTCACTTGGTGAAAATAACTCCCCAGCTGCAATAGTTCTGTTGCACAATGTAGTCTTCAGTTGTTCCTCAGAGAAAAAGAATGAATCCCATTCATCTGAAAAAATGAGGTTACAGAAATATGGGTAAAAGCAAGTCACACAAAATGGACAAAGGCAAGTCAGGAGGATGGCAGGAGCTACAGAAGAAATGTGGCTGTTAACTAAGGACACATGAGGAGGAGCCGGGAAGTGGTTTGAGCCTGAATCAACTGAAATCAGAAGAAGTATAAATCAGAAACCAGGAAAATAAGCAGAAAACTCATAACACTGAGAATAAAAGTTCAGAAAATAGTGCACAGGACAAAGATGCAATACTAGACTGCCAAGATGTGTTTGCATTAGTATTTTTGTTTGGTTCAGGAATGTACTGTTAAAGAAAATCTGCTAATCCACATTTATTAAACTTTCCTCACTACACTGTATGTTGCAAGCAATCTTGGAGCAGATGAGATGGATTCCTTTTGCAGGTATATACTGAAAGATATGATCTAGGAATGCACCCCATGCCTCCAAACAAACCACTGAGATTTGGGGATGCAAACCATCCTCTGACACTTCCCCACAGCCCTGGAACCAGTCCTGGTCCCTCTTGTATTTAACAGACTAGCAATTTAGCAATATGTCCTGTGGGTATAAAAATACAGTCTTTTCCCACTGCATCAAGGCTAATTCATCCTGTTGTCTAAGTTCAGTTTATGGTGCAGTGCCTTTGATTTCAGTCCCAAAATATGTACAAAACTGCCAAGTCCTAAAACCATTTGCAAAACACTTACTCATTTTTTAATTCTGCTCAACACTGTGAAAAAGGGAAAGGGCAGGTCCCACTATTGACTTTAGGGATTATACTGATGAAAGGATATTTCTTTTCTCTTTTAAATAAAGCAGGCACTCATTTAATACTAAATCTCATTCTGCTCCTGGTGGTTTAAGGATTCAGCAATGCACTGAAATTTACTTGTCCACTTAAGAAGCTGAAATCTTTTTTAAAATATTTTAGTGGGAAAATATACACCGTTTGTATTATGATATATGTTCCTATCACTGACCTAAATGCCAGATATGTGCAGATGTTGAGAGTGGACATATACAACAATATTTAAAAACAAACAAGGAAACAAACAAAAAGCTTCTCAATTTTAATTTTAGACAGGTTTTATTTTTTGACTGCCTTACTTTATTTTAATCCTTTTGCATTATCAAATCTAGGCACAGAATAGGATATTTTTCAAGTGTTATTCTACTCACTTTGGTAATTAATTTCATTACAACATATTTGGGGGGATGAATTATGAATTTCAGTGTTAGGTTTCATGGTTCTTCCCTGCTTACATCTCCTAGTAAATATTACAGCCATGCACAACAGAATTGTCACTCCACACTGCAACAACAGACAGATATGTTTTCTGGTTTCTTTTTTGTACCAGACATAGTAAGGATTTTTGTCAAAGATAAGCTTTTTTATTATTTTAGTCTTGCCGTTACAGTTAAAGTCCCCATGTTAACTAAGAAAGGAACAGAACAAAACATCTTTTCCATACTTCCATCACAATTCTGATGTCAGATTGATTGAGAGAACTCCTAAGATATCATATATTGCAAAGTCTAAGCTTTGAGATTTTCTCAGTTTAAAGATATATAGGAACATACCTCTTTCAAGCCGTAAATTAACCTGCAGTAGCCTCTTTTAAAAAAACCCAAACCAAACAAACCCAACTCAAAATGTCTGAATATTTATGAGGGACAAAACTATAGAAGGCAACCTTATCTCAGAGAAAACCAAACTTGCACCTACTACTGAATCTAGTCCATATCACATGTGGTAGCCAGTAGTCTAAAGACAGGTTTCCTATATTCTTCAGAAGTTCAAATTAACAGAACCATTTTTAAAATGGAATCTCCTTGTTAAGATTAACTTTTATTAAATACAAAGGTTTTAAATATGATTAAATATGATACTTTAAATTCAATTTCTCTCTCTTTTTAAAATGTACTGAATAATGATTTTTAATCTACTGAATAATTAAACTTTTAAAGGCTTTCAGGACTTCATGTAGATGTGAAATTCTTAGAGGAAAAAAATTATAGAAAATCAGTAGTCTAAAATATCAAAGTAAAACAACTGTTTATGTAGAGTTATCATGTTTTATACTCTTGGTGAAATTGCATGAATTAAAAACAAATTCCATTGAAATTTAGTAGAAAAAAATTAATGTTAACTGGTAGTAATATAGCTGCATTGAGTTTTTAATGTAGTTGTGAATAAGGGAATCAGAACATCAAATTATCTTGATTAAGAAAAATGTTTCATTTTAGCAAATCTATCTCTCCTTGCAAAATTATAGGAATACAGGGGCTAAAAGTGCAATTTACACAAAGTGATTTAAAATCAAGGAACAAAGTTAAACAGGAATATCCTCAAAACTGAGTAAAACATTTATTTTCTGTATTGAACAGTCTAATTATGCCAACTTGATCATTATTTCATTCAGCATATCTGAATCTCCCATGGATACAATTTTTTTATTTCAATATTTCAGACTAATTTTCTCAAAATTTATTTTGAGGAATATTTAATGAAATAATAAGAAATGGTAATGAGAAACAAAAAGAATGAGCAAGGTGGTTAGTAAGAGTAAGAAATACTTGATGGTTTTAATTATGTTTATATATGAGAAGTGCGAAGTGTTGTAATACCTCACATAAAAGCTGAAGTAATTTAAAAAGATTTGACCATTGCTCCATTCTGGTTCAACTGCAGCCATCCTTCAAGTTATCCACACCTGTGAATGAATAAATACTTTTCTGATTTCTGCTCTGTGTACCCTACTAACACCTATCCTAAAGATAAAGAGTAATGGGATAGAGAATGGAGAGTGACACTGCAGTTCTGTCACTCCACAGTCATTCAGCTGACAAGAAGTAAAGGAAAAACAAAAAAATGTGAAAGGAGACTAATTCTTAGGAAGAAGAGGCAACCGGGGAGGAGGTAAGAGAAGAATAGAAATGGCACTGTTCTTAGAGAGAGAGGCTGCAGCAGAGAAGATGAAGGGCTGTGATCTAGAGTTTGTAGCCTCAGAGATAGAGCTGATGGAGAAACTGATAGGGCAAGATTGACTTGCTGTTTAAGTAAAGAATTATTTTTCAATAATAGAAATCGAATTACTAATGTAGATGTCAATTTTTTTTTCAGACTACTATAAACACAAAAAATTATGTATTTGCAGAAGGTTAAAAAAATCACATTCATGTCCAGCTCTGATTGGAACATGGAGTTGAACCTTTAAAGGCTGGAGTCTCTAAGATATGAGTGTATGCAGAGTTGGACAAGAACTGCGCCACCTGGATATTTTCCTGGATATTTACATCTGTAGTGGTTTTCCCTGGCACCAAGCAGAAAGAGTGATTCAGTAATGCACAGACTTCATCTAGCAGGCCAGTCTGAGTGTGCATGGTCTTCAGTAGATCAGGCTAGGCAGGCCGGTAGCCTTTCCCTATGATTTTCATACTCAGTGAATCCATTTTCTGATGCTCCGTTCCACCAAGAGTAATTAAAATGACTACAAGGACATCTGGGAGAGGAATTGAAAATAGAAGATTCTTTCTTCTTATCTCTTCTGGTAACATGTGGGCTGTAATGGCATATAGGTAAGGTTGATGAGTCCACAACTGCGCAGTCCAAATTTTCCATTGAGAAGGTGAGTGGCTGTAACCAGAATATGTAAAAGGAATATTTTGTTCTTTTTAGGAAAGAAGGTGCTCTGTTCTGCTCAGAGTTTTTCTTCTAGGTGTACAGAATACTTTCATGTGTCTTCATCATGATAATCTCATTCTTTTCTTAAGATGTAGAACATTATAATATCTTCTGCATTAATAACTACTGAAAGCCATCTATTCCAGCACACACGTTGTGATTAATAAAATCAGCATTCCTTTTTCGAATATATTTTTTTTTCCTTTTTAATATTTGATTGTGGAATGTTTAGGTAGAAGATGGAATACCTCATTCCTGCTTCACATACTGTATTTCAATTTGTTGCTCTTCTGAGAACAAAATACCCCGAAGATGCAAGATTCCTTTCTTTTAACGCTCTTCACCTATGAAGCCATGCTATGCATCTAGTATTTATTTGCCCTTCCCTTCTTCCTTTTCCTTTGTGCATACACATAGAGGTGTGCCTTTTAATCTAGCCTTGGGTTAGCCAGATCAAGCATGGATGTAGGAGGATGTATCAAGGATACACCAAGAAGCAGTCTGGACATAATATATGTGACTTGGTTTGTCCTGACTTGCTCGCTGTCTTGCCACCACTACATTAAGACGGTGTCCTAAGGTGCTACTTGGCACAGTGCCACATGTCAATACCCCTGTATTCTCTGTCAAGGGTTGTCTTGGCCATAGCCTGTAGTTGAGGAAATTCCCCCCTTAGCTCTCTAAGAGGATGATAGTCATAATTCTTTAAACCGAACTACTCTAAAAATACCTTCTTTTCCTTCCCACTCCCTTCTTTTTACATTACATTTAAGTATGTTCCTCAGAATTAGATACAATTAACTTGGAAAGACTGCAAGCATTCACAAAAGAATTAACTCTTGAAGACAATTAAGTATTGTGGAAAGCATTTCCCTGTGTACGCTCAGCTATCGTAATGTTTCCTCATACAAGGTCAAATGAGCAAATAACATCTAGACATAAAGCCTGCAAGAACTATGTGCCTATTTGTAACTTTGGAAAGCACATTGTGTTCTTCTACCAAGCTTTAATTTCCCTACTTCCTTTATCACAGATGTGCACATTGGTTTAAATATCTGCCCTCCAAAACCAATAGCAATATTTGCCCTGAATTAATATGAACCAAAAACAATACTCATGCTTTTTTAAAAATAAGAGAAATGTGTAGCAGTTGCTTTGTCATTTGTAAATTAAGGTCTTTTTTTGGTGTTTTTCCTCTCTGTTAAAAGCTGAAAAAAATGATTGCTGGTATCATACAATACATTCAAACTTTAACTTATCCACAGAAAGACATTTACAGTTAAGACATTTATAATGAATTTGCAAGATTTAGTTACATCTGTCTATAAACACATTGCTGTCAAGTTTTTTATTAAAACTAGTAAGAAAATTCATTAAGAATAATAATTCACTAGAAGTGGTACTCACATATAAATTCTCTAATTTTAAGTCATAATAGTTGGAGTCATAAATTTGTCACTGACAATTGGGAACAATGTTGATTATTACAAAATAAAAGCCAGTTTTATGAGCATTTTGCTAGACAAAGTGCTATAGGAATACCATATTCAGAAATAAAAATTAAACTCCAGAAAAACGCTTATTTTTCAGAGAGTTCTTCAGGCTACATCTCTGATACCAAAGAATAATAAATTCCAGTGTTAACAAAACTGTTTTGTTAGGGGATTTTTGGTGATGTGGGTTTTTGGGTTTTTTTGTGTAATTCATCAAAGATTTCCTATTTCTATAAGAAAAGTACAGGAAAGTTTTTATACAGGAAAGTTTTCCTATTTATACAAGAAATCTCTTAACTGGACACACATTCATAATTCTTACTTTTTCTAATAGTAGTGAAAGGAGGTGACTGACATGTAAGGGAAGTAACAAAAATCTCAAGATTAGACAAAATACAAATTAAATGTCACTTTAAATTTTCATATAGATCTGCTTCTGTCGGTGTGTTTTTTTCACCACTTAGATTAATTGCACATATAAATAACATATAGTTGTTTGTAAGAATTTCCTACTCTATTTTAAAAAAATTGAGGGAAGGGGGAATGATAAAATGATTGAACTTTTATTACACTAGAAATTTTTCATTGAATTGTATTCATATTGAAATTTTTCAGTATATTTTTGGCAGAAATAAAACAATAAAACTTGATTATCTTTGGAAAATATGAAATCAGAGTGACCTTGATTTTTTATACTTTATGAAACCAGAGCTCTATTTTTCAAACAACATAAGATATAAAGAAGACTAAAATAAGTGAACTAGAAATTTACTCAATTTACCCTGTGGATTGTACATAAATCATGCTCATTTGGCCTGAAGAATTAAGCAACATAAATAAAAGAGTAAAATGCTGTACCAAAAAGACAGAATCACACTCATAACATGAGTGATATTAACAACTGATATAACAAGTGATATAACACTCATGATATTACCAAACCCACTTTATACCATGACTTAGAGACAAGTGCATTCTTGAAAGCTTCAATGCAACTCAAAAAAAGAATAAAGGGGAAAATACATGCAGTAGTTGGTGCAATCTTATCAAATTATAGTTGAAAAATTAATTTAAGCCTCAAAATGGATAAAAGAATTAAAAACACATATGGCATGATATTAATCTGAGGCTTGAATGTTTCCTTCAAAGTGAGCAAGACAATTTTTTTAAAAAATTATTTAAAACTGTAATAAATTACTGTCAACAGAACAAGAACTTAAGTGTTTTCTATGTGATGTCAGTGACATATCTAGAAAAAATAATTGCCCTCATTAATTAGAGTACATTTTCACTTATATCACAGAAGAGGTTGAAAGCTGGGTTTGATTTGATATGGACATTTATGTCCCAATAACAGTTAATATAGAAGCAGAATGGAAGGAGCAAAGTACACCCAGTCTGTGCAAGCAGAGGCACAGTACCTTTCCTGATTGTGATATTAAAACAGAATAAATCCCTCCATTTAGTGGAATGGAGCTTTGCCTGCTTATGGCAGATGAAGATTTGCTACAGGGAGTCTCTCTTGCATGTTTTTAGTACAGATATAATTTTTGTTGTTGTTTTTTATCTACTTAGTGTTAATGGAGATAATAGAATTGCTTGTACTCTGTGCTTTGAAAGCAGTATAAACAAGTAATAGAAAATGCAAGTTCCCATAGCACTGGAATTCTCAGAGCAGTTTTTCCTTCTATGTTATCACTGTGAGATACTTTTAGCTAGCTACTTTCTAAGAAATGTATAGTTTGGTGATGTATATTAATCTATAAAAGGCATATGAACCTCAAATGGCAAGCTGAATAGCTTTTAACAAGGAGCTTTTTGCTTTCGATTCTTTTTCATCGTACAGTGTCAGTCTGACCAGACATATAAGAACTTTGCCACATATCTTTGTCTTCAATTTAGCAGCAGTGCTAAAACTTTTAAACTTTTGCACTGTTAGATGGTTATTCTGCTATACTGTAATTGGCATCATGCATGATATAGTAATGTTCTGTGGACTTTTTGTTTGTTTTTTTCTTTGGGGGTTGTTGGATTTTAGTTTGCCTTTTTTTCTCAAGTGGGCTATTTCCCATTTTGTCATTTTAGTGCTATTTCAGTAAGTATTCAGTGACTTTTCATTCTTTAAAATCAGCTTGTGTCAGGAGTAAAACATAACATCTCTTCTCTGAGCCCTTCAATTGCCTTGGTGTTCAGCTTCAAATTAAGTTGCCAGTAAAATATAGAATCACAGCAGGAAACAAAAAAAAGATCATGACTTTTATCATACCAAGCTATAGAAAAAAAAGAAGCACTGCTAAATAATCATCCATTCTCCAGGCAACCTGCTTTGAGAGTAGAAGGAGATAAATATTTGTATCTGAATGGAAATAATTGCTTTGCTTGTTCTCCAGTCCTTCTCCACATCTAAGTTTCAGGTCTTAGAGTCCTCAGGACTAACGGTCCTGATTCAACACAGAGAACTCCTTCCTAATAAAATACTCATACTCTACTTTTTAGGGACTATACTCTTTGCTACAGACTGTTCCTGTGGACTTGAAAGAATCACAGGATCATAGAATGGTTGAGGTTAACTTGACTTGGTTAACCTGGCACCTTCACTTTTTTAATGAAAGTCAAATCTTCCTGGAAATGTTTCCCCTTTCCCATCCTACTGAGAAGGTTTTCTTTAGAGACAAAACAGAATAAATTCCCATTTTGGACGTACAAGGTGTTTTGAAAGTGACAGCTCTCCTGGATTTCTTGATGCTTTTGAAAGGGGAAAGAAGACTGCCTGGCTTGCCTTCAGGTCTTTCGCTTTGTTGTAGAATACAGAGAAAGCATAGGTAT
Organism: Lepidothrix coronata; assembly: GCF_001604755.1. Lineage (NCBI taxonomy): Eukaryota > Metazoa > Chordata > Aves > Passeriformes > Pipridae > Lepidothrix > Lepidothrix coronata. Next base: position 2,017,413 of record NW_016690335.1, on the reverse strand, counting down.
GAAAAACAGGTAGAAAATTTTGTTTGTTTCTATAGAAATCTTTTTCTATTTTCTTCATCCAGACTTTTACTTCATTTTCCCCAGAAGGAAAGAGATCAAGCTACTTTACTTCCTAGTGCTAAGTAACTGCATATATGTACTTTGAGACAGACACAACCCTATGGCCAAGTGAAAAAATAAAGAAATAAAAGGAAAACCCGAGTAACAAAAACCAGCAAAAACAGTAAAAAAAGAAATTAATTTCAGTGTATTCCTCCTTTATTTGTGTCTATCACCTTTCTCAGTCATATAGTACAGAATCTTTGAGGATTCATTCCATTACTTTTAAAGGATCTATCTCTTTCCTCTCCAAAGCTTGTTCTACAGTCCCTGAAGGAAACTAATGACAATTCTTTCTCTCAAAGAGTTTTTCAAGAACCTGAACAAATAAATTCAGTATTATGTTATACTGCTGCTAATTTTTACTAAGTCCACATTCATTGGCAGATAGAATGTAGGAAAGCAATGCCTTAACCCATAATTCTCAAATTTTGTTCCTGTGCTTTTTCCTTAAGAATTTGTGGTGACTACTTTTTATGTTACTACTAGAGCCTACTACAAGTCAGAGATCTATTAGCTCTAATTCCTAGCAGGAATTGAATTTTCTTGGACTATTAAAACCTGTGGCTTAAGATAAGGCCAGTAATCAAGTAAAGGCTTGCAATTTAACCTGAGCATCATGTCATGAACTGTATAGTTTTTTAATCCCCAAAGAGCCCATTGCCCTTATTATAGGGCATAAATAAAGTTATGATAATTGTGAAAAAAAAAAAAAAAAGGATTCCTGCATCTACTGCATTCTTTTTATTTTTTTCCCTCAAATAATTCAAATTAGCATTAACATCAACTACATGCTTCTGGCCTCACATGCTGTATTACATTAATGGAATTTGCTAAATTGATGCAATGCCCTGACAATAACAGCTTGGCAGATCAGTTGTGATGGTACAGCAACAACAGCTTCCTGCCTTCAACTGACTAATGCTATTAATCCTGTGACTTATCATTCCTCGCATTTGAACAGGATAAAAAAATCTGCACAACCCTCATGTCATCATTTACCCATAGACAAAAAACTATTTTAGACAATGTGAAACTGTTATTCCCTGTTTCATCATCGTGCCCCTCAGCTTCTTAACTTTCCCTAAAGCAGATCTTGTCACCCTTTTTATATCAGACCTCCACATCTGCAAGTGATATTGTTATGAAAATAATGCCTGAAGAGTCTCAAGCAGATTTCTAAAGTAATCTACAGCTTATCAGTATTGCTGAAAAACTAAAATATGTAAAAAGAAAATAGCGCTTTTGGAGTATATTGATGTTACAGGTCTGTAAATGAAACATTTGATGAATTTGACAGGCATTATAAATTCATCTATGCATTTATCTCAGAAATCCTTGGGTTTTTTGTCTTAATATTGTTGTTCTCTGAAATAATGTCGGAGGTTAAAAAAAATCATTTCATGATTTGAAAATGCAATCTGTATCTTTACTTTACAGTAGTACAAGACATGCCATATAGTCCGAACAGAGGGTTTGAATTTAAATATACTGGACATGGACTTTTCTTCAGCGGAAGTAGGTAGCAATGGCCCCAGAATTTTAATATACATTCACAGGATATCCTGCAGCTATACAGCCATACAAGGTACTATCAAGAAATAGTATAGAAATTGAGAAATTAGAAGGATTTTCCTTTCTTGCTCATTTTTGTTTTCCTCACATAAAAAAAAAAAATGAAGCGAGCAATCCTAACATTTCCACTTTTGAAGAAAGTAAAAATATTCTAGTTGTTTCTCCCTCTCTTTTTATCTGTTTTAAAAATAAAAATTAGACAAAGGAAACACAAAGATAAGGAAGATTCTCAGTGATACTGCCAAAATACTCATTTCTGTTTCTGTCTTTTACATGAGGAAGAGTAGTTTTAAAAAGAAAGGAACCTTCATGGATTGTAAGGATAAAAGGTTCTCCTATTATTCTGGTAGCTAAATAATTTGTAATGAGTGTTCCACATGTGAAGCATCAAAGCATAAACCCCCAAAATATCCTGTTAGATCCTCTTAGGAATCCATCTTGTGTTATCTCTCATACAGTATTTACTAACATATTGTCGAACTGAACATCATGTGGCTTGATCAATGAGACTTTAATCTCATTCCCTTGGGAATTCAAAGATTAACAATAGATCTTATCAGTAGGATGTCTTGCTGTCATTTCTGTTGCACATAATTACATTTCACATTTTGCTTTTCCTGCACTTTCTCATAACTTGTCATTATTTGGTGATGAATACCCCTCTGTAGATGCCTATGTTAAAGTATTTAATGTGCTTCTGCAAAAGCAGTCCAAATCTGTATTGGTTTTCTGCTGCTAAATTGTGCCGCTTTACATTGCAAGCTACTAACATTATGTAATATAAACTCCACTACTGTTGCTCAGGGTAAAGAAATCAGAAGAAACTTCACTGAAACAAATAAAGTAGATACCTTCTGCAGAATAAAGATGCAAATCTTTCTATAAATATTTTCTACAAAAAATTATCTTTGGGACTATAAAAATTGAAATTTTTAAAAGTGTTCTGAATTAAGTGAATAAACACTTTCCCCCTCATCTTCTACCTCATCTCATTCCAGACTGACTGATTTTTTTCCAAGTGTTGTGATGGAAAGATAAGAAGTAGAAAACAACAGTTTCAAAGTACAGGATTTTGTGGTTTTATTTTTTGGTTTGATATTTTGAAATCAACATGTAGCATTTGTGAACACAACGTATTTTCAACTAAAAAAAGAAATGTCTTCCAAATAAAACATGATAGCTTGTAACTTACAGTATTTCTACTTTAGAAAGAGCAACCAGTAGAGCTTTACTACTATTCCTGGGTAAATAAAAAGTGATTCAGTGATATGTGGCATACTTACATAACATCCAATGTTGTATTTTTTTTACTTGCTTTTTTTTCCCCTGGTAAATATGTACTTTTGTAGGGAATTTCTTGACACAGGAGCTTGGTTTTTGTTTAATACTAAATCATGTTATGTGTCATCCTTGTTTCTAATCTTTATGTAAAAAAATATTTCTGGGAATCCAGCTGCGCGTTGAAAACATACAACTTCTCCTAATAAATTACTATTTTTAAATTATATTTACCAGCCATTAATTTTTCATACTGTCATTTATGCTAGGGATCAGTCTGTGTCCCCCAAATATGCCAAAAATCAGGTCTTGTGTTTTGTCATGCTATTTTTTTAATGATGTAAAGGTGATGAGGCGTTCAATCAGCAATTTAAGGAAAGAATGACCAATCTTTCCAACCTGTTTCCACTCCAGCAATCCCTTCCTACTACATTTGGCTAGTCATGCTTGCAGGAACTTTAATTTCTGTGCAATATTCTTTGGCCCCCAGCAGACAGGTGGTAAGATGAATTAATCACCTGAGAGTCAAGAGCAACATGACTATCAACGCTGAGAGGAGAGGCAGAGAGAAAGCACGTGTTTTCCATAAAACTTCTGACCAACAAGCATAAAACTACTCTGTATGCCTGAGATGAGCATTCAGATATACTGTAGGCAAGGATGATAACAAACTGTTTTAAAGCACTTCTTTTTATAAATTCAGGGAATGGAGCCTTGGAATGGAACTGTGACTTCTTGAACATATTTTTGCCAAACTGAAACTATTTGAAAACAGATACTCTCCTGGCAAAATCTTCCTTGTGCTTGTCTTACACAGATTACTTTTCCTTCACCTCTCTGTTCCTTCAAACAATAAAAAATAAACAATATTGGGGTCCACAATACACTGTAGATTGCGTGTCTAGGCTAGTGTCTACGCCACAGTCAGCTGAATTTACAGAACTAGTGTATTCATCCTAAAGTAGAAACTTACTGGTCAGCTGAGAAACTGTTTTAGCCTTCAGTGGTAGTATTGCCTAGTCTTTTGATTATAACATTTACCTGTAAATTTAGATTCCAACAGCCTGGCTCTCAGTCTCATCCCTGGTGTCTGAGATGTTATGGAGCCACACCACTAGCAGATCAGAACATCCCAAATATTTCCAACATTTATAGTAAATAAGAAGTCATAGTGCTATCTTAGCAACATACCTCAAAGTGCGATCTTATATTCTACAGTAACATAGGTGCAATCGACTTATATATTGTTAGTTTGTAGCTATTTCTCTTTTTTTTTTTAATTCCCAGTTGAAATGTTTATTTATTCATGTTTAATCCCTATTTCCTACTGCTTCTCCTTTTAGTTCTGTTTCTTCTTCTAATTAACATTTCACATCTCTTAATTTCTTTCCTGGATTTGAGCAATTCAGTCTTATTAGCACTTCAGAAATCAGAGTGAGAACTTTGAGCAGATTGCTTAATCATGTGAGTAGTTAATTTGCCATTACGTAGAAATTCATCCGTAGTAAGCAGTGTTTAACTGTTTAAAATTTCATACAAAGATTACAGTATGAAAGAATTATTTTTTTTAATTGTTCTTACATTGTTTTGAAATTAGTTATAAGAAGGAGTTAAATAATGTATTTTACTGCTTGTTTTTATTAAAACTTTGTTTAAAACTAGTTATATACCACAGGTCCCATAACACTTTAGCTCTTCATCTAATACACTCTGAAATCAGAGCTATATATCAGAGTCTTAGCTTGAAAAGAGAGAATCTCTATAAGGATGTTCCAAGTCAGTTCATAAACTTGGCAGTATCTTTTTTTATATCCCTTGGGAAATGCCTTGTCAAATGTCTAACCTAAATCTGTATAACAAATTACAGATAGTGTTTTGTCTTCTTCTTTTAGAGCTTTTAGTTCATAGTTGACTGATTTTAATTTTACAAGGAGATTGTGATAAGGTCCTAAGCATCCAGATACCAACTCTCTGTTCTTTCATCTTTTGAAGGAGTAATATATGAATGCAGCTACCAAGCAAAATGTGGCAGAGGTGACTTTAAAACATAAAAAACCTTTACTCCTGTAGATTAATCCATCCAGTCTGGTGAGCAGCTGCAAGCCCTGATTTTTTTCCTGCACAAGAATCTTGGAGAGGGAGAAAGAAATGGGGAGGGAGACAATTCTAAGCTAGAACAAAATATTTAGGTCAACTAGAGTCAAATATTTAAGGTATTTAAATTACAGGGCTACTTAGACCTGTGCTGTCTGAAGACCAGACTGTGGATGCATGCAGGTACATCCCACTGTAATGAATGGCAAAATTTAATTAAATATCTTTAAAATGCCTGTCCAATGACTCTGACTCACAGAAGATATGCTGTTCAAAATCCAGCTAGAGTACAAGTCACCATGTCTCCGATTTGTCCTCAGTCTTTTCCTGGGTTCTTTCACCTTGATTGTTTTGTAGGCTGATCACTTTTCTCTGAGATAGACCCTGAATGAGCATAATTTACAGCCTGAGGTATTAGTTAAGATGAAATCTGTTAATGCTTCTTTTTAAAAAGGGACAATTCAGTAATATCTTCAGAAGTCAGCTATGTGGTAAGAACAGGAATATCTGAGGGAGGGGACTAGACTGGAAGAAGGACAAACCCTTACCTCAGAGCAAGTTATCTGTACTGTGGAAACAAACCTGTACTTCCCAACCAGATAATGTAATTTTGTATGAAGAGTTTGAGTAATCTACTCTTCTATAAACTATCTGTTTTAAAAAGACAAAATCTGGAGAGACTGAAACTATTAATCAACAGATTCAGCAAAAAAGATAATTTTTTTTAATTGAGGGTTTCATATCAACATTTTAAAGGGAAATATTTATTTTTTTAAACATACTTTTCCATTTGAAGGTTTTTAAATTACTAAAAAATAATGGTTTTCTTTCCTCATGTACAAAGAGAATTTTATCTAGGGCAAATGCAATGCTTTGTTTGACCTTTGATATTTCTGTGAAAATTAACACAGATATGTTTCTAATCATCCCACTTTTTCCTCTTTCATACCTAATTAAAAAGTTCAGTGCCACAGCCAAAGAATCAGTTTCTTGTATAGCTCTACTTAGGATTCTAAGTCCCATTGAGTTTCAATGAGTCTTTGTGTTTGATACTGTCCCACTGAAGTCAATGGGTGCAGGATGAATCCCTTTATCCCTCATACACTTTATAAATGCATGAGTCACACACCATGCAGCCAGGGAAGTGAGGCCATCAGCCAGAATTGTCAGGACTGAAGCCAACACTGCTTTGTTGGTCTGCTCGTAGGAAGAGCCATAGAAGAATGCAAATTAGTCCTTGCCCTTTGCTGAAATGAAAAGCACTACTTAATATTTCTAGATGCCTCAATTCCAGACAAACATCCCCAAAATGCTGCTACATTCTAATTTCTCAGACTATGTTTTATGATGACTGCAAAACCACTTCAGTAGGAGTTCTGCTTTGTTTCTTTTAGAGTATTTGGCAATTAAAAAAAAAAAGAAAAATATTTCTAATTATTTATATATGGCACGTTTGGTATACAAATTTATAGGATGCTTTCATTGGTTGCCCACTAGTTTAGACATATTTCATAATTTTTGAGAAATAAAACATATACAAAAAAAATCCTCAAAAACAACAAAAACCCTTCTGAACAGGTTAGGTTTAAAATTTATAATAGTACTTGACAGAACCTAGTTATAGAGAGAGGTATTATTACTGTGCTTTTGAAAGTATTACTGAAAACAAGCGTAATCATATCACAGATGCTCATCTCTTTCAAGAGATATTCATACTCTCTCTGTGCAGACAGAATATGCAGAGAACCTTTGAAGACAGAAACCCTTGACTTTAAGAACTATATTGCTGCAGACAGTGTTATTGTAGATGTATTTATCAATAAAAAATGTGGGAAAATTTAGTAAGAAAAAAAAATAATGAGATCAAATTTTTGTAATGAAAATGAATAATTTAGCAAGAATGTGGCCTGAATGTATAAGATTCAGTTTCCATGTATCTCATTTCAGCCAAGCAACAAGGGAGAAACACTTCCCTGTAATGAGCATCTCCATTGCCATGGAGCATTTTCCTTGACTCTGTTGGATCAAAAATGAGCCTTTCAGTGACAGAGGAGTATTGTGTTCGGTGTTTAGAATTAATCCAGCTCTGAGCTGGATTAACCGGTCCACAGATTCTTTGGGCAGACCACCAGAGCACAGAGGACAATGCATATAATGGAACTTTCTGAAATTATTTCCGGTCCAGATGTATTCTCTTGTCTCTTCACACTTATGAACTACAAAAGAGAGAGCCTCAAACCTCTTGGCAAGTAAGCAAGTTCTTTGCCAAGAGTCATGAGTGCCAAATAATGACGAGGTTACACAGGCATCTTGCTTTTGCATCTAGAATTACCTGTTTCTCAAAGCTAATTATTCATTCCTTCCAGCTCTATAAAACTGCTGAATCACAAACTCCTGTAACCAAATACTTCATTAATACCTTTAAAACAATTAAAGACATAAAATTAAATGACAAATAAATAAAGAGTTTGAGGAAGTTCAGTTATTCCTGCATTTTCAATCCAAAATGATAACTGGGATAGCAGCACATACTAGAACACATGCTCAGCATTTTACAGGTAGACAAAAGGGCTTTACCTTCTTAGTGGCAACCTTCTGCTCTGCTTTCAGAGAATAAGGGAAGTAAGATTAAATTAATTCTGAGTTGCAAATTGTCAAAGATAGCACTTTATTCTTTACCATTTCTCATCTCTTAGACCCATTGAGTCCCTAAGGTGCTGAGAGGAGGATCACCATGCCTGACACTAGTGAGACAGCTAAAGATACTGCATGACAAGCCTCCCTTGGGGTAGGTAAATTAATATTGTCAGTGCTTCTTTAAATTCATTTTCCTCTGCTATTTGAAAACTTTTTTTTGAGTAAGAGGCACGTCAAAAAATAGTTTTCAAGATGCTTCTGACAGCCTGGTTCCCACTAGAGAGATTGTGAGTGAAACAAGAGCCCTATGCAGGTCCTGAAACAGTCAACCTCATTTTGTCACGAACCTCTGTGGCAGAGTGGGTGACTCTTTGTGTGATGACATTTTGACATTGGGTGTAGTGCCAAAATTACTGGTTCTGTATGTTAGTGTAAACGCCAGCTAGAAAAATATGAGGCAACATTAATTGCTGAATAAAAAATCACACCAGAGTTAAGTGGTAGTTTTTACACAGAGTTCTATCTTGCTAGTGGTTTGGCTTCAGTGGAAGATAGAAATAAAGGGAAAATTTCTTATTTCTCTGTGGTGGGTTGACCTTGGCTGGATGCCAGGCTCCCACTCAGCCTCTCTATCGCTCCCCTTCCCAACCAGACAGGGGGGAGAGCAAGGTGGAAAAACAACTCATGGGTTGGGATAAGGCAGTTTATTTAAAGCAAAAAGTAAAGCAAAGTTTGCGCACACAGAAGCGAAGCAAAAGATAGTAGGATTTATTCTCTACTCCCTGTGAGCGGTGATGGTCGGCCACTCCCGTGAAACGGGGCTTCAGCACGTGTGATGGTTCCTCAGCAGGCAGCAATTGGACATAATGAATGTCCGCCTTCCTGCTCCTTGTCTTAATTTTTATGTCTGAGCTGACGTCATATGGTATGGAATATCCCCTTGGCCAGTTTGGGTCAGCTGGCCTACTTGTGTCCCCTCCCAGAATCTTGCCCTTGATTGAGGAAGGAATGCTACAGAGCTGATGCTGTGCCTGCCCTGCTCAGCAGTAGCCAAAACACCACTGTGTTATCAACACCCTTCTAGCTGCCAATGCAAAGCACAGCACTGTGAGGGCTGCTGTGGGGAAATGAACTCCAGCTCAGCCAGATCAAATACATTCACTTATTCACTTTTCTAGGATTCATACAAATTTGATTAAGACCTTTAAAATAATGCACAAAATAGAGTAAAAAATGAGTTAATTGAGGAAAAACAACACTTATTAAATTGTAACACAATTTTCTGGTTGGTAAATTGGTTCTTGGAGAAGATTCTATTTAATCTAATAGAAGATGTCTGATAGAAAGAAAAGAAATAATGAAAAGTATCTCTAGCCTGTGTGATTTCTTTAGTCCTCTTTGGTACCATAGTTATAAATGACTGTTCAGATAGAGGGGAGTTCTATACATTGTCTTGTCTGCACTGCAAATTCACATGCAAAGATTTTTTAATCCTGCTCCTTCATTAAGATTTCTTTACAACAGAGAAAACCAAATCTTGACCTAGAAGCTATGTTAGCACCTAAATTGCTTGCTTGCAGCAACACAAATTGTAAAGTGTGCAGTATTCATTCTGACCACTTAGATTGCTTTTCCACTTTAGTCCAGGGTAATTTTAGAACTGTAAATAAAACCATGTCAGTCAGGTTTATTCAGGTAGATATTAAACAGAACTCATCTGAGAAAAGAAAAGCAACAAAAGAAACAAACAGAAACTTACGTGATTGGCATTAGTTTTTTCATTCCCAACTCTATCAAAGACTGCAAGAAAAGACACCATTAAATGATGAAGTCTGTTTCTGAAGTACAATTAATTGTACAAAATGCAAGCATTACTCCTTAGACCATTGCAGCAGAAAAGCTGTGTCTAAATCTTCCACTGAACTATGGGTTTGCAGTTTTGTTGTTATTGTTGTTGTTTCATTTTGGGTTTTTTTTGCTCTGGTTTATTAGTTTATTTTTTATGGGTTTTTTTATGTCTAGAGAACAAGTACAAATGTACAATATACTGGTTATAAAATCAGATCTATCTGGTTTTCTAATGAAATATCTATTTCAAAACTGAAATAAAGATATTATATCCAAACTACAGCTTCGAATAAGAAGTGGACATGCAGGGGGAGGGAGGACTTTTAGAGAATTACAGTATTTCATTACAAAAAGTTCTAATGCATTTCTGAGATAAGAGTTTAGCTTGAAAACTTCACATAGGTCTGACCATTATATACCATGCGGAAGGAAGCAATTTTCATAACAACAGCTTGGTGAACCTTCCTTCTTTTGAGAAATAGAACAATAGTTGGTAGTCTCAATTTCTTTAAAGAAGGTGCATGAACTTATCTAAATTGAAAACATTCTGTGTTTTGTCCCAGAGTCCTTGTTTTACTGCTAGGTTGGTAGGCACTTAGTAGTCTTCCTAGTTGCATACACAAATTCCATGCATACACAGAAACCAAGTGAAAAAGCATATGTAGAGACCATGAGTCTGGAGGTGGCTGTAGTATTCATCTGTAGTTGTAGCCCTTGCCCATAGTATTTCTATAAAACTTTAAAAGAAACCCAACAACATAGTTTATCCCAAGCGACCCTTTTCAAAAGCAAATACAAAAAACATTAGAAAGGAAAGAAAGAAAAGAATAAGCATTTAAAATAGGGCAAGAAATATTTGAAAAAAAGTAATCAAATTTGACACATTTTAAAAATAAGTTTTTGAAAAAATTATATTTATTTTAGTGTATTATACAAAATATTTTGCAAGAACCAGCAAAAAAGGAATGAAATATTAAAATGCTTAACAAATTTGAAACATGCCTAGATATAAACAAAAGAAATAGAGGAGAAAAAAATACAGCAAAAAGCAACTTTGAAAAGAAATCTTAAAAGAAATCTTGGATTTAACACTCGTGATATGTAATTTAGCAAACTTCTATCATAAAATGGCAAAGTATTATGGACCTAAAATCAGTAAACAGTGGGAATAAATGATACAGAGAAAAAAATGAAGCTCTAAGAAAAAACATCCTAGCAAGGGTTCAGTCCTTCCTCTGAGCTGGAGAGAAAGAATACAATGTTTTCCTTATCTGACCCCCATCTGTGTTAAAAAAAATAAAAAAAAAAACAAAAACAAAAAGCTCCATATAAAGCTCCTTTTTCAGACAGCCATAGGTCTATATTATGTCTCCCATTTAAATTATTTGCAGTGGAACAGTGATGGCTGATAGCTAGTCAACTAGCTTAAAGAAACACCACTCTCCCTTTATCAAAAGCTGGTAAACAAACAAAGTTTCATGTATTCTTTTGCACATCTAAAGAGGGAACGCTTGAATCTCTATTCATTGTCAAGTTTCAATTACTTTCTCTCCTCTGAGGATCATCACGGGTTAAACACATCTACAAAAATCTTTTCCTTCCTTCCTTCCTTCCTTCTTCTTTCCTTCCTTCCTTCCTTCCTCCCTCCTGCCTGTCTCATTATTTATCATTCTCTTTTTTTCCCACTTTTTTTCACTTTCAGGTTCTACATATTTTTTCCTATATCTCTAGTTACTTATTAATTAGTAATGATGCTGACAGGAAAAATCTTATTAATCCATCATTATTAATACATCATTCAGAGAATGTAAATACCATAAGCATATTGTCTATAGGTAAAAAAAAGTGCAACTTCTGCATCAAGAAAACAGCAAATATTTAGTTTTTCCATTGGAACTCAAGTATATCTACAAAACCCAATATGTATATTTGTGTTTCTAAATAAAAGGTCTAAAAGATGCCCAGCTCTGACCCCAAGTGGCACTAACGAATTCATGCTGACACTGTATTGAGTTTATACTTCAATACTGGACTTGTTTTGAAGTTTCACAGCAAAGCTGAGGAGTCCCATAACAATTTAACTGCATGGTCAGTTTGGCACTCAAGATTTGAGCTTAGTTCTCTGAGATTTTGCATCACACATGTTCCTACTGTGCTGCCAGTTAAAGGGCTGGGCATCCCTTGTGGGGACCTGAGCACAACTTTGAGCACGTAGGTAAAGCACAATCCTTCATATGAATTGACCCCTGTGGGTAAAATTCTACCAATATCAAGGAAAGTGATTCATATTAGTCAAAAGGGCAACAGAGGCCTTAGTAAGCAGAAAGTACTCTTCTAAGTAGAAGAGTGTCTGTTATTTAACAGACACAATCAGCATAGGCTGTTTAATTATGAGAGCAAATATGTTGCTTAAGCTTACTTTGTGTAGCTTTGAACCAAAAAATGAACAGTAGCAGAGCAAGGCACTTTAGCTGATTATTATCCAAATGCCTGCAAGTAAATCACATTATCTCTTAATAAACTCACTATTTACATTTTAATAATAGAAAAAAAAGTTGTCATAAATATTTAAGAACTTCTCTGAGACACTAATCAATCCATGTTATCTTAAACAAATTGAAAGGGCATCTTCTTTTCTAAAAGTACATAAGCAATTTGTGGTAGTATGTGAGTGTGCTCCCTCTGTTGTGTTGCAGCTCTGATGAACTAAATGGATGAATTAGTGCTTAAGGGGGAAAGCACATAATAAGACCCTTTGAAACAACTTGAGAAGAACTAAATAAATTGTAGTTTTAGTTATGTTCATGAGACCTTGAGACGACAGTGCAGCTAGGAACCACAAAGATCCTACAACAATGCTGGTTTGCAGTAGCTGGTTGGAGACCCTTTCATAACTCTGAAAGGCATGGCATCATTTTCTTATGATCAATAGTCTGCCAAGACCTATAATTTTCTTTCAAAGAGAGAGTACCATTTGCCTCAAGACAACAAGACCCATGACTTTATCTGGAACAGCAAAAACTAAAACAAAACAGAGGGAAAAAAACCCCCAATTCTTTAACACAGTTATCTTGAACATGAGAGTTTTAATCTGTTCACATGACAAAGCAAAATATTCTGCCATGAAAGCCTATTGTTTCTCTACTATATAAATATAATGACCAGTCTTCGCAAGCGAAGATTTGGGAAAGGTCATTAACCCTTTGAGCCTGCGCAGTGGATTTTTTAGGTGAGACCCAGCGTGCGCTGAACTGAGCCCACCCTTTAATCCTGAGGTTCATCTGCCGGGGCCGAGCAGGCTTGGACAGTGGCAGTGAGGTCCCCAGGACGTAGATTTGTTTAGAGTGACCTTCTCTTAGATGGATTGCCTTACAGGGCTGACGAGCTCCATCTGCCCGGGGGGCCGGGAATCGAACCCGGGTCGCAGCGGTGAGAGTCCTGCACCCTAACCACTAGACCACCAGAGGCCCCCTGTTTCTCTACTAGCCTGCCCATAAAAGTGAAGTTCACAAGATATGATTTTTCCTTTGAAATCTTCCTTTGGTGTTTGTTCCAGTTAACTCTTCTTTGCATTTATTCAATTCTGAATTTATTTTCTTTCATATATCTGCTTGGAGTTGTGCACAGAATGGTATTAATAGATGAAGTCCTGACAGTAGCAATCACATTTAAATATTCCATTCACAATTACATGATACGTCTTAAGTTTCATAGGATTTCCCAGCCTCACCTATTGCACTGTACAGGGGGTTCAATAGTTCTGTCTCCTTTTCCATCTTGCCTTGAATTTTGGGAGTACTTTCCCTGTGATACTCACCACCATTAACTTAATGATACCACCAACCTTAGCACTAAGAGGAACATAAAAAGCAAGAACATTAATATCAGCGAAAGATGGAGAAACTAAGTGTGTGTATAAGAATTCTAACTGCATTTTTTTTAGTAACAATTATATCTAGCCTAATAATTATTCTTGAATTAGACTATTTCAATTACAGTAACAATAAATGTTTGGCTTTACACAGGTGCAGGGTGTGTTTGTTCATGGACAAGATTTTGAGCTTAGTCTACTACAACATTCAGGATCCCAGCTATGAATTGTGTTGCAGTAAAATGTTCAATTGCAAGAGTTTGACATGGATCTAACTTGGTAGTTCTTGCACACTGCTCCAAAATATGGAATAGGAATTTCTTAACTGTTCTAAATTATAATCATTAGGTATCCTCTGTGAAAAATAAAAAACCCCACACTACTGCCAACCCTCCAAGGTAACTAAACAATAGGAATAATAGTGGCACAACTTGGACACTGCTTGTTTATTTTACTGGTGTTTGCTTTTATTTTAATAATATCCCTAATGTTATTATTTGTATGTCTCCCTAGTATTACATAATTCCCTGATACATAATCAGATTTTACCTTTAAGACCTCATCTCATTCCTCCTACAGTTTAACTGTCCCACTCTTCAAAAGACATTTCCTTTAAAAGACATTTCAGGTGTTAACTATGTAAAATCAATTTCAATAAGCACGTGTTTCTCTGTATCCAATGAATTTTTTTATATGGATGTACACTCTTAATGACAAAAAGATATAAAACCACCCAGAGAAAAGCTAGTGATAATTACCAATGCTAAAAAAAAAAAAAGAAAAGCCAGATGCATTTTTCCAAGAGTTAGAACCCTTTAGAAATCTAAAGGAAGACAAAAAATCCCTCCCACATTATATGAAATCCTCGGAAGCCAACAATTTAGTAAATATTTTCTGCTCCATGTAAAGCATGTAAACATTTTGTATTCTACATATATGATGACATTTATTCCTTCTGTTGTCAATACTCTCAAAAATGGAATACTTAAAGCCCACCAGTCACTCTAGTAAACGGGAAGATAGTTTCTCAGGGCAGAATGAATGAATGTAACCTAGAAAGAGTACGATTGCAGGGGGTTTATTAGGTAATTGATCCCTAGAGTTCCTATTTTCCTGTTTTCTTTAGGTGACTGTGGTGCCATGTGTAGCCATGGAGTACAAACCAGAAAATTCAAGTAGCTTTGAAGCAAGAATTTGGTTTTTTCAAGTTATTGCTGGTATCTCAGAAAACTTTAAAACAGGTAGGTGAGAAATGTCAGAAGTGAAAGTGAAAGGTATGCTTAAGGTTGGTATTTCTACAGTTAAAAAAAATTAAATGTTAGTTTCTAGCTCAGTCTTATGAAAGATACTACTAACCCCTATGTAACAGGTCATGAAATAAGACTTCAGAATAGCTGGATAAAAGCTTAATTACAACAAGTTATACAGCTTATCTGAAAATGGATTTGAAAGAAGATTATTAGCTCATTTTAGATGAATTAGGGGACAAGTTCTTCATGAAATTTTTAGGATCAAAGATCCTGAACAAGATCAAATTAATTAAATTTAATTACGTAAGCAGCAAAAATACAGCTAGAGAAAAATATCAAGAAGTACAAAATGTAAAAAATTCACAAAGTTTATGATCTTTGTGCAGACACAATAGAAAAAGCATAGAACTGGATGACAAGAACAAGAATGCAATGATGTTCTGGGAAAAAAAAAAAGTGATACAGAAGAACACTCATCTTGAATTTGGATGAGAAAACATTCCCCCAGAATTGATATAGAGGATATCCAACCAGAAAGCCACCTTTCAGATTTCACCACAGTGTCTCCATGAACTCACCCTCTAATTCTTTCTTGTGGCTTTTCAGTCCTATTACCTGCATCAGATCTGATCCCTTTTCCTAACTCTGTTTTTCTAAATAAATACATTAGTGACCCTTTTTGTCCCTCACTCCTAGTCTTAGTTTCTATATTAGTCTCCTGGCTCCTGCAGTGACCCTTCATCTATTAATGATTAATACAAAAAAGAGTTCTTGTAATCCTAGAATAGATTATGTTCAGTGAGACAGAGCCTCAGGGCATTTTTTGTTGCAGTTCAGTGAGTCTCTGCTGAGACATTTTTGGAAGCATATCATCTAGCCAGATTTTTCTGTTTTCATTTGCAACAGACCTCCTGTACATCTTTACTGAATTTCCTGCCCTATGTTGATAGAATGGAAAAACTTCATAGCATAATGTTCCTTATTTGTGCTGCTACTGATCCTGGAAATCAAGATCTGGAGTCAGGTAGCACCATACATCCTGAATATCACAGGGTGTAAGAGAAGTTGTAGTTCCTTCCTGAGTTCTTCTGTGAGAAGTAAAACCTTGCCCCAACATGCTAACTATCATCTTCTGCTGACTTCTCCTCTAGGAGTCATGTTTGCTTTGTCAGATAGTTCATACCGATTGAGTTGAAAGATTTCAGAGAAATGAAACAGGTTTAATTAAATTCTGCTGGAATTACAGAAGAGTGCATGTTGCCATAAGAAGATATATTTGCTTTCTTTTAAATCAAGGGGTCCTGATTCATCTCCAAGATAAACATGGATGATATCATGTAAACACTACCTGTTTCACTTTTTGGATGTGTACTTTTGGATTTTATGACCAGAATGTGCAATTACTTTAGTCTATTCTTATAGTACATCATGCTTCATGCTCAAGAACTGTATTTGAACTAATGTGTATGTAGACTATGAAAAGAATTGACTGTGAAAATCCACAGTCCTCTTCCTTGGGATGAAAATCAGATAGGTCTAATATCACTGTGGAAGGTGTCTTCTAAAATAATAGAAGTAATAGTACGAGGAAAACAGGTGATCAGTTTGTCTGTTTGTGTTGGCTGCTAATGACTGCATGTCAAGAAGAGCAGAAGGCTAATCTTTAGAAATTGTTTAGATGGTTACAAGCAGAAGAAAACCTATTGCTGCTCAGAGTCTTCTACAAGGGATGATCAACAGGCTTCATACTTTAGAGAGATGGCAGCGATGACAGTTCCAGAAATCACTGAACACACTGAGACGTGAATGCACAAACAGAAGAAGCCTTAATGGCAACCCTGAGTGAGGACTGGAACCTGAAAACAGCAAATGGAGGTTCTTGCGGATGAAGCAGAGATGAAGAAAAAGAGTTGACTTTAGACCCAAACGAGATCCATTTAGACCCAAAGCCCCATCACCATGCCCTGCAATGTAGTGGGAGTAGACTGAAGGCATGATATCTCCCACTTCAGGAAATTGCTCTTGATTTAATTCTGCTGGTTTTGCAGTATTGTAATTAGGTGGTATTAAACAGTGGTGCTTTCATATCCAATGAAATACACAGGATAGTATGAGAGTTTCTTGGGAATAGTTTTGTATCCTTGGATTTTCCTGTGGTTTTCTATTCCTCATTAGCCCTTTTATCATCTCACTACTATTCTGGACTCAAATCTTCGTTCATGAAGCCTAGCCATGATGATAGCTATTTTGGAATTTCAGTGACTTATTGTCATGGTACAGCCTTGGTATTTTTTGAGTGGGTGCTTGGAAAATAGATGTTTCATGTGACTTCTTCCATCTGTACATGTTTTTTTCTAAAAAAAACAACAGATTGCTCTGATGATGATTTTCAGGGGGAAAAAAATCATCTGCTAATAAGATTGTTTTTCTTTGCATGTTCTCTAATATGAATTTCTTCTATCTGTTCATACTTACCAAACAACCCTTTGATCCCTAATCCTTTATATTTTTTCTCTTTTAAATTATGTAGAATCTAATTTGTTTTTCTAAAAAAGTAATCTTTATAGCAACCTTTTTGAGTTTTTCCTTCAAATGATTAAATATTGCCACAGGCCCATTTCATGACCATAGCTAAATATTGACATCTTTTTAGTGAGTGAAGTATTAGGGAAAAAGAAAAAAAAAGAAGTGCAAACTATTCTAGAAGAATCTGAATATTCAACTTAATTGGTTTTCAATGGTCCATGAAAGAGATTAATTATTCAGTCTTCACAGCAAATCTAAATTCTTCAGATTTAGATAAGATAAATGCTCTTCAAAAATACAGAATCATATTTTCTTGAATAAGAAATACATTCTACTTCAAATGCATGGAGATCATGGAATCCATCTTGAATTTCAATTGCATGGTAAGATGTGTCAAGAATGTAAATGTTGAAAAATAGTGGAAAAAATCCACTCTTATTTCAAATCCAGAACCTGATAACCAAGTTGTTAATGTATTGGGGATTTTGAAAATCAACTGTCTAAAAATGGAGTGAGTACTTCTATATCTGTATTATCTAAAGTAAAGTTTTATTTCATAGATCCTCAGTGAAGAAAGTGAAAATATTTTCATTTTACTGCTTAGTTAGTGTAAAGTGGTTTGCGAGCAAAAGGAAAATATATGGCCATATTTGTCTCACTGCATTTTGATATTACATTACTGAAATCTAAACACCCAATTCCAGCAAGGTAATGATCTTAAATAGAGGCTTCCCATCAAGCAAACATCAGTTCTTCTGGAAAGAGATCCAGATAACTCAAACAAGGAACCTCCATTTTGTGTAGAGAAAGGCTCTATTTTATGGGATTGGTTTTGAGTCTTGTTAGGTTTGCACGGATTGTACACATCAAATGAAACAAAGTCAATAAATAATCAATATAACCTTATAGGAGATCAGTCTTCAGACATACTGATGTCTGAAGAAATGTATGTCTTCCTTGTGGAGTTCCCTTCTGAAAGTTCATGCCTAATAGAGGAGGAAGAGCACACCTTTGGATAAAAATCTATTGACTGCAGAACTCATGGAAGAAGTACTTGCGTTGCCCATAATTCTTGGTGAGAATTTCAGCAAAATGTTTCTACTCCTCAGTCTCTAACGCTAGACAGGATGAAAGATGGGACTCTTTTCCATTTGTCCTTTTGGTAACTAAACCAAATGGGAACCTGACTTGGTAGGTCCCAACTTTGTGATGACAAGGACAATTCAAGCCCAATCTGTTCTCTTACCCTTGTGTGAATTAGGCTAAGTCCAGTGACCCTTAAAACAAAACCACAAGAGCTGTACTTGTAGATAAAATAATGGAAGATGCAACATTTATCAAATGCTATTAACTGGCTTATAACTATCTTCACATATAAATGTCTCACAGAACTTTTTTATTCATTGCTGAAAGTTTTCATCTCACATTTTAAATCAGATACATACAGTGAAGCTATGCAGTGTGTTTAGACTCTGAAGGAAAGTATTTTAAAAATACTTTCTCTTACATTAGATGTTCACATTACAAGAGATGAATCTTTGGGTTCTTTCCCAAAAGCAACTTTAGTACAACTAAAAAGGCAAGGAAAATAGTAACTCTGAATGCTATCATTTTGGTTCTACCATTTCAAAGTATTATTCCTTATGGTAAATGGTCAGAATTGTACAGTGTTGCTTTAAGACAGTGAAGTACTGATGAGGCTGGTTGATAAAAACAGGAGTTAGGCCCTTTGTTTATCTTGCACTTGGCTCAAGCAAGGCCTAAAAACTGAATGATATCTGGAGTGAGGTGGTGGTCTCACAGCCTGATATTGTTTCAGTGAGGCAGAGAGGAACACAACACCTCTGTACCAGTCAACAGCCACACTCCCTTCACCATGAAAAACAAGCCTTATTATAGATCTGCTTCACTAAGGAGATAAGGATGTATGCAAAGACCTTCTTATGAAAGTCAAAGAGCCTTTACTGCCTTCTCGGTACTTGGAGCAGGACCAAATGTTTATTCTACTTTTTTGTTAACTATAAATTCTGACCAAGATTCTCACTAAGACTCATTAACATATTAACTTACACAGCCCTTAGGATGCATATGAAGGAGAACATGGAACATGTATTTCATGTATGACCAAAGTCATCAAGCCCCACCCATTGGAGAACACTCTTATACAATCTTAAAGCTAAGAAATAAAACTGATAGCGCTTTTATCTGTCTCTCTGCCAAATGCCAAATTGCTTCCTGTCTGACCTGGGACCATTCTCAGCCTGTGTACCCTTAAAGATCTGAAATAATTAGTTATCTTATTGCTACCTCCAGAGACAAGTCCAATACTTGACATATTTGTTTTGTCCATTTTGCCATCTCCCACATGGTCTTTTACTCAACTACAGTGCCATTAAATATTATTGTTATTAAAATAAGGACATTTTCTAATATTGTGTTAACAGATGGTCACTCGGAGGGAAAATAACTTACTTTAGTGTGTATGACAATGTTATTCCTAGCTGCACTAAAAAAATAGCAGTCCTGTTCCAGACTTGACACAATGGTAAATATGTCAAGTCTGATAACAGGGATTGACAGCATAGCACTGAAACCTGGATACTTCTGCTACTTTACCATTGTCCTCTCTCTGAGGAAGAGTTTCACAGAGACCAGCAAATATTAATGAAAATTCTGTGTAATTGTCAATATTTCTCCAAATAAGACGCACCTAGCTTGAAACAAAATTGAATGTGCAAGCACAGTCTTCATCACTGTTCAGTCTTTGATACTCAACAAGTTAAAATAACCATGTCTAAGACCTTAGTCAGTTCTACACACACTGCCTCTTCTCTCCTCTTAGACTGGTAGGCAGGCTAAAAGCACAAATCAGACTGGTAATTCACAGCACAGATGGTTCTGAAGACTGAAGATTGGGCTGGAACTACAACAAACTACACACGTAGTTTGGGGATTATGTAAAACTGTAGCAATTTATCTTCAAATTTGCTGCAAAAGCTGTGCTCTCTTAAGTTAAATTGGTGGGAATTGCCAGTATCATTTGCATCTTGGAGTGACATAAGATGACAAGCCATGATTAATCAGATGGAACAAGTTTTAATTTGTCTACAGGTATTTAAGTAGGTCCTCTATAGACAATGGCCAGATATTGATCACATTTTGGCACATTGGACAAATACCAATTTTAAGGCCCTGGCTCAAAACCATAGATGAGATATGCGTGTTCTTGTATGTAA
Source organism: Lepidothrix coronata (assembly GCF_001604755.1). Lineage (NCBI taxonomy): Eukaryota > Metazoa > Chordata > Aves > Passeriformes > Pipridae > Lepidothrix > Lepidothrix coronata. The sequence continues at coordinate 1,996,999 of NW_016690335.1, read as the reverse complement.
TTTTGTTTTTTGAGCAGTCGTTAAGCTCAGTTTTGTTCCTTGGCCTGATGAGAAAATTGAGTTAGAGCAGAATTGCAATTGCATCTCTAGACTATAATTCTACCTGAGGTAGATTCTGAATATCAATATGAATATGAATAGCTATTTTTTTTTAAATTCTAAATTGAAATATTAGAACAGCTAAGCATGAATACTGTAAATTTTTTGTGTATATAGCCACCATTGAAAAAACATGCTAATATTGACTGAAATATGCTTTACAAATAAATGAAGTGCTCCACAGTGGAATAGGTCACTTACAATAACATGAGCCAACAGTCTGTGCACATTGACACTAACAAGTTAAATCACTCAGACATAATGATGGGATTGTATCTTTTGTAGAGAAAATGGAAACACCACAATAGACCATTGAAAAACCCTATTGAGTGAACAAGACTGATTGAGAGCATGAACAGGATGTTGACATTGTTAAGAGACAAATGTCATACAGTAATACAGAAAATGTTACAGTTTCATTATTATGTCATAATTCATCCATACATTAAATACTGCATGTAACATTTTAAAGTGGTATTTCAGAAGTAGACAAAATTTAGATAATAAATCAAGTTTTCATTGGTGAGGAGGATGGGGTAAAGGTCTTTATTCAATGAAATGATAGAAGGTTTTAGATGATTTGATTTGGAGAAAGAAAGATAGAGGTTAAATGTGATAGCATAATGTTACGGTGAGGTAATAGAACTGCAGGATTAATTGTGTCTAACCTCTGTATCTGATGCTAACATAATGATGCTTTATTTGATTTAAATAGTGGTTCATATAGCATTTATAACACTGAATGGTTGAAAATAAAATCTGAGTTTGACATTCTGTAGAAAAAAAAGGATTGTATGAATGTATATGAGGAGGAATGAGAATGAACATATATCTTGACTGGATTCTTGTCAGCATAAAGAGCTACACTGAAAAAAGTGATAATCAACATAATTTTTGTTTATGCTGTGTTATAAGAATTGCATACTAGTAGATTGATTCAACCAAGAAGCCTCATGACAAATTCCTCTTACCATGTCAGCTCATATAAAATCAGGTAAAGACTTCATAAAATCCCCTCCCCCTTAAATTAAAGATCAATCAAACTACTAACCAACCTTGGTTCGTGCTGTTCTTATTTGTGAAAGCTTTTCTGTAACAGTAAGAGCACTTGAAAATGTTTTATTGCAAGAAATATAAACAATTGAATATTTTTCTTCTCTGTATGCACCTACATACATACAGGGCCTCTGGTGGTCTAGTGGTTAAGGTGCAGGACTCTCACCGCTGCGACCCGGGTTCGATTCCCGGCCCCCCGGGCAGATGGAGCTCGTCAGCCCTGTGAGGCAATCCATCTAAGAGAAGGTCACTCTAAACAAACCTACGTTCTGAGATTCTCGCTGCCACTGTCCAAGTGTGCTTGGCCCCGGCAGATGAACCTCAGGATTATAGGGTGGGCTCAGTTCAGCGCACGCTGTGTCTCACCTAAAAAAAAAAAATCCACTGCGCAGGCTCAAAGGGTTAATGACCTTTCCCAAATCTTCGCTTGCGAAGACTGGCCATTATTATTATGCACCTACAGACAGGTTGAAACTGCAAGGGGGAAAGTGGCATCCGTGTCTCCAGCCTGGGCACCAGGCTGGGCTCCAGCACCTGGGCAGCAGCTGGCAGGTCCTGGGTTGCTGAAGAAAGATGTGTGACTTTTGGAAATAACTTTAGAACATCATGAGCTCTGCTCTTCCATCACTTAAGAGATGCCATAGAAGAAAAGCTTCAGAAAATTAGTATTTCTTAACTTTTATCAAAATAAATTTGTTTTCGTTGTGCTTTTATATTTTATGTTTCCATTGTACAGTTATGAGGTAAATGCCTCTTCTATAACAATGAAAAACACTGTTGTCTTCATTTCCATTGTTTTCACCTGGGGGACATTTAGTACCAGCAGAATAGATGGTTGGTGACTTGTTTTCTAGTTACACTCTCTTCCTATACACTTCACTGGAGTTTATATTTATTTTTGCCTATTTTCACCAGCTGATATACAAAGTCAAAGGACTGGCTCTGCGTCAGAACTGACTATTAAGTGTAATCTATATTTGAAGGGTGCTGTCCAAAGAAAATCGTAGGCATCAATAGACATGCTGTATTTGAGTTTATAAAATTTTTAGTAGATTGCAATGAAAAAAGAAAATGGTTTTCTCTCTACTGAATAGGAAGTTACCAAAGTTGTATATTTCTATTTGGTTTTTTAGTCATTTAGTTATTTCATTGCTCATGTGTGAAGATTTAATTCCAAGGTGGTTTTGGTGGGGGTTTTTTTGTGAGAGGTAAGGATGCCTGCATGATAGTGCCCCAGATAACTACCTAGCTTTATTTCAGGGGAAACATTTCATCTTTTCCCCTCAGGTCCTATTTCCATTTCTGTGGCAAGAACATGTCATCATGACATTTTGAGGACTAAATTTATTTCTGAAACTGCTCCAGCAAAGCTTACCTGATTGCCTCCTATTGAGGACAATATGTTGCTTCTAGAGGACATATATAAAAAAGTAAACTAAAGCTTTCCTCTGAAGGAAAAAGGCTACAGTTGCTTAGGTGGTTTTTCAAGGACTGACTGCATGGCAAGAACACCCTTCTCCACCTGGATAAACATCTGATTTTTTCTGATCAGTTTAGGCACCTGGAGATGACAGTCAACTAGAGTGAAAACAATGTGCTGCAGTTTCTCTCTTTGCTGTAGGATTGCTTTTAGAAGCATTTTGAGAGGCATTTTTCTAACTGGAGTATCAACTCTTAATATAGTTTGCTTAGTCTAGAGCATCCAGCCTGGATCGCCTTTTCACAGGATTAAACCAAAGTCACTAACCAAAGTTCTTCTAAAGTCACATCCTTTCCTTTTAAAAGAAATAGAATTCTCATTGATCTCTTTTGCTTTGTAATAACATTCATTTATCCTATTGGAACTGTATTACATGCTGTTAGCCAAACTCCACTCTGCTTCAAAAAAAGGAGATGGACAAGACATCTTCATAAACAATTCTAACATATATTGAACTAATTAGAGCCATTCTGTCAAGAGAAAACTCACCATGAAAAGAGCTCTAGATACTGATTATCAGCATGGATAGATCTTTGATTATTATTCCTTAAGTGCAAATATTTTTACTGGAAATTTCCAATTTACTGGCTACAACAAGAAACTAAAAAGAAGCTTTTTGGTAGAATGTGTGGAAAGAAAAAAATTAGACCAATCTGAATGGCCAGTATGAATGCCTCTCCAGTTGAAACCAGACTCCAATTATACCTACATTATCCAGGTTACATCCTAAGAAATCCCACTTTGAATCATTTCCATGTTGGTTTTGTTGTGCCTTTTAAATGATCTAACAAAAAATTTTGTTTTGAAAATATTTTATGAGAAATTAATCAATATGACCTGCCAGTTAAGGATGTCTTATTTTCGGAAGGTGAGTGGGTAATTAGAACTGGTAATTTTGTCATTTTATGCTAGGGCATATAATTCAACTATTTATTCCACCAAGGGGATTTACTATTCTGCATAGATAGATATGTCTTTGAAGAAGATGAGGGCAAAGATTCCCTGAAGGAAATTTATGAATCACTGAGTATCTTTTAAAGAGACAGCATGAACTATATAATGTAGGTCAACAACAAAACCCATATAAATCCCACAGTTATCTAAAGCAAATTCTCTGGCTCTCCATGGTAGGATTTATTCTCAGGCAGGTCTTCAATTTAATTTAAGAGTAAAGGGATTCCTACTAATATAGAAAGCCAACTTAAGTATTGTCCCCTGTCGATGTATCATATTAGCCCAAACTTAAAACCTAATATAAAATTTGACTTCTTAACTGATTCTGTGCATAAAAATAGACTTCCTCCAGGGAAACAAATAAAATATTTTCTTTTGTCAACCCCTTGAAGGAGAAAAAAAAAACCAAACAGATGGTCAAGCCATTCCAAAAGGGATAAACTCATCTATCCCTTATGTTTTAAGATCATAAGAACAGACAGAAACTTTCCCAAGATTTTGGATTGGTTATTTGCCTGTCAAGAATTTGTGTTCCTCTTAGAACTCATTGTATGAGACATTCAAAGCTTCCTACAAGACATAAACATTTTTTTAATTTTAGACTGAATTTTACCCTACACAATCTGGACTATGTGCTCCCTTATCTGTATTGCTCTGCTCTGAGCTATGAATTCATGTTTACAACAATGAGAAAACTTTCAGGACTGTGACAAAGCAGAAATATCAAGTAAGCCACTTTTCAAAGACAGTATAGAAATGTTAGGGTTTCATGAAGATGTCCAGCTTGCCACAAAGTCTGATAATATAAATGAAAATCCTTTTTCTTTGTTTGAGTTCCATGTCACATGTAAGACAGATTGTACAGTAAAGAGGAAGGCCAAACTTCATTGTAGTCAATAACCTAACATAATGGAAATTTCTCAAGTTACAAAATAAATATAAAATATCAGCTGAAAAAATATGTATGATATCGGAGACTAAATACAAGAATATGTGAGGGAATTGATTTTGCATTTGTGAAAGTGAAATGAGTATTACTTATTTCCTTATTGTTCTGAGTGGACCACCCATATTAAAGTAGTATCAAGAGTTTTTTCCTATTCATAAACTGAGCTATATTCAGCTCCCCTTTATGGATAGATTTGTAAAGGTCATTATTCAGCAACAGTCTTAACCATGCGTTAAAACATATAAATAGTCCATTGAAGTATTCTTCTGAGACTCTCTGTTTTTATTCTGAAGCATGTTTTCTCTACATTTTCATATGCCCTCTCTAGAGGGCACAACCTGTCAATATGTCATACTGCTGCTGGATTTCATGAATTGACCCTGCCAAATACTTCTGAACGGTTTGGTAAGAAGCACTCTATTGCATTGAGAGCATTGCATTCCCATGGATCTAATGGGGATTCCAGTCCAACTTCTGTTCTTTCCTTGCACAAAACTGCTTTTCATGCCTCTCAAGCAGAATCATTCCTTCCTACTAGAAGTGCTTTCAGCACTTGCTGTTAACAAACTCTCTGCTTTCCGCTGCAATGCCCGTAGGAATGTAATGAGCTTCTGGCATTGTATGGTGCCACCATGCACTGTGTCAAGGGAGTTACAGCAAGTTGCTCAAGACAACATTATTATGTCAAAGATTTTGTTTGCCTGTTAAAAAATCTAATTAGGTTCATGAAGGAAACAAGCCTGCTTTGCAATGGAACATTGGCTAAATGAATGCCTGAACAAAGCAGTATCCCTCATAAATACTATTTAGTATTATTAAATAAAGTCCTTGATCTGAAGAGATCGACTTACTTTCAAATCATGCATATGCAGAAATCATAAGCATTTTGCACTTTTATAAAACTAAAATACACATAATGAAATGAAAAATTGCTCAAAATTCAACATTGGGTCCTCTCTTGTTCTTATCACACACATAAAAATCCAATTTAATAGAAATCTTTGCTCACTGTTGCAAATATTCTGGTTAATGATCTTTTTTCTTTAAGGCAGACAAATTTTGCACAGGAATAAGCAAAAAATTTAAGATGTACAAAATAGTTTGAAAGCAATTCTCACAGAAAATGAGGCACAGGCAGTTTTGATTAGTGGATTTAAAATTATTAAACTATTAAAACACCAAGAAGCATGGTAGTCGAGGTGTTTTTGAGAAAAAAATTTGAAAATGTGATTTTTATACAGCTCTAGAGATACATGAAGAAAAAGTAGAAAGAAAAAATCTTTGATATATTTAGTACTCCACTTGCTGTTATTCTGTTATAAACTTGTCCTTTTTTTTCACATTTTGCTACAGGTCTCTTTCAGATATCTGATTTTTTTCTGATTCCTAACTATTTTACAGAAATTTTCCTCTGAGCCCTGAAATCCACTGAAGGTTGAGCTTGTCATCTACTTCATACAGAGGGTGACAGAAATACTGCTACACCCCCATCTTTTTAAGATCAGGTCTGAAAGATATAAAGTAGATATTCTTCCTCACTAGGAGAATGAAAAAATATCTTTAACTATTGGAAAGCTGATTCAATCTCTATCATCAGAGAATGAATCCCATTATAACCTGACATTATTTTGTGGGGTTTCTCATTAGGGAAAACTGACATCACATAAGAATGTTTACAAATCAGCACAGTGCTAAACAGTCAGGATCAGAGTCACTAATTAGATAAGATGTTCATGTATTTCTCTGAAGCATGGAGGGATAGGAAACCGGAATTAAATTATCATCAGATCATCAGATAATTCCCTTTATATTAGATAATTCCCTCTGATTTCACGTGTGGCAGATTGAGGTCATCCACCTGCTGTTTAGGAAAACATCCAAGTTAAAAAAAAAAAAAAGGAAAAAAAGGAATTACAGTTGGTTTTGTGTGAGAGACTGAAAATGGTTAATGGCTTAAACACTGTTAAGAACTACTTTTTCCCACTGCAGCACACCGTGCAAAGAAGAACACCAAAGCCCACTCCCTTGCCTGGATTTCAGGGAATTAGGCTGTGAGTTAAGCTACCTGATGGGTACTTGAGAAAAGTTAGAGGTGGTACTCTTGTGCAAATTATCCCATGTCTAAGGAGAAGTAGACAAGGGTGGGGAGAAGGGTGCAAAGCCAAACTCAGCAGTTGAAAATCAGCTTTAGGAAGGAGAAGGGTAGTTTTCAGATGCGTAATGGTGAAACTTCTCTTCATAAGACAGAGAGTAAACACCCATCCTCCCTTGCACAAACTGGCTCAGTTGTAAAACTCCCCCCTGGGGACGGTCACATAAACATGGGACATTCACATGAAAGACAACTGAGAAGGGGTCATAAATCATCCAGGACTCCCAAAGCACCCCCCCAGACTCATTCCTGAGTCCTTTTACCAAAGGACTGCACATGATGAAAAAGGGTGCAATAGATGCAGTTGGGTGCAATAGATCCAAAGTCTGATGCAAGAGAAAGTATAAAACTTCTCCCCCCAAGGGAAGGTACCTTGTAATTTCTCAATTAGCCTGGACATATATCAATCAATTGAACTCTATGCTTTGCAAGACCCTCAGCAATCACAAGACCAGAAGAAGAGGATCGACAGAGTAGTGATATTTTCTACTTAATCTCTGTCACTCTCTTTCTCTCCCCTCCCTCTCTCTCTTTTCTATTTCTTTCTATCTCTTTCTCTGTACCTCTTTGCTGTCAAATAAAACACATACTATTGACTTCGGCATATGGTCTCATTTGCGCCTTAATTTGGGCAGAAGCACCTCTGTAATAATTGCAATAACTAGATCTTAACACTCTGCTTTCTATTTCAGTGGCAAAGAACATGTAGAAGCACAAAAGTACTCTCCTCTTGCCTATTATTTGGCAAGGATGGAAGCACCATCAAGACAGGAGCATTTTATTTTAAGAATCGTGTACGACCTCTCTGTACTTGCTAAAAAGAATTTTAACACAAGATATTTAATGTCTTGAAAAGAAAGGAAACAAGAATTCCAAGTATATTTTAAAAATTAATCAACACTTGAAATTTAATGTCTATGTTAGAACATTTTTTACATATCTATACACCATGTGATTAGAACAAGGACCAAACACCCCTTGAAATTAATGGAGAAAATTAACCCTTGCCACTCTGACTGTAGTTGGATCTAAAGTGAACTGTAATTTGGAGTCTTTCCTGGTTTGGTAGAGCTTAATTTGGATATCATTACAATATTCTCATTAAATTTTTGTTTTAAAATTATTAATGCACACTCAGCTGTGAAGAAAGCTTATTCTAGGAACTCTCAATAAGATATAACAAGCTCTTCTGCATCTGCTATCACATATACCTTTTCCTCAGCCCTCTCTTTATAATTTTACAGTTGCTTAGGAGGAAGAATATGTATTCTCTTAGCCCTTTTATTTTTTTCTTTCATTCACCTTTCAGTTTTCTTTTTATTTATTCTAATCTAATTCAGTAATTATTTAAAAATCCGTTAACTGACTAGTGAGGGGAGACTAACTTTCTAGTGTTATTCTTTTTGAAACATGCAGTTACTCTGCAGGCTGAAATCTGATAGTTGTGGAGTAGCTATTTCCCACCATGCTCTGCTAGTAAGTCTTTTCTACATCATGAGAAAGTAATTAGCAGCATGAATAATGAGCACTGCTAGTTGCATGGCCTTGTGATATGGATTATTTTTTTTTTGCTTATTGTTTTTTTCTTGTAATTCAATTAAAAGTGATGGACATTTCTATAAATACAAACAGTAAATCTTTTTCTACTATAGTTGAACAACAACGTTGGACTACAGACTCAAGATAAAATATAATTTTTTTCTACTTAATGCTAAAGTATCTACAGCTACCTGAAATGAGGTTGTAGCCAGGTGGGGGTTGGTCTCTTCTCCCAGGCAACCAGCAGCAGGACAAGAGGGCATGGTCTTAAACTGTGCCAGGGGATGTTTAGGTTGGATATTACGAAGAAATTTTTTATAGAGAGAGTAATCAGACATTGTAATGGGCTGCCCAGGGAAGTAATGGATTCTCCATCCCTGGAGGTTTTTAAGATGAGACTGGATGTGGCACTTAGTGCCATGGTCTAGTAACCATGGCACTGTTGGATCAAGGGTTGGACTTGATGATCTTGGAGGTCTTTTCCAACCTGGTTGATTCTCTGATTCTCTGATTCTATGATTTACAAGATCTAAAAGGACTACAGCAAGCAGCAGTTCAAGACATTCAAAAAGGTCTTGCTTCATTACTAAAGTTGCTTTTGTTCTTGCTTCTTTACCCCTTGATAATATTGTGTCCAGATGCCTGTGAGCTTCTCTTTGTTAAGCTCATTTGGAACTGCCTCTAAGACCAAAGACATGTTAAGAAATGAAAAGGTATATAGCACTCCTCTTTCTTTTTTTTCCCTCCTCGGGGCTGTCCTCTTTAGTCAGCTTAGGCTGAGGAAATCTTAATTTCTTTAAGGGTGTGTACCTTAAGTAAAGTTTTGTTCCTGCCCATCATACTTGCTCTTAGCCTAGGAAAAACATCTTCCAATTGTCTGAACTAGCTCTTTCTGTTGCTTATGCTGTTATATCTCTTACCATCACTGTATGGGCACTGAAATGATTGCTTTCGAAGCGTTTGTTCTCCCCAGTCCTCTTTCTCTAAGAATTTTGATGAAACAAAGCAAATGAGTGGTGAGATTCTAGCGCTGAGTAGCATTCAGGCTGAATTTCCCAATCTGATTCTTACCATGTCAGAATAAAGGGTAAGTTTTTTATCCCTTCCTGAGCTATTTATGTTATTTCCAAAGATCCAAACTGATACATTTCATCCATATTTCATTGAGAATCAGTTTTCTTTTCAAATGCTTGGAGCATTTGAAAATGGTTTGGGCTTTCTTTTGAATATCCTTTTATCTCTTACTTCATATCTTACATGGAAAATCTTTTGATCTATTTTCAAGAGTATTCTAGGACAATGACACTGCTCAGAGAGAAGCATGAGTTTTTAAGAAGCTCATTCAGTTTTCTATAATGGTACATGTGAATATAAGGTACATATATGAAATGCATTTTTTATGTAGGATATACCCATGTGTATCTGTGTATACCAGTACACACATGTACATGAATATATATATAGGGGGAGATGAGAGAGAGTGAGAGTCAGTTATATGATTTATATTTTAGACATATTTAAAAATAAAAGTGAATTCATTTTTAAAAGAGTTTTTGTATGCTACTAGAGACAGAATCAAGCATGCATGTATGAATGGATACTTGTGAAGATAAATCATCTCTTGAAAATACTGCATGTTATCTGAAATACTGAAATACAGTAACATCTACTCATATATTTTTTCCATCCACTTGAGATTTATATATTGGTTTCTTACAGTAATCTGCAATTATTTTTCCTCTATTACATAGAAAAATACAGCTCATTAGTGTAGTGCTCTCTTGAAACCCACTTCAACCCTTCAGCTAAACTGAAGAAATCCGATGTACAATTTGAACAGTTAAATACATAGCTCAAAAATTCTATTTATGTAAATTCACATCGATTGAAGAAGTTCTTAAAAGAAAATATGGTGACACAGGCTATAAATTCCTGAACCAAAAGGATATATCATAGACAGTTGATATTTGAGATAAGATATGTACTGAAATTGATTCTAATAGCAAAAGAAGTCTTCATCCTTTACACATAAGTAAACAGAAAAAGGTCAAGCATGGCTTGCAGAAACGCTTCAAATATATTCAACTCCAATTTCTTCTTGTTTATCTTCTTAATCTAAATTCCTTTGTCAAATTACAAATAATAGTACTTCTACTAAAATAAAATAAAGTAATATAATAATAATAATAATAACAACAATAATAATAATAATAATTTCAGTTCAATACACCAACCCTCAGAGTTCTTCTAGTCTTTATAATTGTATCCCAATTCTTGGGACAGGGCACCAGCACCTTGATGTTCTTAAGCTGCTATTTAGCAGCTTGCTGTTTCATTTTTTTTTCTCTCCTTTTTTTCTTCCCCCCCCCCCCTTATTCAAAATCAGTTACATTTTCAACATTTTATCAAACACCTCAGGGTTTTGGAGTGCTGTACTTGTTGGGCCACAACCGTCACTGAACACTAGTCAGACAAATTATTTCTCACTGTTTTCCATTCTGGGCAAGTGAACACTTCAGTATGTAATACAAACTAGCGTAGCTTTAGCATCAAATAAAAAGAGATATAGCCTCAGTGCTCACTATGTGATCAGTGACAAGAATCCTCCCCTTCGAAAGAACAAAATTCTTAGGAAACTCCAGTCCTAACTTTTAATAATTTAAAGATTAATTTTATTCATATCTTCCACTTTCACTTCGTGTGAGTGTGGGAAGATGACTTGGGATAAAAATTAGAGGAAACTGAGAAGTTATATGCACATTCTAACAGAAGTTATAACAGTACAGAAATTATAGGGTAAAATGCAGCTGCTACTCCCTGGATGGAATGTGGTTGGCGTACTCCACAATGATTCCTCACACAACAGTAAACATCTGCTAAAGGGGATGGAATGGAGGGTGGAGCAGAGTAGAGACACCATGGCCAGGCTCTGTAGAAATCGCTGTAGGGAGGGGAATCCAGTGGTACTTTGTACTTGATAAAACTTCAGGGCACCTGTCAGCCAAGGAAGATAGAAGATGTCTTGTTGCTGAGCCAACAAATGGCAAAATCTCTTTCCTTGGATGAACTTGGTTCATTTGTGCTATTAATGCACCCTAAAGTTATCCATCTCCAAGGTGTGACCAGTCCCCACTGGGCATGCAGTGAATTTTTTTTTTTTTTTTACTGTATCTTCAAAAGTGAAGCGAGAGAATTTTACACACAATCAGTAACAAAGGTATTTATGACTATAGTCACTCAAGCTCCACCTCAACACAAAGAAATAGTATAAAAGTAAGTCAAGAATGGAGGAAAAGCTAGGGAAGACTTCGTTGTAACTGCTAGGATCAGTCAACGGGCTGAACTTGTCTTCTCCTGCAGAGGGGCACCTGTTGGGTAAGAATACATGCTGAATACTTATATTAGGATTAGATCTTTTCTATGTATTGCTTTAAATACATTTGTGCAGTCAGATACTATCACTGGCAATCTTTGAACCTTAACCTGTCACAGTTCTTTATCAATAAAGAGCGTTATTCCATAATTGTCACTGTGAGTCTTCACAGGCACTGGCAGTTGCCGGCAGCAGGTAATGCACTTGAATAAAGTGAGAAAACTACACTGTTGGTGTAGTTTCCTGAAAAGAGCAGTCAAATCACCTCCAATCCAGCAGGACTGTTCAGTGAAGGGTCCCCATAATGGCACACTGACAGCCTGATCAGGCACAAAGGTCTTGGCTTCCCTGGGGCACTGACAAATCAAGCACTAAGGGTCAAGGAAATCTCCCCACATATAAGGGTCAAGGAAATCTCTTTTCACATGACAGTGTGATATGCTTCACCATTAAGATGTGAGCAAAGTGAATATCTACTTTACAGTCCTGGAAGATCTCTTACACTTAGGAGCCTTTGGAAATTCTGAGACAGTAAGCAAGCCTTTTAAAGCTAGAATTTGGCATGAAAGGCAGTTCAGAAATCCCTTCAGCTGCCATTTGGCCATTCAACAGTAATATGGATTAAATGTTCACTTCAGCAATATAAAACCCCAAAATACATACAATATTCTAAAAACAAAAGGGCAGTCATAAAAGAAAAAAAATCTTATGCTAACAAATTGAAGATTAGAAAACGAAGGAAAGTCATTCCATTTCTCTCTTAATTTTGTATCTGAATGTTGTATCATAGTACATTAGAAATGTCAGGGAGAAAGAAATAATTATTTTCTTTGCAACACTGCCATCAGAGTGGAACGAATTAAGATTTGTGTGTGGTAAACTCATTAAATGTAGCATTTGATCTTTGAACCTTATAGGATTAAGTAAAAAACTTCAACAATGAAAAACTCACAAGAAAGACCATTTTATAAGTTACCCATAGGTCAGATACAATGAGTTCCACAGTCATTTACCACAGAGCCTTAAAGAGTTTAAATCAGAGATAAATACTGTTAGATTCCTACTATGTGCTAGCTATATACCAATTAAGTAGAGCGAGGATAAAGTGCTTGTGTAGATCAGTGCTTTTCAAACATGGTTTAAAGACTCATCCAGACATAGTACACCTAGAGGCCTTCAGATGGTCATCATGTAATCCACTATCTCCTATAGGACACACATGAATTCAAAGTCAGAATCTGTTGTAATGTTTTTAATGTTTTCAATGACAACAGTATTGCTATATAGCATGATCAAAAGGAATTGGCATTAAAAACTGTATCTAAGGTGGTCTGCAGAGTTGGAAGAATTAGTGAAGAGACGATATTTACACTGTAAAAGGTCATGTTCCACTCATTCAATAACAAATACTTACAGAACTACACAGACACCAAAATTCACTCTGCTAATGTAATTGTTATGCTCCAGCTTTTGTTCTGCGAGGACAGCTGGCTACTTCTTCTTCACCAAGACTTTGTGGTTGGGACTTCCTCTGGAAACTGGCCTCAGAGATAAAGGAGCAGAACAGATCGGGCAGCAATTTTAAACACTTTTTTTTTTAGAGCTTGGGAACTCTTGATTCCCACAGGTAAGAAATCAGGCAGGGAAAGCAGGAGATCAGCGTGGTTGAGTAAGAACCTCCTGGACAAACTAAAGTGTGAGAAGGAGACACATGGTCTGGGGACCAGAGATATGCAGGCTAGGAAAATTAATGAGACACAGCAGTTGTGAAGGAATGGGATCAGCAGAGCTAAGAATAAGTTGTAGTAGAATTTGGTAAGAAATGTGAAAAATTATAAGATAGGTTTCTGCAAATACATTGCTCAGAAAAGGAAGATATATTCTGTGTTCCTCACAATTATTAAGATAGAAAAACTGAGATTAGCTCAGTTGGTTAGAGCATAGTGCTAATAACACGAAGATTGTGGGTCTGATCCCCATATGGGCCATTTGCTGAAGAGCTGGACTCGATGATCCTTGTGGGTCTCTTCCAAAACAGAATATTCTGGGAAATCTGTGAACTAGTGAAAACCAGCATGGAGAAGACTTTTTGTCTTAGTTTTCATTGGCAATCACTTTTCTCTTAAGTACTTGAATCTCAAGGCAGGGACTGGGGGAACAAAGACCTTTCCCTTGAGAGAATTTTAAACCACCTGAGGAACCTGGACATACAAAAGACCATGTGACCTGATAAGATGCTATATTTAAAGCAGTTGGTTCCTCTAAACTGATAAACAAATTATTCAACCACTTTACTGATGAATATTTTTGCATTATTCCAGTGGTAGAAGATAGCTTCCAGCACACTTAGAGGTCTTGATATAATAGCATATATTTTAATTCTCTGGCCTGTAGTTTACTAGGAATTTCAGTGGATGCCTCTTTAAAACCTCAGGGGGAATAATTTTGAATAAAATGAAAAGATATGATTCACCACTTTTTGTATTGTGTGTCCATTATTCATCTTTATAAAACAGGGATAAAAACAAGTCTTCTTTCAACTCCCTCACATGGAAAAAGTCCATTTGAAGGAGACTTTCTGTGTGTAAGCTGGCAATAATTTTGCCAAAAGGTCTCACCCCTGTTTATAAAAGTTTGAGAGAACCAGGATTTTTGGCATTCTTTAGAATTCTGTTCTGGGACAGATTTCCTTAGTTCCCATCGTTTTAATATATCTAACCTTATAATATACATCACACCACTGTTCTTTGAACTAAGAATTCCTATTTGAGAACCTGCCCTGACATCATCTAGTCACACTGCCATGACTTGGGAATTAGTGTTTAAAATCCTTTCCTGCAATTGAGGTCAGTGAAATAAGTGAGGCAAAGTATGTTGTTTGTATGGTCCTATCTGCCACTTATTTCAGAGACACATTCTCTCTGTGACTTTAAATTTCAGTATTTACTCTAGTGACTTACCTAACTACATATTTTATTCTAAGTTTCCTAGGCCACTTGCTGATATCTGTATTGAGTTTTTGATGTCTATTTTAGTTTCTTGAGATTTGTTTGTAGAAAACAATGTTCTTAGCAGTTGTTTCCCCCTTCCTTCCTTAATAGAACACTATCTCTATATATGAATGTAGTCTGGAGCACTTATTCATTTTAAGTACATAAAAGCCATAGCATAATTATATTTTTAGATTACGAGTGTAGCTTCTGCTACTATTTCTTTTTTTGTTCAGAATTATAAAATACTGAATTGGCAGACGGTAGAATAGAGACACTTTTCTGCTAAAAAAATATGGGCTTTTTTCTTTTTTTTTTATTTATTTTGCCTTTCGGTTCCTCTCATTGAATTTACTTGCTGGAGTTTTTAAGGTTACCAGTTAATTATAATTAATTTTAAAAATATATATATTAGGACAATGAGCCCCTCTTATTTATTATATCTATTTTATACATATATGCACATATATGTTTATATATAAATTCTATAAAAGAGTTATATTTAAAAAATAATTGTAGGAAACAAACTTTCTTAAGACATTATTATTATCACAATGCACAAAATATTGATGAATGGCATACATTTTGAGATGTCAGCTGTGGTTTATAACATCATCATACTTACATCTGTGATTTTCAAATTAACCACAGGATTTTAGAGGCTAATAAATGAGTTGTAGGAAGTAGCCTGTTCTCACTGTTCATACTGTATGATCAGTGGGTGCCATAAATCATGAACAAAATATGATTCTTTTACTTGCAAGAATAAATTTTTTTTCGTGAGAACAGGATGGGAGATTCAGCTAAAGCAAATATGGAAAGTGA
Source organism: Lepidothrix coronata (assembly GCF_001604755.1). Taxonomy (NCBI): domain Eukaryota; kingdom Metazoa; phylum Chordata; class Aves; order Passeriformes; family Pipridae; genus Lepidothrix; species Lepidothrix coronata. Next base: position 1,981,582 of record NW_016690335.1, on the reverse strand, counting down.
AATATAGAAACTTAATTTTAGAGGAAGTTTATCCCTGTTAAACACTGTACGTCTCCTCCCTAAGTATTTATTCACAAAAAACTGAAGCAGTTCAAACTAAAAGTACTTTTAAGCAAATTTTTAACAGATGACACAAACAGAATAAAACTTTCTGGTTTAAAATATTTTTTGAAGAGTGGAGTACAGAGAACATTATGAAAAAAGGATACTGGGTAAGTTATATGTGTAAGTAGCAAAAGACATGCATTTATGTCCTTGTTTTTTGCAGTAGGTTTTAAACACCAATTCATCTGTAGACATAATATCCAATTATAATGTCACAGTGTCATGGGGTGAAGCTTATCCGAAAGCACTCCCCTGACAAAGGAGCTCTTGACTACATCTGACCAGCTGTAACTGACTAGATTAACACACATGATCTGGAAAACAAAGGCACATCAGAAAATTGTGCAATTGCTACCTTACACTTTGGTAGCAAATTTGGGAAGGAAAATCAGAGGGTGACAAAAAGCCTGGTGACAACTTCTCTTTGGCTTTAGACACAGAGAAAGTCAAAGAGATTGTCCTGAGGCTACATGATTAGAAAAGCCTTTGCAGACTTAGGCCATCACTCTAGCATAAGAAAGTGAAAAATTATTTTATAAAACAGTCCCTTGGTGTGGGGCAGAAACATGTCCCTGTATGTTGGACACCATGCAGCAAGTGAAGTCTGCAGTGCAGATATTACAAAAAGATGCTGGAACTGCATACAACCTGCAGTTGGGCCTGGCACATCCAGCAGTGGGAGTGAGCTCCCTATTCCCCAGAGCCCATGTGGTGGTGGAGGAGAAGAGGCCATCTCTGTGTGGGAGTGAGCATGTGTGGTGTAGAAAAGAAATTCTGATCTGAGGATATAGATCTCTATAAAAGAGAAAAAACTTCATGAGGAAAGACAAGACCAATGAATAATGACAGAAGTGACAAGGAAATATGATGAGAAAATGTTTTCAAGTTTTATTTGAGATCCATTATTTTTGCATACAAACATATACAATTTAAAATTATTTCTTTCTTTCCTTGAATATCTTTTCCCTCTACTTTACCATTTCATCTGAACCATTAACATCTTGATAATACTTATTGTGTTCCTAGTTTTACTCCAGAGAAACTGCATTGACTCCGTAGAATTTCTTCTGATTTATATCAGGATGAGGAAGATGAAATTCAAATAATTTGTTTTCCATTGCAACAGAATGAGGAAAACTATGTTATAGCCTTTTGACATAGTTCATTTTGTTGTAGCTTCAGGAAATTAATGCTGTAAAAAACTCTCTCTTTTCCATTTTTTAATATCTGGTTTAACATTTCCAGCCACATTAACCTTTGTATTACTATTAATAGTTCAATTATTAATGAATTCCTTATTCCTAAAATGCTTGATATTAGGCATATTTTACAGCTTCCACAACTTGAAATATATTATTAATTTACATTTCCAAATTCTTGACCTTAGTGGAAAAGACGATTTTCGTTAATGGAACTGTGCTTATGTGTCTCAGTTTTGACATGCAGAATTGCATTTTGTCTGCTTGACTGCCAGAATTCAGTAACTAGATGACTGATTTGAAATTCTTTATATTAGTGATAGATATAGTGATATTCCGTGATGGAAAAGAGTTTTGATTCCAGTGCTGTGGTTGGTGAGTTTCTTTGTTTCTGTTGAACAGTTAATAAACCTCAGCTATTCCATGGTCAGTGAGAAATGTAGAAGCCTACAAGATAAGGGGCTAATGTGTCTGTCTTAAACACTGATAGCTGGATAGCTGTGAAGCCAAGGATTGTTGTTAAGAGACCGCCGTGAGAAAGAACTGGATGGGTCTGGAGAAGGGGTCATACAGAAATAGGGCAGCACTTTTTTGTTTCAAAGGTCATTTTTGTGGCTTATGCAGATAAGCACAACACAGAAGAATGCAAGTACAGGAATGAGTCAAGAAGTGGGCATGGACTGTTGACCAAAAGTTGACCCAGTATAGGGGATCATGATCACCAAAGACCCCTGAAGCCCTCCAATCCATTTCCAAAAAGTCTAGAAAAACAGACTGGGCAAGATAACTAATTTCCATAGAAAGAGAGAAACTTATCTCCAGGGTAATGCCATGAAGTCTGGGCGTGCACCCCAGGACCATGAACACCACATCATCTGGATGGGCACTGGAGCCAGGACTGCTGATCTTTTTTCCTTTCTTCGCCTATTTCTCTCTCCCTCTCTAATCTCTTTCCCTCCTCTTTCATCCTACCCCTCATTCAAAGTCCACTGCTGTATGCTTATACATAAGAAAAGGGAATATTTCATACTAAATGTCCATGCCAAATGTATAATTTGCTAATGAAACTCTGTAGGTTTTTGCAGACCCTCTGACTTTAGTCATTCTTTTTCGACCATGAGCATCTGCACACTTGCATTCTGCATCCCTTTCTGGGCGGGATGCCACAAATTATTAAAGAAAAAGTCTTTTTCTAATAAGGCAAAAATAAAATAAAAGAAAACCAGCAAACATAAAGAACAATGTGCAACTTTGACTATGGTATAAACCAAATGCATTACTTATGGCAGATTTATATGATTGATCAATGCTTTTTCATTATTTTTTCCTATTTAATTTTTCAGCACTTACATGGAGTGGGAAAGAGATAGGGGCACTGAAACCACCTGGTATATGTACAGGACACAATATACCTTTGATAGTTTTATAACCTTATAGTAGGAAAAAAGGAAAAAAGGTATAGTGAGTGGAAACTGAAGAGATAAGTTTTCTCCTTTAATGTCTTGTCCCATCACAGCACTATTGGAGGAATGCTATACAGGACAACTTTTTTCTCTGTCACTTCTTCTATTGGATTTATTATGGTAATTTCAGAAACTGTCAATGAAGGACTATTTACTTGGCTCTGACTCCAACCACTAATTTGCTGGCCACTGCTACCTTGGGTGGGGTGATTAAGAGGAAGCAGAGACCATGGGATGTGAAGGTTCCACTTCTGCGTCCTACTTCTCTCTGCTATTCTGTGCTGTATCCAATGAGCTGGGCAGATGAGAAAACACTTTACGAGCGACTCTGAAATTTCAGGGCTGATGAAATCAAGCTGTTTGCCAAGACTATTTCTCTGGTTTTGACTGGTATAATTTGTTTTGTAGTAGCTGGTAAAGTGTTGTGGTTTTCAGATTTAGTTCATACTAAATAGAATGATGTTGATAACATACTGATGTTGTTGTTGTTAAGTAGTGCTTATCTTAAGTCAAGGACTTTTCAGTTTCTCATGCTCTGCCAGTGACGAGCTACTGGAGGAGCTACTCAAGGAGCTAGGGGGGAGCACAGCTGAGATAGCTCACCCAAACTGGCCAAAGGGATGTTCTCAGAATCACAAAATCTAGGTTGGAAAAGATCTCTGAGATCATCGAGTCCAACCTATGACCTAACACAACGTTGTCAACTAGACCATGGCAGTAAGTGCCACATCCAGTTTTTTCTTGAACCCCTCCAGGGATGGTGACTCCACCACCTCCCTGGACAGACCATTCCAATGACACATCATTCTTTCTGTGAAGAACTTCTTCCTAATGTCCAACCTAACCACCCCACCTGGTGCAGCTTAAGTCTATGTCCTCTTGTCCACTTGTCCTACTGCTGTTTGCCTGGGAGAAGAGACCAACTTCCACCTGGCTACAACCTCCTTTCAGGTAGTTGTAGTGCCAACAGTGTGTGTGAGTGCCTATGTATTCACTGAGAGGAGCTGATCGCTGAATGACAGACTGGTTGTCCTTCAGCAGATGTTGAGCAATTGTACTGGGCATCACTTGTCTTTCTTGGATTTTATTCCTCCCTCTCTCTCTCTCTCTCCTTTTCATTGCTGTTGTTATTATTACTATTATTATTAGTCGTAGTAGTAACATGTTGTGTTTAGTTTCAATTATTAAACTGTTCTTATTTCAACCCACAAGTTTTACCTATTTCCAAATTCTCCTCCCCATGCCACTGGAGGAACCGAGGAGAGGAAGTGAGTGAGTGGTTGCATGGCACCTAGTTGATGGCTGGGATTAAACCAAGACAGCTTTGGCTGAGCAAAAGCTTATAATTTTATTGATTTATGATTTCCTTGAGTGATAGCTGAAGATCAGCTTGTTGTTAATTTCTTTCCAATGTTCCTCTCTTATTCTCCAGCTCTTTCTAGTTGTCTATGTATCATCTGTAGAAAGATTGAAAAAAGTTTGTGAAATTGTTATCACTGAAAGGAAGACATATAAACTAGTGAAATCATGGAAGTGTTGTAAGTATGCATTATAACAAATATATAACAAAGATACATATGAAAACCTTTTTACCCCATCCACAATGGCAAGAGATGCTTCAAAATAGGAAATTCAAAATAAGTAGAAATAAATTCATGTTTTATTCATATAATGGTATTGATTAAACTTATTACAACAGGAATTTGACACGACTGAAAATTTAATGACATTTTTTAAGGTATTAAATAAATATCAATGAAATCCATAGCTGCAGAAGTAAACTAACACAATAACATTTGTAAGCTCTACAAAGCCCTCACTCCTCAAGGCTCGTACCAATCTTTCTGTTCAAGTTCAAAGTGTGGAAAAGAAAAGGACAGTTATACAACTATTTCTACATCTTCCTTTAAAGCAATTATACATTTCAGTATCAGAAACTAAAATGGATCAGGCTGTTGATACAGGGAAGTAGATCTTGTGTTCTAATATTATAATGCCATGGATACATACAACTGAAATATTTCACCAGCCATATTACAAGATTTTACTTCATATTTTTAGCAAGTATCTTCTGGGTCGCAGTAGCTGGGGTAAGAATCATCAATATGGGCATTGCAGGAACACAGAAACACCATCTTTAAAATTAATATCATGCTTTTAGGAAGAAAGTTTTACAGGTTTTCAAATATTTTTGATACAATTTTGTAGAGCAACAATCTTTTCAATAAGATATTTTCAATAGACTGAGTGTGCTAAATTGTATGTTTAAGCTGTGTGAAATAGCCATTCTAGATTAGATATAGACATGGTGTTTCTTCCCTACAAATTAAAAAAAAAAAAATTAAATTACCCTACATTGAGAATCTTTGCTGCTGTCTAATTCTTTTTGAGCTTCTCCCATACAGTGGTAGTATTCGGTTACATTTTTGATACTTCAGTTATGTGCCAGCAATATATGTGAGTGTTAATTGCCTAAGATCTGGTAATTGTCACCAGAATTTCAATCAGTTCTACCATTGAAAGTCCCAAACTCTACTAGAGCAACCTCTGGAAAATCTCAGATGGCACTGCTCAGGTCTCACGTCACATCTGCCCATCCCGGGTCAATGCAGGAGATATTTTGTGTCTGCACAGCTGAATCCTGTCCCTATTGTCTGGAACATCTCTCTGACCTCTCTTTCCTGGGACATTGCTGCTTGAATGTTAGAATCTCTTCTTGAGTTTGAAAATCCAGGCAGTGGCTTGTAGAGTAAAATAGGCAGAGCAGTACAATGCAAATCCTCACTTTGGCAAACAGGTTTCTTGTGCTGAATGCAAAAAGATATTTGTAATATGCCATGTTAAGACTTAGGAATCGTAAATTTCTTGTAGGCACAACGAAAAAAGGTGGATTGTATCTGTTGTACATCATTTGACTAATACCTTACATGATTATTTCTTTTCTACTCTTTAGTCATAAGAGATAAGATTTATTTTCCTTTGGGAATTTGTTACTTGATGTTGTATTAATACTATGTCAGAATTCTAGCTCATTATAGAAATTTGTGGGCTTAGAAGGAAATTCCCAAGATGGATGTAGAAGCAGTTAATTTCTTAAATAAAAACAATAATTATTTCAAAGAAAAAAACCAAACACAACCTACAAGACAGAGCTTGTCTTTGTGTAAATGTTTAAAAAATATATTTTTAATAATAATAAAATCAACTACTTTTATTTCCAAAAATTAGTCTTTCACTAAAATCAACTATGGCTCTATAGGGCATATATCTTATTTTTTATTTGAAACTTTATTTATAAAATTCATATTTAAATGTTTGATCGTTAGTTCACATCCTACATTTGAAAATATTGATATTTAAAAAGAAGTAGTTCTACCTACCTTCTGGATAGTTTACAGTTGTTATACATGGGTAAGAATAGATACACTACATTTCAGAAATATGAGTTTTAAATATAAGGCATGAAAAAAATCTTATGTTTTTGTTTATAAAACTTTGTTCATATTTTAACGAATTTTTAAAATCTCCTTTATAGCATTGATCTACCCTAATGTATCCACAAAATTTGCTGGTTTAAAGAGCAACTTCAGTTAAGAACACCTCTTGTGATAGTGCACTCAACATGTCAAAGCTAAAGATATATTTTCTGCCTACAAATGAGTAACCTTTTAATACAACCAAGCAACTACTGAATTTTCTGCCCTATATGTCTTGAGACTTCATTTGAATGTTACAAATTACTCTGACTCTGACCTTTTCATGCAAGATAAGTCAAATGTGGTGACATTATCAAAATCTGTATTTTATTATTTTATATTCATAATTTCTTAACAGTGTATAAAATATTATGTAATCTTTTTTCCAATTGCAATAAAATTTTGTTTTATTTGACCCTTCAAACAATTATTAAGACTCTACAAGACATATCTACTTTAAATATTTTTTCAACTGTTCTATATTTCTACTTCACTAATACAAACCTGGTTTCCAAGTAACTGAGGTTACTGCAGATGTTTTTATCTGAATTTCATGTATTGAGTGCCAGAACTACTTAAACTATGCAAATCTGACTAATTAAATATTTTCCCACATAAATATTGTATTAGATGTTCATTTTTAAAAATTGAATTGAAGTTGAATCTGTGTAATTACCTGACAGATAAAATTTTTAGATGCACTGGTTTGTTAAAAAAAAAAAGAAGATATAAAGCAATTCCTAGAGTGACATAAGTTAATTAGGGCATCTGAAAGCCTGAAAAAACTTAGAACAGAAATATTTAGATGCAAGTACATGCCACAGTGATTTTTTAAGAGATTTCCAAGATAAGAAATATATTTATAAAATTTGTTTTCTTTCGATTTTTTTCCTTTGCTTATCTTTGAACATGTACATACTCTGTCCAGTTTGAATGAAGGTCACAAACTAGTCATTCTTAAATTATAAATTCTTTTTTTATCATCATTTTACTTTTTTGTCTGCTCTAGTCCCCCTCTGTTTACTTTTTTGTCTGCTCTAGAGGGGGCTCTGTTCTCCCCCTTTCCTTTCATCTAGAAATAAATACCAAGAAATAAAAGGTAAAAGATTTTATTGTTTAATATCAAGATTAGACAGTCTGTGTATTATAACCTGATTTAATTGTAAATGTTGACCATGGAAGTCTGTATGAATAGAAATGAATGAAAGATCTTTGCAATATTTTAGTGAAGTGAGAACAGAACATAAACAGTGCTGAAATCATTATACTGTTGATCTCAGTCTTATTTTTACTCTTTCTCTCACTCATTCTTTTTATTCAAATTCTATTTTAACTTGAATTGTACAGAGTATTCTTCATAGATAACAAAAATTATAGAGGTTTTTTTTTCTAAATTTAGGTATCTTTATTCATCTCACTGTATTCCTTACAGAAATACCACTGTTTAGTATAGAGAGCTTAATCACTAAATTGTTCTAGAACAGTGAAAAACTATGTTGCCAACTAAAGTATTTTATTATTTATAACATTCTTGTTTCTCAGTTTCTCTTTCTTCATTCTAAGAGTGAAGCTCCTTCTTTTTTGGGGGGAGTTACATGATCTGAAAAGAAAATTTTTAAGCTAAAAATTGTATTTGATGCAAACATAACAGGCTTTGACCTTTGGTTTTAGGTGATAAAGAATATGATTACTAGAATTGTAAACAGTTAAACATTTACATTTTAAATACACATTTTTATGCAGTATACTTACACCTTTCCTTTTGGATTAAAAACATCTCTCATTTTGGAATGTTACAGTTTACCTGATTCTGGATCAAGAGACATAATTATGAGAAGGCACTAGCACATATCTCTGTGGTTAGCTAAGCCCAAAAGACCAGGAGATGTAGTTTTTACACTTCTTGCCCTCTAAGAAGTGTATCATAGAAAGAGTGATGGTCTTTACTGTAGCTTAACTTGGTGGAGTATGTTGTGAAAATACACATTTCAAGGTCTTTGATGATGTTTTTTGGGCAGAGCAAACCCTGTCATCTGGTGAGGGCAAGTGGGGCACCCAAATCAGTGACTCCTCAGGCTGTCGAAGACTGAACAGCAACTTGCCCTGATATGAAACCCACTGATGGGAACCAACCCTCTCCAGAAAGCCTTGCGGATTGAAGAGGACTACTAACAGAAGGGAGATAGGATTTAGTATGGGTTGCAGGGGAAAAATACTTGGTAATTGTGCAAATTTGGTTTAAGGGTATTGTGGTCATTTTTGTAACATTGTGGAGTGCTTAGAGGAAAAGCCAAAAGGAGGGAAAAAGAGGGATCAATGTGGATCAGGGAAGAAAAAGTGAGGGAAAATAGAGAGTAAAATGGATAAAAGGAACTGACTGTGTAAAAAGAGGTGTCAGTAGACTTTAATTAACTGTCTCAACTCAGGCTGGCTTTGCAGAAGCAGTTTCAGAATCTAAGTCCATCTCTTGTAGGTCTGCTTATGAAATGTTTGATACACTTCTGGTGAAATTTTCAATCAACTACAGAACTAGAAGGTCTTCTGTTGAATTTGTACTAAGCAGACCTTCCGTGGGAATAAAAAATAGAATGAGAGAAACTAAGCTCTTCCCATAACACTTCTTGGCTTGAAAAGTTTTATGCTCTGGAACAAATATACTAAGAAATCACTTACAATGACTTATGTTGTTATATTGTTAACTCAAGCAATATTCTTACCCTATACACTCAGGTTAAGTGTCAAAAGAAAATTTAATGCTATCAAGTACTGCGTATTCTCTCTAGCTGCTTCATGAATAATTCTTTTTTTGCTACCCATGAGTCATTTTTTGATTTTTTTGTATCCTCTCTGCATCTTAAAAATCACAATCCTTTCACAATAATCACTAGCAGAAAACTGTACTCACAGGGAATGTCCCTTTGAAGTCAGTAAGGCTCAAAGAGAATCGTTAGCATCTGTATACATATATCTGCAAGTCTTGCTCCAACTACTCCTCACAGGCTTGGTAAGAATGATAGAAACTAGAAAATATTTTCTAGATATTAATTTTAACTATTAGTCTCATGAAGTGTAAAAAAATCCCCACAAATCCTCATTTCTTTTCTTCCCTGCCTAGTCTGAATTTACATCTGAAGTTATATGTTGCCTGTGTATTTTATTGAACATTGGTTCCTTTCTTCTTCTTGCATTGCCTTGTAATCCTAAGCTGTGACTGCATGAAATTTACTCACTTCATGTCCTGTCTTTCAGAAATATAAGAAAAATGGAAAGTGTAGTAGATAATAATCCTTAAAATTATTATTATAATAATTTTATATTTTATTGCATAAAAGGTACTGCTAGTGCCTTAAACCTGCTAGTTCATAGTGCTCTAGTAATAGAAAATATGGTTTATCTTCTGTGAAATACTTGGCAAAAAAAGAGATTTAGTGGACTCCAACCCTTCTGACTAGCTCCAGACTATCTGATCCATCATGAAAGCTTTGAGGAGCCAGAGGAAATCTGTGAAATCTTTTTTCTCATCTGAGTTTTCCACTTGATTTACTCTGCTGCCTCCCAAAAAGAAAACATGGAATATGCAGTACTCTTCCCTTAAATGTTAAATGAAACACAGAGGGAACATATTCCCTTGTTGCTAGTGTGTATATGTGTGTTCCTTGAATATAGTTCCAGCTAACAGCTTACTGGTTGACCCTTACAATCAAGTATCTCCAGCTCATCTCTCAAAGAAACTGACAACAGAATTCTCAATTTTGAACTGCATCAATTCTTATAATACAAATAAAACATTACAAAAATAAGATCACATGATTTTGAAGGATGTTAAATGTTTACGGGAGATATTTCAGTGAGAAATGTTGACTACTTCTAGGGAAAAAAATGCACTAAGTCTGAAACTTTCTCAAGGTTTTCCTTCACACTAGAAAGACAGACTATATATTTTTATCATATAAATTACTTCAGTAACTTTATTTTCCTTCCCAGGTGTATGAAACTCTTTGGACTCATGCCAAAACTAACATTAACAGAATATAAGCAGTGCACTAAATTACTGATAGAGCTGACTCCATCTGTAGTAGACCCAGAAGCTCTGTAAGTGCTGAATGAACAAGACTTCTTATTTTGAGAGTGAAAGCCATAAATTAACTATGATACTTCCTTCCAGGAATGAAAAGATGCTCTATAATGTTTTCCCACTGAGGATATCTTTTAGGTGATAAAACAAACCTTTTCTTCTTTGAGAAATAATAACAGTAGTAGTTGTGAAAAACAGATATTTCGTCAATATATTTTGTAATTAAAAGGTAAAGAAACCTGTCTAGGAAATGAATGACGTGATTTTCTTTCCTTGAAAAATATTTAGTCTATTAAACTTTAACTTAAGCTTCATTCATATTGATATTTATTACAATCTCAAAGAGGATATCTGGTATGAGGAAGATTACTATCTCAGACGTTAGCTGTATTTACTATCTATGGAACTAAATAAATCTGGTGCAACTGTTCCAAGTATATCCTGTTTTTTCATGTATACAAAACTTGACTATGTTGGAGAGGATCAGGTAGGAAAGGAAACAGGGTAAAATTTTTAGTTGATTTTCTATTACCTCTCAATCTAATTTTACTCGGTAGAAAAAAAAGAAGCATTGTTAACATACTTTAAAAGATGTGATTGACCTATTCAACCAGGAATTGTCAGCAACATATTCTTAAGGATAGAAAACATTGATTTCATTAACATAAATTTAAAATATCCCTTATCTTGAAAACCCTCTGTCATAAACCATTTTATCTGTTTGAGTTTTTCTGTAGAAATCTCTTCAAATAAATATATTTTAAAATAAACTATAGCTAAAACTAGGTACTTATTTATCACACTTCTGAATCTTATAAAATGATTTATACTAATCCTAACAAAGGACAACGAAATGCTAACATCTGGGAACAACTTCTTTGGCTACTTAGTCCATTAATATTCTCTATCATGGTGGATGGATAGCATTTCTTGGCCCTTAGACACTGTTCTTAAGCCAAGAAACATACCACAGAATCACAGGATGGCTGAGGCTTGCGGCTGGAAGGGACCTCTTGAGATCATCTAGTCCAACATTCCCCTCAGAATCAGCCAAAGAAGGTTGCTCAGGATCATGCCCAGTTGGAGTTTGATTGCATTCAAGCATGGAAATTCCATCTCCTCTGCGTAACCTGTGTCATTGTTCAATTACCCTCACAGTAAAAAAAAAGTGCTTCTTGATGTTCAGAGGAAATGTCCTATGTTTCATTGTGTGCCCATTGCCTCTGGTTCTGCCACTGGCAACCACTGAAAAGAGTCTGACTTCCTTTTCTTCACATCCCCACAGGGAATTTACATACGTCTACAAGACATATCCCACTCATCCAGCCTTCTCCTCTCCAGACAAAAGAGTCCCAGCTGTCTCAGTCTCCCCTCATGTGATAGATACTCCAATACTTAATCATCATTGTGGCCCTAATTTCACTGTCTTCTGTGGACTCACAGCAAAATACTGTAATAGAGTTTTTTACCCATTTCTTGTCTTCTTATAGTGCGTCTACAATTAAATTCATCAGTGTTTAGTCCTTTTTTCAATTGTAGACCATATTTTTTTTTTTTCTGATCTTGCTTTGGTCAGTTACCCAGCTTGGAATAAAAAGGAATAATAATCTAACAAGAAATCAAAATATTTAGTTCACGCCGTTGGATAGTCTCATTGGATAGTTAACTACATAGTCACTTTGGGGTGTTGCAGCCTTTCAACTTCATTCTAAGCAGGCTGCAGCAGTACTTTAAAGGCAACTGTGGAAAGAGAAAACAAATGATTTATAATATATAAGATTTTGTTATTTGTGAATTCATATCCTACTGAATTTTAGTCACTCGTTGCTGCAGTTACGAGAAATTATGATCTAAACCACTTAGTTGCATGACTTATGACTGGGTAGTAATTTGCGTTTTGCTTATTTCTTGCGCAGTGTGCAAGTGACCGTTATGATAAGTTGTTCTGGGTTTGAAATTTCTGTCATATTTTTGCCCTCTTGTAGGTATAACAGCAAATAACCTGTTAAACTTCCCTTTGCACTGACTTCCTGAAAATCACATGCAAAGATTTTCATTATATAATGGCACTTTTATACCGAGGCTACTATGATAATTCAGAAAATGGTAAAGCCTGCTGAACATAAGTTTCTTTTGATTTTTCCTCTCTTTTTCTAGTAGAAATATGGTCTCTGTTTTTATTTCTATGCCTTCAGCAATATTTCCGGCAATCCCATGTTGTCCTAAAGTCCTTATGAACTTCATGCAAATATCTACATGGGCAATTCTTGAAAGGCAAACTACTTAACAAAGTGAGCTTTTATCAAAGCATTAAGCTGTTAATAAATGAAGAATGTTTATCCTCAGAAGAGCTTCAAAGAGTGTTTTGATGAAGATGAGCTTTCTTTCTCTCTTGCAGCTGTCCTTGCTTGCGGATGGGAGCTGGCAGGCCAGATCAGGCTTGCTGCCAGAGAAGAATAAGTAGGAGGAGGTGGGCAAGGTTTCAGTGCAGGTGTTCCTTTAGAACTTGCTGTTTGATTACATCCTAAACTGTGTCTGTGAAAGTGAGGCTGCTTTGTTCTTTTATATTTGCACTGTTCTATTTTTAAATATGATAAAGCCCCCAGAAAACATTTGCATTTTTTTAGGTCACTAAATAGAAAACAAAAATCCAAGTGAACAAAGACACTGACCAGCAATAACCTATAATAGAATCATATTCATTTTTTATAATTTCAATCATGCTGCTGAGGTAATTCTTTGCATTAAATTGGAAATAATAAACTCAATGAGGAGATTCATCTTCAAACATAACTAAATAAAGATGGACAGAAAGATATTAAGTTTAAAAAAAAAAATCTCATAGAAGTACAGCTTAACAATCTTAATAGGTTTATTTTGGTAGAAGGAGTTTTTCAACACAAGGGTGTTTACATCTTTAAAGAGAAGTTGAATTGTTATGCTTTATTCAGTGTCTGCTCTTTCAGATGTTGTTATGAATATAGCTCCAGAACTGAGAGCTCCTCTCTGTCTTTTTTTTAATTTTATTTTTTTTTTTGGTGGTGGTAGTGTTACCATTTTCTTTGATGCTGATTAATGTTTTTGCCCTTTGTCCCACCTACTCAATTTCAATCTGAAATTCCAAGGCAAGCCATTGGAAAAATATCTTTCAAGCTTGAATAGTAAAAATTTCCTTCATTATTCTATAGATTTGATAGATAAAAGAGAAAGACATCATGGCTTGAATATGCCACATGTATTAGGACTTCAATCTATAATAAATCCAATTGCCAATAAAATCTTATTGACTCCATAAACCATATCACAACATCCACATAAAATAATGTTTTAATATTAGATATTTCATATCTGAATGTTTGGAAGTATTGAACATCATCACAATAAGTGCAAATTACTATCCAAAATATAGTACCAAGAGGATTACAAACGCTTCAGTGTGCATCTGTAGGTACAATTTTCTAGCTCTGTTTTCTTGTTGCATGAGAAATTCTCATGCCAAACTAGTTGAAAGGAAGCCAAAACTGGTCATACCTCTTTACCTGCATATTGGTCTGCTATGATAAGATATCTGGATGGCATAAGCTATGTATTGGTCTCTCTTCCATTTATTTTTCTTCTTAACAGTGGCAGAAAAAACCACATTGGTATACAGAAAAGGGATCAAGTAGTTATGCTACTTGATAATGACTTGTTTTTCAGTTTATTGCAAAATCATAAAGCTGAGAAGAAAGTCATGTAGGATGACATTTGCCTTTTTTTTTTTTCCTGGAAAAAATTCTTTTGTCCAACATGTTTCATTCCATTTTTTGTCTGGCAATAAATATTGAACTTAAAATACTTGGAATAAAATCAAAGGATGAGAAAAATAAGATTCACAAAGTTGAAAGCAAAAGCTCTCAGTTTTCAGGCAGTGAAAAAGCACAAGGGTAACAAGTTATGTATCTAATTCAGCATCATGAGACCCAATACTGCATTTCCGGATGTCTAAGAGTATATCCTAAGTGGATGTATATCCTATCCAGATGTAAGGTTTTTCAGTATGTCATTTTTTATAGTTAACAAGCAGTTTTTAAGTAGGCACTGAAAGCCTGATGTCAGTATCCTGACAATTACAGTTCTAATTCCGTGTTTTGGAAGCTAGTGAAGGTGCACATTACAGCGCCTTGCAAACTTCTTCACATTTTATGAATAGATACCAGACAACAAAAAAGACCCTTTTTGTTATACCTCATATAACCTATGCATTATACTAAAGAACAGGTTTCTCTCTTAATGACCACTTAGGAACCCCCAAAAAAGTAAAGCTATCATGACAGAAATGACTGAAAGACATCTTCCTTGAACTATTCTATGTTCTCCTAGAAAGTAGGTACAGTGAATCTTCATTTCTGGTCTCTCTAGAGTGAATCTTTGTCTATAAGAAAATATCAATAGGAATTACTTCATTAATTCAGCTTATTTCAGGCAGGTCTCTAATTACTTTGCATTCACTTCCTTTTAATCCTGGGTCACTCCCTAAAACCACTTTCTCTGTACATTGGGTTTTTTTCCCCTTTTCCTTTTTAGGAAAGTTTTCTTTTTCTTTCTTTTTTTTTTTTAATTGTCACCAGTTCCCTCATTAGATTATAAAAGTCTAAAGATAGAATGAATCTATTGAATGAATCTCTCTATGTATCTAAAAGAAGCACAGGCAAAAAGAACCTTCACTTTGTTGATATTTCTATACCATTCTTTTGCATTTGTACTGAAAACTGTGAACTCTGTGTTATTATGTCAAAAAGATGACTCCTCTTAAAAAATACTGATGGCTTCTCTAGCTCTTGGTGAAAAAATAATAATGAAAATAAATAGCATTGTAAAAAAAATTATTTTCTGCCTTTTTCAGCAGAACAATTAAGCACAGAAGACTGAAGAAGTTTTCTTCTGTGATGTGCTTTTTTGTCAGAAAGGATATACTTCAAATATAGCTTGTTATACTCCATGTCATCTGCATCTATCAGCTTCAGTCATAGAGCTAAACAAGTTGATATTTTTTTTGAGAACTGACAAAAGACAGCAGGCTAAGGTCATCTGTTGCTATGGTCATAGATTATAACTGCTTCAGAGAACAAAATTAAAATAATAGAAGAATCTTCAATGAGACAAACTCCACTGGTTGCAAATTGAAACTAGACAGTTTCAGATAGGAACTGAGAACACATTGCTTAACAAGGAAGAAAACTGTTAGACAAACCTACTATTCCCTTCCAGTGAATACTCCAGTACATTAGAATTTTAAATTACAACCAGATACAGAAGTTAGAGGTAGTTTCTTTCCATAATCAGAATTATGTGAATAATGTATTTTCAGTCTGATGAAAATCTACCTGATTTGACAATTTTCCATTTAGTTGCATAAAGAGGAAGATAAAACCAACAAATTTAGTTTTCCCTTCCTTCTATTTTCAGTAAAAGAACAGAAAAAGGTAAAACAAATGGCTAGATTTAATTCCTTGTTATAGATTTGATCTTGTTTAAAGCCAAAATTCCAGAAATTACAAGCATTGTCTTGAAATTAGAAGACAAAGTCAGGTAGAAAGTATCTTTGAAAGTGGATTTTCTCAACAGGACTTGTGCTGTTGAGTACTCTGAGATGAGTTTCTCATTGTTGAATTTCCTTGGTTAACAGAAAAATTTCAGTAGAAATAAAGTAAGGGAAAATATTAGGCCAGCTGTTGTCCTGCCTTTGCAGAGCTCCCTATTAAGTTTTCTTCTCTTAATGAAATAAAACAGGAATCTGTGGGAAAAGGTCAAAAACTCCTTTTGTTATTGTTTAAATTTGCTGGGAAGGCTAGGCTGAACTGAAATGAAATGAGGGAAGAAGTTGATAGTGCAATAGTCCCACTCCTTACCAGCTGGTTGGAAGACAGAAAAGGGAGAAATGGAAAACCGAAGGAAGACCTCTGTTCAGACTTCTTAATATTCATGGGCTTACCTATATTTTATGAGCACCAGGAAGGAGAAATACATTAGAAAGTCCAGCCACCCAAGAATGTATATGATTCTCAAGTTTCCTCTGACTCCTGAGACATAAAAAATGCCATTTATAATTTATTGACTGAGACGTGCAATGTACATATTTACCAGTTTGTTCAAGCATCCCAACAGTCTTTTAAGGAACAGAAATAAATAACAGCTTAGTTGCACTTTCCATTTTTCCTGCTTTGACTCCCTACCTCAAACCTGGCTAATTAAAGTGCCCAGTGGGTAGCTTCTTAGAGTCTTTTAGCCTGAAGATAATATGCCTTAGGGAAAAGTTAGCAGGAGGGGAGTAAGTTTCAGATGCAATGAAGCAGAGTCAGTAATAATGGGATGGTGGACTTCTTTTAATAATAGCCCTTATATAAACTTTAAATTCAGATGTTATGTGTTGAAGAAGTCATATTTTATCCCTAGCTTTTTTTAAAGAATACCTATCTAATTTTTGGTGGTTTTTTTTCCAAAATTTCAATAAGTGAAAAAAAGAATAGCTTCACTTCTAAGCTGTACAATCACAACTGAACCACCACCAAAGATATTTCTTCTCTCCTCATCTAACCCCTCTTAATGCCTTTGAACATATAGATGTTTAAGATCTTAAAAGAATGTATATAAAGATAAAAGGCATACCCATTAGTACCCTGAGGAAGAAAATATGACTTCCTCTTCCTATTGCCTATAACCTGCCTATAACCCCGTACATTTTGGTTTTGAGTTCACCACAGTACAGTGGATAGTTTTTCGGTGGCCAGAGCAGTGCAGTGCAGAGACAGCAGTAAGGCATCCATATACTGAAAGTGCTTTATTTGCAGAAAGTTCCCAAGGGTTTATATCCAAGCAATATCTCTATATCCTTGCTTTTCTATTTATCTACTGACATTACAGATGTAAATGCTAATATTTTACAGAACCCATCTGAATTACACACCATTTTAAAAAAAAAACTCACAGGGTTCTAAACCAAGATGATTTGTATGTTCATGCCTTGTGGACTGACATCCTGACTAATTTATCATTCCCTTGTCCATTGCATAATTTCTATTCCAATATAAAACATTGGAATACAACAGAAGACTGCATAGGATCTACATAAGATATAGGTACTGTAGGAAATGCAATGTTACATTTTCAATTATTAATTAGAACTATTTAATTGGTACAGTTAAGAGAACAAATGTCATAGAAGCAAACTGCACAGCTGGATGATCAGTGGCCAGCAGTAAGAGACTCTTAATCACAAAATAATTAATTAGCTGGATAAAATTCTAATCTTACTGAATAAAATTTTCTTCGATTTCCCTCCCTCTGTGCAGAGAGACTACATAAGAGCTGGAAATCAGTGTCATTTAAGCCCTAATTTATCAGTTTAGATAGCACCTCAGCACGACTTAGACTTTATGTCACTTGTATGTTAGGAGATAGGATAACTTCTTACTTAATACAAGTAAAGATAAAAGTATGCTATTTTTTAAGCATACTTAGTATGCAAGTAGGAAGAAGTAATATAAATAAAAAAGAAAACTCCAATAGTGACTCCATAATTCTGATGTACTTTTAATGAAGCTCTTCTTTCACCATACACAATAATAAAAAGGAACAGCTAAATGTCAACCAGCAGAAGTGATCTACTGTAGTATACTGATACATTTCTGCTTTCCATCTCTAAGCCATGGGAATTCATAATCTATTCTTAATAAACAATATGCTCAATAAGATTATTTTGCTTGGTTGCTAGCTGTTTATGGACAGATTATTTTTTATTAATATCAACTAAAAATAAGAAACTTTATTTTGAAGTTAATGTATTTCCTTGATTGATCCACATCTGAGACTCCTCCTGATTTTGATTAGAAGCCTGCATCCTTACTGAAATTTAGAGTTTGATTCTCTCTGGAAAAAAATAGGAAATTAAGAAGAAATATGTATTCTTTTGTCTTGGGTAAGATAAATAACTTAAAATGTGAACAGTTAGCACTGACATTTGAATGCAACACTCAGCAATGCAACCTGTTTAAGAAGTAAGAGAGAGACCTTATATGTCATTGATTAATTCAGGATGTTACCAATATTCTAAGTGGACATAATGAATGTACTACTATGTAAAAAGTCAAAAAAACACCTCAAAAATCCTGTGTTTTTTTGTTTTGGTACATATTTCTAAGTGTCATAAGTTTAGCAAAAAGCAGAAATTATCTTATATGCTTTGTTTCTATCTTTCCTACTGAAAAGAAGGAATTAGTCTTTCCAGTATTAAAGCAAAATCATCTTCTTTGCTTAGCTTCTGAATGTTCTGAATACATGTCCTGGCTTGGTCCCCTTAAATGTAATTTTAATTAGTTGCCTTAAATTTTTCACACCTGAAACTTTTAAAGCAAAAATGCATTGAAATATATATTTTGTTTCTTCTATCTAGGTCAGCTGTGTTAGTGTCTAGGCTGATATCCCTCACTCCTGACTTGGAAACTAATGTAATGGGACAGACTTCATGGTTTCTTTTCTGACAGATTTCAGTGTTCTCACATGTTGCCCACTTATATAGTGGGTCACAGCTAAGGAAGGAGCTTTTTGTGGAGGACCGAAGCTGAGAGGCCTCACCTGATTTCACCTGGATTCTGTGAGACTTCACCTCAGCTCACTGATACCCAGAAATGAGCTCTGTCTTGGATACCTGGTTCCAGATAGTTTAGGGATAACATGAGAGACGATTTTGTTTTGTCTAGTGCCTGCCATGATTTTTGGCACTGAATCTTCTTGGGATTATAATTATTCCAGGGAGCAGTTCTTTGCTCATAGAATTATGTAGGTGAAGAGACTAAAGTGTTTCGTCCTAGATGATTATTCTTGATTCTCCTGTGATTCAGGCACCTGAAGAAATGTCTTTACACAGAGTTTGTCACCTCCTTGTTTCTCCTGACATGGAAACAATATCTCCAAGAAAAGACTATTTCCTTCCAATCTGTACTGCATCTCTGAGTATAGGTACTGCTGAGGTCAGACTGCTGAGATCAGGACCTCTAAGTGTCAACTGAGGAACAGTGAGTGGTCTAGGAGATGAACCTAGGAACACAAGGAGAAAATCTGTGGGCATTGGAAGCCAAATGTGGAGGGACCCAGCTATTCCTACCGATATTCAAGGGTATAGAAGTGGAGACAGATGTTGAGAAGGTGAATATCTTATCTGGTATGGCAGAATAAGGTGAACTATTGTTAGTAATAAGAAAGAATGCTAGCCCAGAAGTTTCATCTTTCATTTAGTCATATCCTTTTTGGTGTAAGACGAAAGTGAACAATAGATGCTATTCAATAATTTACAAGTGAATATCTCTGAGATTTGTAAGGGAGGCAGTTAAGAACAGGTGAACCACTCTTGTGACCTTATGACCTAACAGCACTGCATATATGAGACAATATTTAAGCAGAAAACAATGAGAAGGAGATGTAATATCTTGTATTGCACCCATGTCATGGGTTAAGATTGGCCCCCCCGAGAGTTGGGGGCTCAGAGGTGACTGGGTGCCAGGGCAGTGTTCCCTGGAGAGCCAATCACCGTTTGTCTTATTTGCTTCTGCTAAAAATCATATATACACAGCACCGGAAGCTGTTGGCAGGTTTCTGTTGGTGTCTGCTGCGTGTAGGTGGAGAAGGCCAGGGGGTGGCTGGGCTCCTTCTTCCCCCCATCCAGAGGGGAGAGGGGAACCCTGCGGCCCCCCAACTCTGCCTAGGCCAGAGTTAGAGACAGCATTGGAGTGAGTGTATGTTTGTGAGGGACACGACTCACAAACAACTGGTAAGTGAGAGAGAGAGAGAGAGAGAGAGACAGGCCTTGCGGCCAGGCCCTCTTCTTCTTTCCCCCCCCCACCTTTGCAGCCAGGCTGCAGAAGGGGGCTGTTTTTCCCTCTCACTGTTTAGTGGGAGTGGTGCAAGGCTCAGCATTGAAGCAGAGCCAAGTGGATGGGCTGGTAATGAAGTAGTTCGGTGCTAGGGAAAAGAATCCCAGGCGAAATTGGAGACGAGCCAAAGGGCTTGGGAGTTGCCCGGTCGAGGTTTGACTGGGGGCAGCCGAAAACTGACTTGGAGGACCCCTACTGTGATAAGCTACACTACAGTAGCAGCGAACAGAGGTATGAGAGAGAGGGATCACACAGCAGAAATGACACAGGACCAAGGAGAAAGGACCCAGAGCTACCTTCTTGGACTTCGGGAGGAAGGAAGGACTTCCACAAACAGCTGGAGCTTGGTGAGGGGGGAGGGTTTGGATCCCCGAACACTCCCACAAGAGAGAGACTGGTTACTTATCAGCCTGGAAAGGCTTTTCCTGGACTAAAGTTAAAAGGAGAAGGGACTGATAGAAGTTTAATAATATATATATAGCTGCTTTTAGTTTGTACAGTATATTTATTTGTGTAAATAAATGTAAATACTTCCCCCTTCCCCTCTAGAAGCCTCTTGCCTGAAAGTTTTCTCTTCGGTGTTGAGATAAATTGTGGGAAGGGGTGGGGAAGCCTGGAAATTGGATCTTGGATTTCTAATGTGGTTCAAACTGCCACAACCTAAGACAGAGAGAAAACAAGTGCAGATTGATTGTGTGCAGCACATTATTTTCAGAAATGCTACTGCATAAATAGCTAGGCAAGCAGGCTACATTTGGTTGCCTCCATGCAGGCTCCACTGCCACTTGGGACACCTTAGCTATCCAGTGTGCCTGTGTGGAACGTGAATGAAGGGTATAGCACCCATGGGAGACTCAGGTTCTTCTGGAATGAAACTGGATGCCTATGTGTAAAGTAACTGAATCCTGCCTTATATTATGAACAGAAAACTATCCACAAGGCAAAACAGAAGTCAAATCCCTTAATTAGATTAATTTGAAATTAGATTTAGCTAGCAACTCTTTATAGTGATGTCTTCAGGATAGTTTTTTTTTGATTAATTTCTTTCCTTCTGTAAGCTTCTTTCAGAAAACCAAACAGAAAGATGTTTCCAGTGCTGGACTATGAATGGTTGTTCAGGTTGTGCCATTCTTTGACACTGAAGCCCCTTTCTGTGGCTGGTGAAAGGGCAACCCGAACATGCTTTGAGTTAATATCATTCACTCAGAGAGCAGGGAGGCCTTATCCATATAGGGTGAGTAACCTCTGCATTTGTTTGGGAAGGAGCTGCTGAGCACAGTCAGACAGACAGCAAGAAAATTTCTGACAAATAAGCAGTAGGACTAATTGGGTGCCAGTACCTGAGGCTGTGTCCCAACCTCCTTCAGTGTGCAAGCACAGGCAATCTCAAAGTAAAATATTGCAGTATTAATTCTGGGTTTCTCAACTTCTGCTTCTTCTGGTTTTAGTCATGAAATGTTCTGTTCTAAAATCTACTCTGGAAATAAAGTAGGTTGGTGAGGTTATCTATATATATCTTGGGTTTTGTGCTTTCACAGAGAAGTCTCTTTCTGATGTAGGTTTGTTTTGTGGTTTTTTGGGTTTTTTTTTGTTCCATCTAAGTTCAGCAGCCTGTAGCTATGCAACCTAAAGTTAGGTCCCTTTCTTATAAGTCAAAACATGAAGTTAGTGCCAAAATAAACCAACCAACCTTGCCTTCTCAAGTGATTTTGTTCCACATTTAAACAAAAAAACCCAACAACCAAAAAGACCAAATTATCTAATTCAGCAGTGACTCTCTACATTTCTGTAATTTCTTTTCTGTAGTTGCTACTCTTATTATATTGTGTGTCATGGGACCATTACAGCCTTGTCCTGACCGGGATGTGAGTGACT
This sequence comes from Lepidothrix coronata, assembly GCF_001604755.1. Lineage (NCBI taxonomy): Eukaryota > Metazoa > Chordata > Aves > Passeriformes > Pipridae > Lepidothrix > Lepidothrix coronata. The sequence goes on along the minus strand of NW_016690335.1, from coordinate 1,959,481 downwards.
GAGCATGATGAGCTGTGGTCAGCAGAAATTCAAGGGAGACCTGAGTAACATGAGACTGTGGCTAGGCAAGAGGTCAACAACTGACAGGAGAGCAAGACCTGAAACTTTCAGGAAGGCACAGGGCGACCAGTCACGGAAGCATCTGCCAACATTCGGCTATTAAACCCCCACTGAGGGAGATAGGGGCACATTGTTAGGTGACGGTTTGGTAGCATGTGGAGGCAGAGGACCAGGGAGAAAAGCTACACATTGGTGCCCAAGTGGTGCTCAGAGGCTGACTCTGAGCCCTGTGTCTGCTTGAGGTGTTGGGGATTGGAGAAGATTTCAGAGAACTGTGGCTGCATTCATGTATGTGTTCCCATACTCGCAGAATTTTTCCTGACACAGCCTGTTCCTCACGTGGTCCAGTTAGTAAATTAAGCTTAGTAGTGTCCTGTTGCCTGTTGTTCTGTTTCCCCTATGACATTATAACTCATATGTAATTACTAGAATAGCTGTATCAAAGGAAGACCAGTGTTTTCTTAAGCTTTTTTTTGCATGCTGAGTCAAGAATATTGAATATTGTTGGTCAAATTCATGATCTGTAGCTTCTACAGTGAATGTATATCAGTGCTTTTTTTCAAGGCCATTGGATATTCAGGTAACTTGTGTCATATTTAAATGACATGCTGTGTATTTTTAGTCTTAAAGGAAATACTTGAGATATTTTTATTTCTAAAATGAATATATGCCATAATCCATAATTCCTCATTTGTTGTATTTAAATTTACTTTTATATCAAATTAAATCCTATTTGAGCATTTCATTATTTTTCACTTGTTAACACTTGTGGAACAAAAAGAAGGGTCATAACTCAAAACATAGAGATAGATCATAGAACAACCAAAACCCAAAATATGTCAGAAGTACTTTCACTCCGGACAGATACAGTGACACCACTGTTCATAGACAGAAAATCACTCTGGAAACCTGATTGTCACTGTCACTAACAGACAGACTGACCAGTCCAGTTTTGTCCTCCCAGGCGCTCCCCAAAACTAGACAGGTCACACACAATGCAAATTGCTGCTGACTGTCATTTCATTGGAATATTCTCTTTTCTACTTTTAAGTTGAGACTGTATGCAAGGGAAGTAGAAACATGATAGTTGATTTTACAAACATTTATTCTCCCAGAGAAAGACGTTCCCTGGAAGAAAGTTATTGTTAGTTCACCAGGCTTCATCAATACCTCTGCACTGGACATTAAAGAGTCGAACTTGCATCTTGTACTACCCAAGTGTCTTTAATTTAGTTCTAAGTAGTTGATTTAGACCTTTTATATGGAGTAAGACTTCCAATCTCCCCCCAAGATTTTCCCATGTCCTAAACTCTGTGTCCCATCTCTATTGCTATTCTGCACCCTAAGGTGCAGAACATGTGTTCCAGAAAAAAAATTTAAGGCTTAGACTCATAACCAAAATTAATAGGTTCAATCTGAGCTATACATATAAAGAATTATATAACATGTCTTTGGTATATTTTCTACTTCTTTAAATAATTAATATTCCTTTTTCCAAACAATACTTTCCACACTTCAAATGGTTTATTACACAAATGGGGGAGTCTTTTATTATCCAAGTGTAGTACTAAACATTTACACCCCTTTTTGACTGGGACTTTCCAACATGTCAAGTTCCCTTTGGAAAACAATTAGACTGAAAGAGAAAATTAAACCAGAAACCTGCAGAGCTATGGATATGTCCTTGCTTTCTTCTGAACAAAGAGATCGAAATTTCATACTAAATTTTTTGACCTTTCAAGACCCAACTTATTGTTACTTCTGAATAGTGATGTAGCAATTTGAAACAATCCACATACAGACTGTGGCCCCAATTATGTAGAATTTACAGGTGTGCAATTGTGCTATGGTCTTACATCAACAAGATTGTGTTTCCACTTACCACTGAAAGAGCAGCTAAATGTCACAGTCTGGTTTTAAATAGATTTTCCTGACAGATTAGTCAATTATTTCCACTTTCAAGATAGAATACATTCATACAAATTTTAAGTAGCAAATCCATCTACTCTGCCCTCCGTCCCAATATTTTTGAGCAAGGATTAAATGTAAAAGTACTAGTTATGTTTGATTCAAAATTTCAGACAATGTGCATAGCACATTCTTAATGTACCATTTACAGGATAATTCATTAACAGTTTCTTCAAGCCTCCTGCTCTCACAATTATTGAGTATCTCTACCTACATTCAGGTTGATGTTTCTTAACAATCAATTATGGTTTAATTTATCTTCCCTCTTTTTTTTTGTTCTGAAATCCCTGTTAGTTTTAATCTCTCATCTTGACAGCTCAGCTTTTAGTAACAACATTTTCTGAATCAAATGAGCTTCTGGGTGGCTGTGAATTTTTGTTTGCAGCATAGGCAATCTTTCTTAACATGCTGTATGACTTCATCTGTAAAGATGTAGGAATAAAGTAATAAAACTCAGACTCTTACACAAAGTAGGTATATGCAGAAAATAAATTATTCTATAAATGCCTAAACATTAAGCCTAAATTTACATGAAAATACTATCACTTTCTTTGTAAAATGTCTCAGGACACATATTCTGCATTACCTGTAGCTATGCAATGTTAATCTTCCAACAGATGTATTGGACGTGTATCATCTTTGCACGGAAAATAAGGTAATTAATAATGAGCCTTCACAGAAGAAGGTAAATAATTTTATTTAGAAACATTTTAGCGTTGTCTGGTTTACCCTTGACTACTTGAAGTAGGAAAAGCAACATGAAATTCTCTTTTGCGTTTTCATTTTCCCCCTTATTCTTCTTGCCTGAAGAAGCATACCGCTTCTTTGCCTACAAGCACAATAAGGGATTAACCTGATTGCTTAATCCTTAAATCATCAGTCATGATTCTCAGATTTCCACAAACTGAAGTCTAAAGGTGATCTCCCCAACACAGGCACATACACAGACAAAACTGTCTCTTTTTCTAACACCAATAACAATCATTTGGTAATAAATAATAAGACTATAAGAATATAAGCTATCAAGAAATTTTACATGCACACAGTCTGTCTATTACAGAGGAACTAAAAGGGCAAACCTTGGTGGCCTGGTTTCTTTTTTTTATTTTGTTTTACTGATACTTCCTACATAGTCATTGATTTGGAGAATCAATCCACAAATCCTGCATCTTCATGGATATAATTTTGTGAGGCTATATTTTTTCCAAAATTTTTGATAATTTCATTTTCCCTGGATGTTGTTTTAATATCATAAAAGAGTAATTTTACATAAAGAACTGTCAGTGGTAATAGACAAACAAATTTGCTTTTCTGTAAATTTTTCAGACAAGAAAGATTGAAAAGCAAAAAAGAAACCAGTTAATGTCTTTGATTCTCAACTATTGAAATTTTTTTTATATATTTATTTTTTCCTTCCTCACACACCCAAACCCAGTTAACTTTAGGTGGATAAGAGATGTTCTATGAAGAATCATTTGCAAAGTTGACTAAACTCATTGCTCTGAGCAATGTGACAGTATGTCAGGGAATAAAAGCATTTGCCATCATGATGATGTCAGAATGTGAATGATTTGGTTGTACAAGATGAAGTTTTAACCATCTGAATTAAAAATAAACCCTCTCAGTGTCAATGCTGTCTTTTCTGCCACAAAAATATTTGGGGATAACTGTTTATTTTTCCTTAAATGAAACTAAATGAATTCTATTGCTAGTTGCATTCAGTTGTTTTAGTCTGATAAAGAAATGAGTTACAGTCTGATCGGGCAAATCAATCTAGTTTGTGTGTCTGTGTTTGCTTTTTAGCTTAATAAATTAAACTGTGAAATATTTTTATTGGAAAAGGCTTGTTTCAAGAAACAATGGAATTTTACTACCTAATGTCAGTGAGTTTTCAATCAAGAATACAGTAACATCAAATTTTGAACTGTGTTGGTTTAGCTTTTTTAAGGACAATTGTTTTCTTAGAGAGATATCAACAGCAGTTTTATTACATTGTTATCAACAGTAGAGAAGATAGAGGACTTTTTATCTCATGGGCATATTCAGGTAAGTTTGATTCTAAGCAGATATTGAATATAATATACACATATATATATATAAACCTAAGACTACTTCATAGGTTTTGGAGTTAAATCCCTAACAAAGCATGAGTTTCATTAGGTAGAGCTAATGGAAAAGGTGGTTATTAAACACTTTTGTGATGTATTGATCATGTAATGTTCTTAGACTGACTCAGAATAGAGAACTTCAGTGTTGTAGGGTGGTAATGACATAATGCATCTGTACTAGCCTTTGCTGTATTTGAGGGATATGAGAAATTATTAGGAGGACCCTAATCTTCGTCTCACAACAAAAGGAAGTGCTGAACCTGCTATCTTGAAAAGAAAAGATCCTGTATCTATGCTGGGCACCTGCAGTGCTGTCTTCAACCACCACACATTGCTGCTTCATGCATCTGCTGCTGTCAAGGCCATCTGTGACCACAGCACCAGATGGAATTCACACCAATTGCTGTGTTTAAAAAAATTCAGTTCATAAATTATGAAGGTCTTGAAGATAAAGTCTTGAAATGGCAGCCTTCTACTTATTGATGGCTGGGGAACAAGACATTTCTGCCTTATACATAGATGTATGAAGAAATGTAACAAGGAGTATGGCAGTGTGTCATATGGGGATATAAGGCCAGCTCTGCTCACTGCAGTTTGATTGCAAGCAGTAAAAGGTGGCACATTGTCTGAACCTTTGCATGCATTTTTAAACATGTTTTGCAAAATACTTTATCATTTGAAACTGCTAGCTTAGCTTGGCATGGCTGGTGGCTATCTTGTCACTTTGCATTACTCCCAAATCAAAGGAAGAGAGTTCACGAAGATGTAGAAAAATGAAAGGGAGATACAGTTCAGTTAAAATACAAAACAATTCTTGTTATCTCTCCTTGCTTGCTATTTTAAAGGTTTTTCAGGCAAAGACTTACAGATAAACATGAAAATATACTACTTGTTTCTTCCTTTTTTCTTTGAGGAGGTAGTTCTTCTAAGGTACAGATAAAGTAAGGTGTAGCATCATTTAAAATACAATTATATGTCCCAGCCAGAAAATCCATGTCAATTCAGATTAATACCTAAGCTTGTATGTGGCAAAGGGAAAGAAGTCCAAATCATAGGCAACTAAAATTTTAGATATGCATGGTAATCTGAGCACCTATTTTCTGTCTGTATTTTCTCTCTGGCTTGGAGAGTAAATTAGATGTTTCCATCTATTGTGGATAAAAGCTTAGCATTTTTATGTCAAATATATAAAATATATTTAAATCAGAATCCCATCATTCAATCCCTAGGCAATATTTATAATTTTGTAAGCCTATACTCCCTTATTCCTATGGTTTTTACTTTCTTATCTGCATGTTGACTGAACAACAGGAATGAGGGAGAGTGTAGCCCAGTTATCTGGGATATCTTTTAATCCCAAATACAGACAGTTGATAAAAGCCATGTTGAAAGACATGTCAGTGGTGGCTCTCCTTGAAGAACTCCGGTAAGAAGCCTTAATGCATCTCACTCATTTTGATTTGGACAAGCTTTTAAATTGAGTCTGTTATGTTTAATCCCCATATGAGCTATGTTATAGTTATATACCTAGGTCTGGTTATGGCTCCTGTTGATCCTGCTTCCAGTCCACATGACTTCTTGCCTGAACCTTGTTACTCCCCTGTCACCACAGTCTTGCCAAGAAATTACTGGACTCTGGGCTGGCCCTAGTCAGCACTCCCAGACCAGATCCAACCCTGTTCCCTTGCTAGATGCTGTGGGATAGGTGCCCTGGACTGAGGACCCACCATGGCTGCCCTTAGTGTACTGCCCTTGAGGGCAGCAGACCCTTGCAGTGCCCTCACACAGATGTCCCCAAGTGTGTCCACATGAGATGATAGTCCACATTTTCAGACCCAGGAGATGACAATCCATGTTCTGAGCCCAGGGAATTCAGACACCTTTTCAGTTCAGCTATGTTTGGCGTTTTCTGGTTCTTGATTAGCACTGATAACTTCTTCAGTTGCTCCAAGTTGACGTTAATATGAGCTTAGACACCATTTAATTGGTAGATATCCACACTTATGTGTTTTTATTGCTGAGCTGAATTCCAGTTCTCAGTTGTAGAAAAATGAATGTGGAATTGATTTGACCTCTAAAGACAGTGGCAGGAGACAGGATGTAAAGCTCCTTCTTCCTGAAGAAGAAATAGAGTCAAGGACTTTCTTAATAAATGTGCTACAGAACTGCTTACAAAACAGTCCTTAGTAAATTTTTCAAACTATAAAGAAATTTCCAACCATAAAACCAACTAAAAATCATATGTTTAGTCTGGTATTACTAAACTGTGGTTCGCTGTGTATTTAGGTAATTTCTGCTGACGTCACAAGGGCTTGCTCATTGCTTGATTTTGCCGTAGCTGCTACCACAGCTACAACAACAGACTTCTGTCTTTCCTGTCCTATAGGGTATTCATATTAGCTCTATGGAGTATTTTCTTGTAATTTAATTAATCTCTGTATGAGGGCATTTGGATGACTTCTTTTACTGGCTTTAAAACAGTATCCACTTTTTAAATGACTTTTCATGAGAGTAAAGGAGTCGCTTATGGAATGTGTGACAGTACTCTTAAGCTAAGAGGGTTTTTAAGAGTTTGAGGTTCTCTGGATTGTTGATTACAATTCTAACTGCTTGGTTACTGCAGAATGGCTGGTTTTCTTCAAAGAAAACAATACAAAGCAGAAGAGGCACAGGACTGTAATGACAATTTATTCTAATCAACAAAGTTTTGAGGTATATACTCTGATAAGGGGAAAAGCAAGTCAATCCTGATTTTTAGCAAGAGGACTATAAAATAAATCAGTAGACATTTCTAGATCTGCCTGCTTTGCAATGGATTTAGCTTTGGGGATGCCTGAAGGTCTATTACCTTTCACAGAATATACTTATTCCGTGGTAATACATGGAAATGAAATGAATTTACTGAAGTGGAAAAAAGGGCAGGAAATTGTGTCAAACCAGCTTTGCTTAAAATGTATAAACACTGAAGCTTTGACACACTTGCTTTCATCTGAAGGACAGGGTATCCATAAGTTAAGACATAAGAATAATAAGTTTTAGATCGTTTAATCAGAGATGTTTTGGACTTTAAACTATCATATAAAGTATCTATGGAACTGTTTTGATAAATCTTCTAAATTTAATTGTAACTAACTGATTGAGCTCTATCTAACTGTAATTCACAGGGGTGTTTAGCAATAATAAATATTTAGGATACAGAAAAGAATTTTTTTTATATGTATATATACATACACATATATATGTGAGTACATATATATATATATGTACTCATAAAAATATATATGTAAAGTTGAGTGTACTGTAAATTATGTGGATTATGTACCAACTGCAACTTAATTAAAGAAGCAGAAATTTCAGCAGATATTGGTTTACTATCTTTGTAGGCTACCTATTCAATGACAAGCACATCAGGATGAGGATGGGCTTCCACTCGAATCAGAAATGGGCAGTGTTATGCTAACCTATGCTAGTTTACTCTGTATCGACTATTGTAACCCTTTTTAACATTTTCCTTTTTTATTCTGTTTTCCACTTTTGAGGTGCAATTATTCAGGATTTCGAAAAAGTTCCTCATATGAGTGTTCTAAAATTGTGTAGGGCTATCAAAATTGGTGAAAGTAGACTGACATTTTGTGAGTTGCTATCTTTATGGGTACAGTCTAAATTAACATTTTAAAATAGACATTTTTCAAATATTATCTTCTTTTTTGTTGTTGTTGTTGTTAGCATCATTGATGGGGTTTTTCCCCCTGTGATGAGTTAGGTTTGGTCAACAGCCAAACATCCACTCAGATGCTCACTCACTCACTCTCTCTCTCCTCAATGAGAGAATGGGAGAAAAGGAGATGAGAAAACTCATACATTGAGATAACGATAGGCAGATAGCTTAAAAATGATTATTGCAGGCAAAACGTATTTGACTTGAAGAAAAATAATTTAATTTAGTACTGACTAAAATAAATTTGTGTCACAAGAAATGAAGATGAACATTAAAACAACAACTTTCCATCTTTCCTCCCACCTCTTTCAGGATCCACTTCACTCCTCTATTCCACATGACTCTGCCTCCACCCAGAGGTGCAGGAGGGGCTGGGGACCCACAGTCAGCATACAGTAGTTTCTTTCTGTTTCTTATCTGTCGTAGTTTAAACCCAGACAACAAGTGCCACAGAGAAGTTTGCTCAGTCTTCCACCTAGTGGGATGGAGGAGAGAATCTGAAGGATGAAAGTGAGAAAATTTGTGGGTTGAGATAGAGACAGTTTAATGGGTGAAGCAAAACCTGTGCATGCAAGCAAAGCAAAACAAGAAGTTCATTCCCTGCTTCCCATCAGCAGGCAGGTTTTCAGCTATCTTCAGGAAAGCCTGGCTCTATCACACAATATTTCTATATTATCAACACCATTTTCAGTGCAAATTCAAAACACAGCCCCATACCAGCTACTGTGAATAAAATTAACTCTAGTCCAGGCAAAACCAACACTTTACCTCACACTTTTCCCCTGCTCTGGCATGGGGTTTCTGTAGGCCACAGTTCCTTCAAGAATATCCACCCGTCTGCTCTGCTATGGCATTCTCCATGGACTGCAGTGTAGGCATCTGCTTTGTCATGGTCCACCGTGAGCTGCAGGGGGAGACAACCTGCTCCACTGTAAACTTCTCCATGGTCTTCTCCAGTTCCTGAAGCAACTTATCCTACTATGACTTTGGTGTTTCCTCTGTTGTTTCTTACTCTATTTGTTCTCTCACTCTATTTGTTCTTCCTGCCAACATAATTTAAGAGCATTTTCCCAAAAGTGTCACCAGTTTGGCTGAAGTTCTCAGCTGCACCCTGCATTTGGAAGTGCCTGTCTCCAGCATGGGGCAACTCCGGCCTCTGCTCACAGAGACCACCCTGTAGACCCCAACTACCCACACCTGTGAACTTAAATTCAATACACTTCCCTAAGTCAACATAGTCCAATAAATATTAGTGAATTTATAAAAGTTTTTAGGATTCCAGTTCATGTAAAATATAACTTTCGTGAACACTGTCAAAGAAGATGCAAATCTTCTGTTTGTATATTCATTTATATCCATGCATGCATTTAGGTATCATATATATTTACATTGAATACCGTTAAACTCTCCAGGCTGGAAATCTTCTAATTATTACTTAATTTGTATTAGCTTTTGTTGTGCAGTGTAACACGTAATACAAGATAAATTTCCTTAACCAAAAACAGTGAGAGGAATTCTGTATAAAGCTAATTATCCTTTTTTTTTAATAAATTGTAATTTTCTGAAATAAAAACCATTTCTTCAGTAAAATGTTTAAACATTTCTTCTAAAATTCAGCGTGTATTCTGAAAGCAATGGTGTTGTAGGAGTAACTGTTGACCATATTGTGCTGTACACACCATGCAGTTCAGTCTACAACATAATTTCTAAGCTTGTATTTCCTTTGAAAATTCAGATGACTCTGATCTGGTAAAGCTTCTCTATTTCCTATATTTCATCTTAAACAGTGAGTGCAAAAAAAGATGACGAAATAAGACAATATCTTCCTAATTCTGCTGAAGATATATGAAGAGTAGACAACAAATGAAAAGTAATAAATAGTTAAGTATGTAATTCTGCTCCTATTTCTCTGTTCCGTACTTCATGGAAGAGTTTTTAATACCCTTTTGCTATAATTTACTCTGATTTACACACCACAATATTATCTCTTGGGTCCATATGTTCTCCTGTTTCAAACTTCATCCCCTAGTCTATGGCCAGCTAAAAACCTCCATCTTGAAAACCACCTGTATTGCCAACTCCCTTTTGTTCATATGCAAATAGGCATTGAATAAAACTATATTCATTTTTCATGTTATTCTAAACTATCAGGGGCCTTGTTAACTGTGATTTCAGGAGTTAGAAAAACAGGAAAGAAGCCAGCAACTGAAAGCTGGTGAGTTTGCTTTTATCACTGCTTTGCTACTGGTTCCGGTTTCTCCTTCTGTTTCCTTGGAAACGGATACTGGGCAAGCAAAAACAAGGTAAGGGTTTTAAAATATTGACTTTAAAAACTGCTTCTTGTTCTGTTTCCTCTGGATCCTGTCCTAAGAAACAAGAATGGAAATACTCAGCAAATTACCACTCTATTGTAATATATACAAGTTGTTACTATAGCATGGGTAACAGAGAGATCTTTGGTATGTCCTTTTGCCTTGTTTGCTTATACCTTTTTAAGATACAACTGTACTGTTAAAAAAGAGAGAAAGAGAAGCCAATGGGAAAACAGCCAAAGCCAACCTCTCTGTCACATTCAGCTGCTCTATGAGCAATACAATTGCCAGTGTAGAAGGATTTGCCTCGGGCACTTAATGCTAAATTGAACAAAGTTTCAATTATATTTATACCAGAAACAGTGTAACAATGTAAACACCCCCCCCAAATCTATTCTTCTCTAATACAAGAAATCACATCCTTAAAATATGTTCTTTAAAAGCTTAGATACATTTCTTTCCCCTGAGATTGATGTAATTGGAGAATTATCCATACCTTTCTGGTCTGTTATTCAAATCTATATGCTTAGCTGAAACATATCTGAACCTTGATCAACAACTCTAGCTGGAGAGCTTGCAAGAACCAAATATTTTAGCACTTTGGTTTTGATCCCCATCAGAAATACTGAAACAAGATTATTTTTGACAGCAGTTTTAGTCCTGGCCAGAACTAAAACCACATTCTGCTAAAACATATTACATATGTTTCTACAATTAAACATGAGCAAGTTGAATGCTAATGCTTGTGGAAACTGATTTTTCTTTTGGTATTGTAGACTTATATGTGTTAATTATAAGCTGACAGATATCCATCTTATTAACCTCTCATTTAAGATGATTTTGTTAGGAGTATATAAAGGAGAAGCACCTGGTCCTCTATAGCAAAGTAGGTTGGAATCTCAATGGCAGTGCTTGGCTGTGCAGGACAGCCTTTTTCATTTAAGTAGTGTTAGTGGCAAGTGCAAACTCTGATAAGTACTGTTATTTATACAGCATAAGTTGCTGCTACAAGTGTTGTGATGAGTGTACAATTCAAAACAAAATCCACTGTGTATTCAAGATTTTTAAGCTACCAGATAGCTAGTTTCTTAATGGCAAACTTTCATTCTGTAATGTCTGTGTTTCCTTTCTGTTTTTTTCGTCCCTGGCAAAATAAAATTGTTCAGTTTTAGGCAGTACTGGAGAACAGGTGAAAGAAACAACAAAGATTGAGTTAAAACATAAAAATGCAAAAATATGGACTATAGATATTTTGCACAGTATGTTTACAATTCAGAGACAATTGCTCAGGCTATCAATAACAGGAAACAGGGAGAGCTTTTGCTCTGACTTCTGTGCCTATGCTTAAATTGTGTAGCTACTAGGTAACTTTTATCATGCTGGATCCATTTGGATTTTTTTTAAATACATTTTTCTATACTACTTTTTCCAAGTTTAGGTTTTATCTTCCTTTACAATGACTTCACAGTGCTAAAAATCACTGACTGCAGAGTAAATCAGCTTAATCTATCCATATCCTTTCCATCCTGTAATGTTCCTTAGGAACTGAGAGGACTTCAGTGCTTTAGAGGGGCTGCTGGTTGAAAGAGGTGATGCAGTAGAAAATCCTGCATTAAAAGAAATGATAGAGTAAAAGGTATGTGATGTTGTGAAATAAAAATGCATTCATGAAATGCAAGTCAAAAAGCTTATCTGACTACCCTTAGATCCTTTCCCATCTCACTGTGCTACCAAATAGTACTACTAAGGCACATTCAAGCCCCCACAAAGGGTTGAACATCATTCTTTGAAGAAAGTGTACAAACAATTAGTAAAGTATGCTACATTCATCAATTTTGAGTGCTTGTTTTAGTTTTTCTTATGTGCAATACAGTAAGGTACAATTCTGGAGTATTTGTTTTATCTCTATCATTTCCCCCTTCCTCTGCTTGTCTGAGTGTCTGTGTCAAAGAGAAATAGAGCCTGAGTTTTCTATTCTCAAACTGGTCATTTGATCATGAATACTATTCCTTTAGTCATCTGTGTCGCCAATATCAGCTTCTGCTATCATCAGAATGAAGAGAAAATAAATAAACAATAATAAAAATACTAATAATTTAAAAAAGAACCTGCATGAAAGGAAATATTGTCAGAAAATACTAGAAATACTTTAGACAATGGCATTTTTAGTAAATAATTCCAAAAGCTCTTTTGGGGAGCAAAGCCCCAAAGTGCCTAGAACTCTCTGAAAAAGGTTAGATATACTCTCATTGTCTTCTGTTTCAGAAATAATCCTGTGTTCTTAAGGACAGTTTCTCTGTATACTTCAGATTTTTAACCTTTATATCCAGAAGGAACAGGAAAATAAAGTACTAGGTTGACCACAGTGTTCTGGAGGTTGACTTTACTTTGTCCATAGATTCACTTGTCTCCTTTAATCTATGTGCTTGTTTCCAGTGTTAACCTGCTCTGTTCCTCTTCTGAAAGAATGCTGCTGTATTCTTTAGGCCAAAAAATTAAGTTACATGGAATCACCTTTTCCTGTTCTTCTTGATTGACTCTCAGTGGTTAAATACACTGCTTCATTGTATTTCTATCTACAGACCTATATTTTCATTACTATTAGAATAGAACTTGGTTCAGGAAGGCAGGATTTGGGTTTGAACTCTTTATTTTATTTTTATTTTATTTTTCCTTTGAAAGCAGGCCACTGAGTTAGGAATCATATTTGTATAATCACAAAAAAGGATGTTTTTAAATTCATACCAGAGTCTAATAGCACATAAGACCATGAACACTTCAAATGGGAGAAAACAGCTAAAAGAACTAACAGAGAGAGCTACAATAGCCAAAAAGAAGGGCAATGATACAATTGTCCTCCAATTAATGAATTTATAGCATGAAACCAAAATCTTCCATTTCTGTTATTCTCATGGATGTAAAAACATTAATCAAGTGTTTGATAGCTTTGGGCACAACCACTGTGTTAATGTTCTGCTTAAGACCTGAAGCTTCTATTGTTATCACACAAGCTGCGTATCTGGGCATGTTTATCTGAACTGGAATTAACTTCAAAAGTAAAGGATGATTGACTAAATAGCACTGAGGCATAATAGCTTGAAGTACACTTGTCATATTCAATGCAAATTCTGAAAACAACAAATAGATACTTGTCAAAACTTGTCATTTCTATGCTATTGCATGATGATAAAATGTGCAGTGTTTTAGGTGCCTCTTGTCAACAGGATGTAATTAACTGTGGCTACATCTAGGTAGTGTTTTTGCTGAGAAGATCAACAGCTCTGATTCTCTCTGCAGGGAGTGTATTTGTTTAGAAAGGTTCCTAGCTTTTCTGAAACTCTGTCATCTGGTTCTCTCCAGGGGTTTCAAAGCAATCATCCCTCTACTCGAAGGACCTAGTAACAAAACCAAAACATGACATACCAAAAATTAACACTTGCACAAGCTCATTGAAACATACTTGGGATTTTCATCTTGTAAAAAAATCTTCTGTTTAAAGCAGTTTAATCTCAAGCTTTGTTTACGAATTACCACTCTCTAGTTCACACTGCAGCAAAATTCATTGTCTTTGTACAAGATTATTTGATGTTTAGGTAAAATCTAACTAGCAAGGAAAACTGGTTTTTTTCTTTGATCTGTCGTTACTGATAATATGCATAGTGAATAATAAAATTCTCACGTGCATCAATACAGTATATTTTATGATTATTAAGAAATCTGACAACTAAAAGGAAACCTAGACTTGAGGCTTAGCAGGTTTGTAATGATAAAACAAACCTTAGTGAGCATAATGCTGCTTTAGATGCTACATCTCAGTCTATGTTTTTTAAGGTGTGATTTTTTAATCTGAAACTCAAGGGAACACATTTTGTCACATTTAACACATCATGTTTTCAACAGCCCAAAAGTCGACCTCGAAGTGAAATTAGTATCTGCTGTAGCTCCACTGTTTAACTCATATAAAAGACCCTTTTCTTTTCAGGTTTTGACTCAGTGAATGAGAAGTTCCCTTGAGAGAAGTGTAAAGGAGTTCAGTATTTAAAAGGCTAACTTTAAATATGCAAGGTTTGGTGCCCCGTGCTTCCATGACAGTTGTGAGCAACATAGGTTTCTGTAAAGAGTGATTTAGAACATTCATTTAATGTAGGATAGTCTGAACAGCCCCGACCAAATCTTGTATCTCTGTATTATTTCTGAAGCAGAACTTTTTAAAGCTCCATGAAGCCATGATTATTGCATCTCTAACTTCCCTCAATCATTTCGCTATATCAACTTGAGAAAAAAAATGAAAGGGCAACAGCCAGTGTTTTAGATAATGAATATTATTTTCATATTCTTATTAATGAACAAAACATTTGTAAAATCCAATTAGATTCCATATTCTCTACTGACTTTTTGTAAAAAGCACACAAATGTATTTTATGAAAGTATTCTACACTTTTACTTCTTTAAATAACTGTTTTGCAAATATTTGTATTTTTCTCTTGTTATCATTATTTAGCACTAAAATTCAAAACACTTTTTTCAATACTTAATGAATAATTACCTTGGTTACTTCTCTAAGAGATTCTGTAAATGTCACAATCCTTCCTCCTCAGCATCTTCTTGTCAAGAATCTTCAAAAGAACAGACTTTCATTTAACCATAGGAGCCAGAAGCACATATAATAGGCTTTTGGAGAACAATTTTTGATTCTTGCAAGATTATAATAGCTTCCCAGCAGAAATGTTATTTATTAACAGAGAATGTAGTCAACTGCAATTTGCAAGTCACTATTAGTCCCAGAAACTTGCTCTCAAGAGGATATGCTTTACACCAGAAGCTGTAGAGAACAGCTACATGTGTCTCCAGTCATATAATTTTGTTGTACTCTATATGAATGATAAGGAGCTAACAATGAGTTTGATTAGTTTCCAGCATTTTGTGATTGTTACTTACTTTTTCTGAAGGAGTTGCATTTTTTTCGTTACAACTATCTTAATACCATATATTTCTTAAAGTGTTAAATTCACATTAAGAAATGGGGAAAAAATTGTATTCAGTACTTTTGGAATTTTGATGAAAATTATTAAAATAGTTACTTTACTTTTATATTTATTTGCTTTCCTAATTCAGCATGATAGTGATAAAAAATGGCAGAACTAAATTATGGCAACTGTCCATCAGCATCTCAGTCATCAGTATTTAATAACTCAAAGTTTTTGCTTCTTCTGGCACATCATACTAACCTGCCTATTTTCTCTGTAAATAATAAAAAAAGAAACAAAAGGGAATTGCAGGACATTGATATTTAATGACAGAAGGTCAAACTAGGTGCCCTCAATAAGTCAGTGTTGCTCACAATATATTTTTCTAAGGCCATGAATTTTTGTTTAAAAAATATTGCTTTGATCATCATACTTTAAACATCAACCTCCCATGTGTGAACTTGAGTTGCTATTTCAATGCTTTGAAAGATTACTTTTGTGGATTGACTTGATTTTTTTGGTTAAGTCTCTTAATATGAAAATATAAATGCTGTTTGGTTTTGTTCTGTCAGAACAAAAGAATGACTCACCGAAGTAATACATTATTAGAAGAGAAATTTATTGGCAAAAGGATGTTACTTTAAGAGATTGTGTACTTACTAAATGTAGTTCTATGGGATTTGTCTTATTCCACATCTAATTTGTTTTCAAGTTCCATATGCACAGATACAGAGTCATTTCACATATCAGTTTGACACAACCTATGTTTCTTTTTCTGTAGATTCCAGTCTAGAGCATTTATTAAAAATAGGTTTAGCTGCAGTGCTAATGAGGTAACGATTACAAAATGTGAAAGAAAGAAATTTTGGCATTTTCCTTTTTGTGGCTGAGAGAATACTCTTCAGTGAGTGCTGCTGATAAAAAGGAGATTACAGCAACCTGGAAGTCTCTCATTAGATGTAAGTTTTCTCTCTGCAGTGTTTGTGTATGTAGTACTTAATATAAAATGAAATAAAATAAAATAAAAAAAACAAAAGTCTACTGGTGACAGTTTCAGACTTGTTCTTCTTTCCTTAAATATATAAAAAAATCAACTGAAATTCTACTATGATGAATAATAAAACATCTGATATTTTTAAGAATTTTCTAGATATTCACACAGCCTTCTAACTTCTTAATATAATTTTGTAAACTACACCATCACTGATACTTTATAAGCTAACAGAAAAATGACACTGTAAATTTAATTGCACTGTAGTTATAAATAGTTTGGGATTGCTTCTCACAACATTTTGTGGACTACTACTTAGAGTCAAAGAGCTGATTTTCTCTCAAATGTATTAATCTATCTCCAGAAATCAATGTCAAAATTACACAGTAATAGTATAAAAACCTCAATATATTTTTAATAGTACTGAACAGATGCAAACATGACAGAATTTTCTTCATAATTTAATTTTTGCTAACGTATTTGCAGATAAAATGTTAATAATTGTTGGTTGTTTTGTTTCTTAGTTGGTTGGGGTTTTTTTCTGAAGTACTCATTCCCCAGTTTTATGCTGAAGTACGTTCAAAGCTGTTGCGAGAGCATACAGAAGAAATGAAAATAATGTTCTGTTCTCAAGCTTGATAGACAGAAACAGATCCTGTGAGCTGAGTACTATACTGCAGTTCAGACGTAATCCCTGCTTTTTAAATCTTCCATCAGTAACGCTTTGTGACATTTTTCAAAGAGAAGTAGTCCTGCCACAACCATGCTCATTTCCTGTCAAGCACCTGCAGATCACAAATGAACACAAAAGACAGCAATCCACCCAGAGGAGTTTTTCACCTTGAAATAGACTTTCCCTAGTGTCATATTACTGAAAGATCACAATTTCTTTTGTTTGCTGTGAACCGAATGAAAGTCACCGATCACAGAAACCACCAGGCTTATGCCCATGAACAAAGCTAACTGACACAATTTGGGCTGTGTGTATTTTACTTTATTTTCTTGCATTTTTTTTTTCCAGAAATTAGGTCATTTCACTAACTGGAACAAGGGGCACTGGTTGTGCTTTTTTTGTTCTAGACATGACAGAGGAAAACTAATGCTGTATTTGTAGCCCTGGGTTGCAGATTGGCACTTTCATGGATTTTACAGTAGGGCTACTAATGCAATCTCTCTTGAATTCATTTCAGTTAGAGTCAGTCAGGGTAGCTACTGTCTAAATTATTTAAGCTAGCCCATTTCTTTTTGACTGAAATAGATTAGAGGACAATTGCATACAGACCTCATATAATATTTGAGGACAGGAGCAGTAACTTTTTCATTTAGAAAAGCCAGAAGCAGAGGAGAACTTGGGTGCACACAGACTCAGACTGTGACAAAAACTAACAAGGCAGTGTGCTCTTCATCTCCATAGTTATCCATTTTTTTGCGGGATGGAGGTTTAACAGATAAGGGAAAGGAAAGGAAGAACTCTACTATTATGGAATAAAAATTTGCCTAGATATGTAAAATTGAATGAACATTTTATGTTCATTTCATTTTCCAATGCATGTGTCACAGCCTGGCAAATATTAATGTGTTTCTGCTTACTAAACAAACCACTTTCAAGTTTAGTGTGATCTACATGTGTGTCGCATGAAAATTGAGTGCTCAACTCTAGAACAGAAACACCCAATAAAGAAAAAGGCCCCAGGGATCAGCAAACCTGCCCTAGGTAAGATAAAACCAAAACAACAATAAACCCTTCGCACCAACAAGCCAAAACAACACCAGGCACACTAAACAGTGCTAAAGGGTGATTTTGTAGTTGTGACTGAAACATATGCCAGCGTATATATTCTGCAGAATGTGATCTTTCTACAGAAGAGAGCAGAGCTACTCACAAAATTGTTTCTGAATTAACTTCAATAAAGTCACCCAGACTAGCTAAATTATTTAAGCTATATCATTTCAGTTTTGTCCATTAGCTCATTCATATTACAGAATACTTTAAAAATAAAAAGTTGCTCATTTATCTCATTTCTCAGTTGCAGTAATGAAGCAAATCTTGCTTCCATGGTGTTCTTCATATTATAGCTGTGTATAATAATAGTATGACTCTGTTTTGTATATCTATGCACCCCAACAAAGGAAACACTGTAAGCACTAAGTTTTAATAAACTAAAAAAAAGTAAATTTAATGGAAGAATCCAGTTGGACGTGCAGGATACTTTGCAGTTAGATTATTCCTAGCAGCAGAGGTTGTACTATTGTGTATGGTCTGTGGTCTTCTGTGTGGTTTGTTTGGTTGGTCAGTTTTTATTTTATTTTTTAAATATTCAAATAGTAACATTTTAAATAGTACCTATGTAAAATAGGTGTGGCTTTTTGTTAATCTCCATATATTCATGTGATCAATTTTCTTATTGTTTTGACTTTGTGGAACCATTTTCTGACTGACTGAACACTAGTTAACATAGAAATCTCTCTCTTCTTTCCTTATCATTGCTGTAAGACCCAGCAATATATTAAATCAATTTTTTTTCCTTTAAATAAATTATAGCCTTTAATAAAATTAACATAAATATATTTATTTCTTTCTACAGTGCAATTAGGTAGAAAATTACACTTAAGATATTAAATGGAGAAAAGAACAATTAAAATTAAAACAAAATTTCTGTGAGAATGAAAACATCTGCATTTTCTACTTATTTATTTTCTGAAAAAATTTTAATACTAATATTCTTCAGTCATTTTTTTTCTGTGATCATTGAATAGACTTTCTTATTCTTCTGGGCATTATAAATAGGATCACTACCGATCCCCTGGGCAATATCTTTGTGTTTTGCATATGTATCACTGTGCTTGCAAATTTCATTTGTATGACCTTAGTCTGTTCAAGTAATGTTCCAGTTCATTTCTTTCAGGTTACCCAATGACATTTCTCTTTTCCTATACTTTTGTACTGCTCTTTAAAACAAAACGTGACTTAGCACATCGTTTATTCATCCTCTTCAATAATTTCTCAGAAGTACAGCGTTTTATCTGACCATATATCGACTTCCTATGTGTTTGTGTGTGTATATATACATACCCTTTTTCTCCCACGGAAAATGTTGTAAAATATGTCTCTTAGTTGTTGATACTGTTAATTGCAATCTTAGAGAAAAAGTTCAGAATGTTTATTCTGGAGAACCCCTAAAAACAAATAAAAAGAGGATGTGATCAAAGATATAATAAATATTGTCGAAAAGACCAAGAATTATCTATTACAGTATGGGAAGATATTTTGTGATAGAGATTTCTTTTTTTGTTTTTTCTTTTTAGGATACCCATAGTTTTGTGCATTTCTGTGTTTACCTTTTTTAAATGGCTATCATTATCTTTGGTATAATTTTATCCACGGGGAATCTAAAAATGATTGTCACTGTCACTCACTGTCACCTCTGTGGGAGTAGTGTTGTAGCCTAAATGTTTTACAAATGTAAGCAAGGAATTTTCTTGTACCTTGTATTACCTGAAAAAAAACCAAAACAAACAAAAAAATAGGATAAGTTTAAAGAAGTCTTCTTTCTTGTCTTCTATAGGTATACTCAGTAGTTTGCAATCCGGTTGTCTTCATTTCTGTACAGTTCTTTCAAACACTATCCTGCCACTTAAGATAAAATTTGTCTTCCTATCCCACAAAAGGTAGCTGACCATGGCCAAGAGCTGAATACCAACACAGACCCTCGCAGAGCTAACCTCCCTCCCATGGGGTGGGGTGATAGTGGAAAGCCACTGAGAAGTCTTATGGATTGAGAAAAAAGTAGTTAAACAAGTGAGGTCAAAACTGTGCATAGAAGTAAAGCAGAATGCACCACTTCCCATCAGCAGACAGGTGTTTAGCCAATTCTGAACGGCAGGACCTCAGCACATGAAATGGTTACTTGGGAAGAAAACCACCATAACTACAAGTGTCTCCTCTTCCTCCTCTTTCCCTTTTATTGCTAAGAAGATGTTATATAGTATGGAATATCCCTTTGTCAGTTGGGGTCAGCTCTCCTGGCTGAGTCCACTACTAACTTCTTGTGCACCTTCAGCCCAGTTGCTTGCTGAGGAGAAGGGTGGACGCAAAGCTGTGATGCTGTAAAAGGAGAGTTCAGTAACAGCCAAAATACTGGTGCCTTGTTTTAGCCACAATCCAAAACACAGGACTGTGCTATGAAGACAATTATTCCCATTCCAGTCAGATCCAGTAATATATGTACATATATTATTGGAGTTTTATTGAAGATGGGAAAGATAATGTTACAGACTACAATAATATCTAAGTCATCGTCTAAGGTAGCCTTCCAAATCAAAAGAAAACACAAGTGAAACTCCGTAAAGAATAAGAAACTTCACCACTGGACACATTCTATTTTCTTTTTTATTTAAATATGATGTATAACTTCCTGGTTAGGGTTTCCATTAAAAATAAAAAATACTTCCATTCATTAAAATAGACAATGTGATATTTTTCACACTGTTGTTAGGAATTATGGATTCCAAAATAATAAAAAAGCAATTAGTAGAAAAGTTACACTGAGAAATCAGAGAAAACTCAACTACTACTGTATTTTCAATGAGATACACTTCTTATCTGTAGGTTTTTCAGTGTAACTAATAAGCTCAGAGTTCACTAATAGCCAAACAACACAATGGTATGAAAAACTTTGTGTTTTGCTCTTATGCAAGTATCAAAGGAAGCTCTGCAAAATAGAAACAGGAATTATGAATTTTAGATGTGGCCCAGTTTAGCAAACTAATTTCCCAACATACTAATTTAACTGCTCTGAAAAGAGCATGAAAAGAAATTCGAAATAATTTCTATTTAAAATAGAATTCCA
Source organism: Lepidothrix coronata (assembly GCF_001604755.1). Taxonomy (NCBI): domain Eukaryota; kingdom Metazoa; phylum Chordata; class Aves; order Passeriformes; family Pipridae; genus Lepidothrix; species Lepidothrix coronata. Next base: position 1,938,507 of record NW_016690335.1, on the reverse strand, counting down.
CGCCACATATCATAACTGGAGTTGCAAAAGTCCTGCTTCTTCCTCTCTAGAATGGTTGGTAAAGTGAAAAAAATGGATAAAGTAAATCAGAAACAAAGAAGGAAATAAGACGAATTGTTATCAAGGGATAATTTATGACACTTGTTTTTGTGTTAGCATTGTCTTCTAGCTCAAACAGATTTTTTCCTCTGTGATATTTATTCCAGATACCTTTGTTAATACTGAACAGTCATATTCTATTGGAGTTTTCATTTTTCTGGGCTGACAAGCCAAAGTTTTAACATCTTCTCTCATACAGAAGACTGTCAATGCTCTTGATCATATTAGCAGCCTTCCTCTGCATTTGTTCAAGTCTGCATCAATCTTCCTATCAGAAACGCTCAAAACTGCATGCAGTGTTCCAGATGAGGTCTTACTAAGTCCTTCTGCAATAATAGTTTTTAACCATCTCTACTGGACATATTTTATGGCTTGAATATCTGATAGACATTGGTCTCTTTTCCATAATCACACCAAACTGTCATGTTCTACTCAGCCATAGTAGACACAGTACTTCCTTTTGGCTCGTTATTTCTGTAAAGATGAATGGCTTGAGTTAATCACTTGAGTTTTGAACTACTAAGGGCAAGGAAAAATTTAGAAAAAAAAATTAACTTGATATAAAATCTTCATAAGTATGGACTCCAACAATCCTACCACCTCACAAGCTTGCTTATTTATTTTTTTTTCCTATAGAATCACAGACTATATGGGATATGAATCTATATATACGATATTAAGTGACGTCAAGAAATACTTACAAAAGGAGGTTTCATGAGTCAGTTATTCTCAAAGAATAAACAGTGGGATGTAAGCAATTTTTTTGTTTAAAAAAAATCATATATACATATCTCATACATACAACCTCTTTATCATATAGACATGAATTTTATGCTATGCATTTTGTATATATGTCTGTGTATATATCTATTTGTATTCATGCATCTTTACTTCTAACCATTGATTTTACAATAAAAATACATTTTTTCTTCATACAAACAAACAAAAATTAATCCCTTTTATATACCTTCCCTCTAAAAATAGACTGAGAAAGAGAAATGCAGGATTGTAAGAAATGTAGTAATATTCACTAGCTCAAAATGCAGAAGGCTAAAGGTAAGATGTAAATAAACTTGAAGCCTAGTAGTAGGGAAGAACAGAAGAAACTTCCCTGCTTTTAATTCACCTTCTTAATTACGAAGGAGAGGCATTTATAAAACACAGGTAGTGTACTGATCAGTCCTACAGCAGAAAAGTATGCAGTAATTTTATTTTTTCACTCCTTCAGGTTTAATTTCAATCCTCTACAGTTATTGGCTTAAACCCTAAAACCTGGTATTTAATTTTACAGCATAGTATTGAGCCTTTGGGTTTAACCCCATAACTTACTATCTTGTTTTTCAAAATTAAACCAAATAACAAACACCTGAAAAGTGCATTCTTTTTAATCTGTATACTAGTCTTTCATGACTAGGCAATAGATCAATTTCAAGTATTATTAAGACCTTGTTGACCATTTTCAGCATTATCTTCTGTACTCAGTGAAAAGAATAGTCACAGGAGTTGGAGGAATTCGAAAACAGTAAGTTGAAATGGATATAACTTTTTTTGTGGCTTTATCCAGAAGATCAGAGAGGCAATCTACATTCCTGCTGTAGCTGTGCTATAAGTAGGCCACAAAGCCAGCTGAGATTGTGTTATTTCTGCCTCATCAGTTAGCACCTTTGAATGAGAAGGCAGATATGATTTATGGTGGAACAGAGGCTGACAGAGCCCAGCTGGAAATGTTCATACTATGGTAACTGAAATGAAAAAATTGGGTTAGTGTTGAAATGCAAAATGTAATCTAGGCCATATAAATGAAGATAAGTAATTCATTCTCATAAAACTGACAGACAAGAGTTCTAAAACAAGTGTTTGTATCTTCTTTGATTAGCAATGCCAGTAATATATTTTCATTGTAAAGGTATTCTCTCTTCTTCCTCTTATCTTGCAGACTAAACTTAATTGCAACCAAAATCTATTGCTGCCTGTAGGTGGTTTGATGACCTATGATAACCAAATTATCAGTCTATCCCAGGTGAGGGTGGACAGGTGTCTGAACACATAACCTTCACAGTTGGTATTTATTATCAAGTTTGTTGTCAAGATCAGCAACAGTGCATTTTTATAATTTTAATATTTATTACACAACATTTCTACAAAAATAATAGCATTTTGATATAATATTTGGGAAAATACTTCAAAAAATCCTACTGGTTTTCCATAAACAATAAAATTTAAATATGTTGATTGTCTGTGTGTGAGGATTTATGTGATTTTCTGTAAGAAATTGTGGTTTGGTTGTTTTGTTTTCTTGTGGGTTTTTTGGTTTTTTTTGTTGCTGTTGCTGTTGCTATTTTTGTTTTGTTTTGGCTAGGGATTTTTGTTGTTGTTGTTGCTATTCAGTTTCTTGTAAGGAGCAAAATGAAATTACTGAAATTCTGGCTAAAGGAGTAAAATGTCTCATGTACTTCCATCCAGAACTAGAGATGAATTTTATGCACTGGATATATTTGCAATACATTTTCAGATGAAGTCTGAGCACATTTTGGTCCCCAATCTATTTACCCCACTACAGTCTTGCATATATGCTCTAGCACCTTCTGTCTTGGTTGACCACCCTCTTGTGAATGTCCTGGGTATACAGAAGTTGTGGTATGTTGACCTCAGTCTCCCTGATGACACTGTATAAAGCTTCTATCATCCTTCATTCTGTTATAATATTCACAAAAAAGAACTAGATAGAAAAGCAAATAATGACATTCCTGGTTCATTGACTGTTCGTAACCAAGTTTCTGGCCATGGTACAGATAGAGCAACTTAAGTCAAGCAGAAATTATAAGTGTATCTCCAAAAAGGCTCCAGAAGCTAAAAAAGTGTGATGGCAGCCATTTCAGTACCAGTTATCCTGGGATGACACAGACTGTTGTAATCCTGAATATACCATAAACCTGTTTCATTGGGTGATGAGATGGAGAACACTTATACTAAGAAAACTCTCTTGCTTGGTTGTTTTGGATGTATCCTGGAAGACTCAGAGAATTATGAATTTTCATTTTTTTCTATCCAAAGAAAATTCAGTTTTTTGCCTTGGAAATATATGTTGCATGGCAGAGGAAAAAAGAATAGAAAGAATTACTATTTCTACTCTTGATCTATTTTTTATTTTTACCCAAGAAATGGTTGTAAAAACATATTGGGGAAAAGTTACAACCCTGAAAAATTGAAGAACATTACAGTAACAATATTACTGATTGAATAAAAAAAAATGGGATTGTAATGGAAAGAAAAGTGAGATTTGGTTCAGAAACATATAATTCTGTTTCATAAACCATACACTACATTGAACTTATCCTTTTTCTTGTAACATACAAGAAATCTTCATGATTACAATTTCGAGAACTCTCACTGCAGGTTTAAAACTGAATTTTAAATGTACATGCCAAAATCTCCTACAGATGCTGAGTGAAGACACCACTCACTCTTTTTGATCTCCTGCAGCATACAAAGCTGTCCTCATATACTTTGCATAACATTACCATATCAGTATCTTACCTCTCTTAATTTTTGCTTCTTCCTAATATACTGATATCCTATTTCATTTGTGCTCTATTTTTATAACCTGTATGATTTTTTCATACCAGCAATATTTACTTACGAATGCTTTTTTTTTATTTTTAATTTCATCATAAAATATGCTACTTTTAAAGGGATTTATCTAATTTTACTTTCTCTGCACTTTTCTGAAACTTGTATCTTTATTGAACAGTTTCCTTAATTTCTTCTTTACTGTCTCTCTGTTCCCTCTAGCAAGTTTTTTTCTGCTAATCATATACTCATGAGCCTCTTTGCTATCTGATATGTGCTCATTATTTTTCTTAAATTATTCTTATATTTATCCCCATCCTTCTAATTTCCTAGTTAGAGGAAGGTATGATGAGGATGTTTACATATGGACAAGTTAATTATTAAAATAAAAAAAGAAAGTGAGACAGTTTTTTTCCACCTTCAGCATTTATAAATCCTATCTTGCAGAATTTACCATACAGTGAAGGTACCTTTCTTTAAAAAATTAAAAATAAATGATGCCTCACATAATGTAAAAATACAGTCCAGATTTTTGTTTATCAGGCAACACTTGTGTACAAAAATCTTTTGTTCTCTATTGGACCTGTAATATAGCTAAAATGTACAGATTTGCCATCAATTTTATTTATTACATTTATATTATAATATAGCTAAAATGTACAGATTGCCATCAATTGCATTTGTCACACTTATACCATATATTAATTACACTCAAATACTCAAAGTATAATCTACTTTTTTGATACATAAAATGTACATAAAAGACATAAAATGTACCTTAGAATTTATAGTGGTAGTTTATCAAATGCTAACAATCTAAATTAATTTCTTTGAAATCTGTTTAAGAGGTTGTATGTATTATTTTACAAATTTCTTGTTAATTTTCTCATTCATAATAATTAAACTGTAGCAAAATTATGTATGTAAGAGGGCTTCTTAATTTTTTGCTCATATTTTTGAAACTTTTTTTAAAAAAATTAGAATTATTCTACCTATTTTTTAAATGAAGATCCACTAAAAAGATTTAAGAAGTTCCTCTTAAAATGTTTTGTATTCTCTCTGAAAAACTGTGATACTGAAAAATACATTACTGAAATCAGTGAAAGATTTCCTGTTTCTGGAATATATTCAGAATCTCCTAATGGCAGCCTCCAATTAGAGATTAGCAGTCAAGTTGTCAGAATCACCAGTGGTATGAAAACTCACTGATACTATTGGTAACCTTTTGCTTCCTCACTGATAATAATTTCAGGACTGTTATTCACTAGTTTTTTAAGGAAAGAGAATAGTGAAGGACATAAGAGTAGAACTTGTAAAGCCAGCAGCAGTAAACATGCAGCGCGTCTCTTGCAATCTATGAAGGGATGACATGCTGTGCTTATTTTGAAGAACTGTAAAAACGGGAATTGCAAATGGGAAATAGAAGAGAGAAATGGGAAACATATACTTCTACAACTACTTACCTTAGGCTGTCATTTCTTTATAGAGGAAACCAGCAGTAGGTCAAGATTTAATCTGAAAGCTTAGAATGATGTTTCGTGAAATGGACCTCTTTCTCCTCAAAGTATGTCTCAGTATGTTTCTCACTTTATTTCTGTGAAATCTTTGAGGTAACAGGCAGATAAGACCTGTGGGTACCTGGCAGGATTTGATTTTCTGGAAATAAATTTCATTAAACTTTACCATGCTCCTCATTGTCTATCTTTCAGCTGAGTTATTTACTTCTAAATCTTGCCTTTGTCAAGGCTCCAGAAAGTTTTCTTTGCCCCCTTAAACTAAAAGTTTCTCAGGTATAAGTACAAAAAAAAAAAAAAAGAGTTAAGAAAGCAGAAACTGATGTAGCTTATGTAATGCCAAACTTGATTTCAAAGCAAAATCTGAAAAATGTAAGAATTCAAGTAGGAGTGATGCATGACACATAACCATAAGGGACAGACAGATGCCACTTTTACAGTAGAAGAATTATCATCATAGCAGCAATTGGATTAAGATAGCCCATGTGTTTAGAAGCCCTGCTCATCCCTGACCCCACTCCAAAACCTGCCACAGTGTACATGGAGCAATAAATGTAAAACTTAACATACATTAATAATTTTTTGTCTTTCATAGGTCTCTGTATGTTTTGACTTTGAATAATGTGTTGATGAAACTGTATCTTTTATAAACAAGATTTGTCATGCCAGTGATTTTCTTTTAGTACTTTTTATGTGTGTGTGACTTTCTATGCTCACTATTAAAGTATTTAGTAAGCCTGAAATCAGACACCCTTGGTGAGTATGACCAGACACGCCACTGCAATCACATAGACCTTTGTGTCATATAATTTCATTTGTATGTCAGGGTCAATATTACAAAAAAAACCTCTTTGCTGCTGCAATGCATCATATATTTTGAGGCAGTATTCTTTGTACTTTTAATCCTGGGAACATAAACCACAGAGTTCTAGCACTTGCAACTCTCTGCAATTTTTTTTTTTACTAAAATGTAGTTATAATTTATTTTCTTAAAAAAAAGTTTAGATGCATTCTGCATGAATCCCTCCTAAAAAGATTTCTTTTTTCAGGCAACAATCCAGATCACTCACTTTCCTCCACTTACTGATCTGCATTTGTGCCAGCTCCCAAATTTTCCATCAAACATAGACAGTCAGATGTAATAAGATATCCTGAATAGATAGGCTTGCTTTTCACATTATATCCCAACATCAAACAGCACTGCCTAAACTGTTTCAAGACTTAGTAACTCTGATCATAAATTTTGTCAGCTACTTGCTGTTAAGGCCCCATGGAAAATCTTTATGCAGTAGTCTTCTAAACAACCCACTTGCTCTGGATTTAATGAAAGCTTGAGTTTTATGTTCTCATCTTAGGAGCAAATGGCCACAGAACTCTCACTTGCAGAGTGCCTCAGTAACTAAGGTATTCATTCCAGGTGATGTCGTACTCATATCTTTCTGTAATGGAGTCATAAAAGGAGGGATTATAGGTTATCTGCCTCCCTGTCTGAGCTTTGATATGCCCAGTTTGAAAATGTAGAGTAACTACCTATGATCCCCATTTGTGTCAACTGTTTGTAGGAAAAAGTGAAAGCTATTGGCAAGAACAAATCAATCTGCAATTTAGCTTAACTAGATTGCTTTGCAGGCAGACCTTGTTAGCCCATATGCGATATGTACCACACCTCAGAAACTGGTTGGTTTGGATTTCTGAGAACTCTATTGTCTATGAATTCTATGTATATGATGTCTATGATCCATATCATCATACAGAATGATTGAGAAGCTATTTTAACAATCATTTAGCATTTTTAAAATTATATCAACAGGAAAACTAGATCTTTGTGTGGAGTCCACACATTCGCTTAAAGATATTTCACACCAAGTCAGAGTGGTTTGCTTCTCATAGGCATCATTTCACTTCTCAAGTAATAATCAATTTCACATATATTTAATATTTTTTTATCAGTATGCCCACATTCTCGCAATTGCCTATTTAAATAAATGATATATATAAAGGAGGATTACTTTATTTTTGTTTGAAGACTAAAATTTCTTAGATTCCATAGTTTCTCCTCCTTTCCACCTGAAACTGTCTAACTTTGAATAATTATCTTGGGATTCTGTTCATAACAACTGAAAGAGTATAGCTGGATATCTGACATATCAGTCCAGAAACCTGAGAAAGTCACCATTGCTTTTTTAATGCAGTCTTCTAACTTAAATCTTCACTGTCTTAAATTTATTTTTGTGTTACATAACAGGGAGTGTCAACGATGTATTATGTTTATCTACCTTGTCCCAAGAATCTGATATGAGAGCAATTTTGAAGACAAATTTAAAATTTGTTTAGCTTACGTATTACTTAATTATTTCTGTAGTCCCTAGGAATATTTGAAAATAAATTTAAACCTTTCTAAATGCTTGTTTAGGATAGGTTTAGAATAGCCTACGTCCAACGGAACTGAACCAATCTTTTTCTTACATACTTATGCTTTCATTAAAAAAACCCAAACATATATTTTTTAAATGTCTAAAGTGCATTAAATCACTTCCTCCAACTGCAAAATGAATTGAATCACTTTCCCCTACTTGACCCACTGCTGAACAAGTGGGGCACAAAACCACTTTTTCTACCCTTACATTAATAAAAAATAGCCCTTACAGATGTTTTTGGCTCCAGAACTCAGTCAGTGTATTCAGCATGCACCTTAAACGGAAGCACAGTTGTGGTGAGGTCATTTTGCTTCATGATACAAATCAGATTTAGTTGTCTATATTTGATTTTCTTATCTTAAATCTCTTTATAGTCAATGGAGGAAACAGACAATTTGAGGCATAGCTCATCAGACCTGAGGAACTAGATATTTACCTGAGGATGAGGTGACTTATACTCAAAATTCCCTCTTTCCTTCAGTGTGTTAGAAAGATGGTTGAGATGTCCATCTAAATTTCTTACAAGGAATTGTGCCAAATATTTCCCACTCTTCATATAGTATATAAAATAAGCACTCATCTACTCAAAACGTGACATTGGGTTTCTTGAAGCTCAATTCTTGAAGCTACAGGAGTCTTTAGAATTTTCAAGTGAAACAATGTCATTTAAACTCAGAAATTAAAAAAAAAAGGTTAATTATTTCATTATATTTTTATTATGATTATGACAATTATTATTTACAACAGAATTTTGAATAAAAGCCTTTAAATTCCAGATAATTTCTCTTTTAGGTATAACAGACCTTTATTGAATAAAAGTCCTAAATTTTTACAGCTGTAGTTGTAACAATGGTAATAACTTTAAGTAGCTTTTCAACATATCATGCAGCTCAGTGGTACTAACTATTTAGGAAAAAAAATAAAATAGGTAGAACTCCAGAGAGGAATATTAACACATTCTGCTTCAGAACAGTTGTCTGCTCTGGTCTAGATATTGAATTACGAGTGTGTCATTGTGCCTGAACCTGCTTCTTCATGGGTTTACTTAGGACAAACAGAAGAATATTTTAATATTTCTAAATACCTTCAAATCTGAATGCTTATCCAAGTTCATATTGAGAGCAAAATGGCAATTTTCAGTGATCACTCAACATGTGGAGCACAGTGAGAGTAGAAGTTGGTCCTTTGTTTAATGCTATAACAGACAAAATATTCTACCTTACATTGAACTCCAGTGCATATATTTTCATAGATTTTGCACTTATTTTTCATAGATTAAGGATCGTCAGGACCCTTCTATTTTCACATGCTATCACATTACCTTCAGCTGAAAAAATATTGATAACATAGATGTACTATTATCTTTCTATTTTTTTCAAACATATAGATAATTTTCCAATTCCATGTCTTAGAAATACATTTTCACTCAACCCTATAAATTGTCATCAAAGTCTATCAAATTATCTGCTACTGAAGAAATTTTACTAAATTGTTAAATTGATGGTTTTTGTTCAGTTATACCCTTACCTTCAGTTGTACATATGTACGTAGCTCATAGATTAAAAAAAACACAAAACCAAACAAACCCCAAACTCAGTAGGTAGTGATGGTAGAGAAATAAAGGAAAAGGTCACCACTAAAGAATGTTTCAAGTATTCAAATTTTGTTTGGCTTCAGGTTCTGAAGGACAAAAGTGCACTCTAGGGAGGTCCAACAGACAGTTGGTACAAATCCTGTCACGTGCAGAGAAGAACCACATACCGAGAGGCCCCTTTACCCAAGACCAGCCCAAAAGGATGACAGGATTACAGGGGCAGACTTTGGGCTTTGCATGGTACTGTAAGACACAGGCAAACTTATCTGCAAAAGTAGAAAACTAGAAAAAAATGCCAGGTTCGGAATATGTGCATGGGGATAGTAAGAAAAAGACCTAAAGGGGATCCTAAAAAATATCACAGGAACCAGAAGAACTGGCCAATGGGCCCATGAGCTACAAATTTTATTTCAAGGTAGGAGTCACACAGAGAGGGAAGGTAGTTGTTGGTGGGATCTCCTTTACAGCATAGGAAGACATTTAATGGTTTAAACAACAACCACAATAAAATTCATCCCAAATGCAGGAAAAGATTTAGATTAAAATTATGTTGGTATAAGCATCATTAGAGCTCAAGCTCTTGAAAAATGCAATTATCTCTGCTCCTACAAGTTATGTTCAAAGAAAAAATATATAAATTGATCTAAGGTATTTACAAATTTCAATTAGGAGTCTCAAGCTTCATTGGCTTCTCTGTTTGAATCTCTACAATATCTATTAACATAATTTTCTATTTGCGGTACAAGATAACCATCTTGTTAGTTTTTAGTATTACTGGATGGCCTAGTATAACACATGATTTGAATGAGTAGTACTAAAATAAAGATATTAGTTTCATTTTTCAGATACTGACCATTTTTTTTTTGAAAATTTCTTCAAGGTAGTGTTTTTATTTTGACTGAAATTTATGAACAAGGTAGTTTGAAATATTAGATGAGCAGAAAAGACTTTAGCACAACATTATATTTAATTTTCCTAATTACCTGTATCCCTGTTCTAGACTAACTCTATAAAAAGAATCCATAAATACTGTCATTGAAGTCTTTTTATACCCATTTCACAATGGAATATCCGTGTAATTTGAGATTTCCTTCACAGTGATGCACCAGTGGACACAAATTGCTAATTATGCAGTTTGATAAACACGGATGGTCTTCAGCATTTCTTTAAAAGTGCTGACATGACATGTTTCTTCCCACAATGTCAGGAAATAATGCTGCTGATCAGCATAAACTCTTTCTAAGTCTCTGAAATTTGGTTTTGCATAAACTTTCTACAGAGAATTATATGAGTAAGCTCCATGGATCTGCTCAAACACAGATCTGTTCAAAGATTTCACATCTGCAAGGAACACATAAGAATTTATTACTGATTCACAAAAAGAATTCTTTCACATTTTTATTATCTAGATTTTCACTATTGTCTAGGTGCTATAACACAGCTTGATCATGAGGGCAGGTTGGCCTTGTGTTGTGCACTGTTTGTGGTGCTGAAGTTTTTGGGGTGTGGCTGTGGCTACCACGACAGGAGGAGGAGATAAATTCTCTTTATCCTAAAAGCTATTGTCCCCACCTTCAATATATAATGAACATACAAGGAAAGAAAAATATAGACACAGAAAGTGAAATGAGCTTGAATGAGTTACCCATTAATTTAATCTAGAAAAAAATCTGCCAACATTTACTGTTGTGGGTACTCTCTCTTCTTGATGTAGTAGTAAAAGAAGTGTGGGAACAACATATAATGGAAAAGATTCTCTGTATGGAATAAAGGGTTGCTGAACTGAGCAGATTGGGCAGATAACAGCATGTTGCAGTAGTTTAGGATTCTAAGAAGCAGAAAAGCAGTGCCATGTGGGGTTGAATTTAAAACTGAGTGCAAACACTAGGGTGACATCTATGTATTCATGTGACTGGGTTTTTTAACCAAATAAAATTTTTGATTGTTCTGTCACGTGTCATTCTGATCCATACTGTGTTAACTATGACACAATAGACTTTTATTTGCCTCCTCTGGCAAATTATTCTTCCACAAGAAACTGTATTGACCTTCTGGATTCTATTAATTGATCTAAAATAAAGTGTCAAATGTTCTTAAAAAAAAAAAAAGGCATTTAAAACATCCAGGATGTGAAGAAAACAAAACAAAACCAACAACCAACCAACCAACAACAACAAAAAAGCATCCCTTTGGTCTCATATATTATTAAAAGCAGAAAAATGGAAGATAGTTCACAAAATTTGGATGTTCAAAGATGGCCATTGAGCTGCGGAAAAATTATTTTTGTACTGAAGTTTTAGAAAAACTAGGCAATTGTACGAAAGACCATATTGAGGTGAAGAAAAAAACCCTGTAACTCTTCCAAAATCAGGAATTTTTAATCACATTTTATCAATATTAAGGAAATTTCAAGGGTTATAAATATGTTCTGGATCAGTTGTGAACAGCATTGGTAAACTAGATTTTATGTTTGATCTACCCTGCATTTTCTATCTTGATTTTAGTTGTGGAAATGTCTCATAACTATCAAGTTATATTGACCTTTTCATTACAGTACATCTTGAGTTTTTCTATCATAAAGTTAATTTTAATGTCAGATTTTATATTTTCTTGTTGAAAGCACAATAAGAATTAAAATGGAATTGGATTGAATATAGGATAGGATTGAATGAAGTTGTTCTACTTGAAAACTTTTGAAATGGAAATTTATATATCTACATAAAAAAGGTCTTCCTCAATTTTGTTGACTTGTTCAATGGTCACAAACACTCGACTTTCAGAAGGACAGGAAATTAATTTAAATATATCATATTAAAGAATTTAATGTTTTAATGTAGGTATTAGTTAAAAAACATCATTTTGCTTCTCCGAAGGAAGGCATTTTAACAGGTGAAAAAATTGTATCAGCTTTTATTACAGACTGTTAGTTCAGTCATTGTTGTCACATTTAAATGTGTTTTACCATTCAATGTCAATTTCCAACCTTTAAGGGTAAAAAAAAAAATTGTTTTAGAGTTTTATGCCCAACATACGGAGCAGTAATTCAGAGCTTCATAGAACCACAGCAAAGAGTCTAATGCATTTGTGAAATGTGAAAACTTCTGCCTTGAAGCAACTGAAATATCTTGTCAACTGCAGCTTTTTTAGTCTGGATCTGAGTGGTAGCCACAGTTGCAAACTACCAACATTTTTAAATGAGGATGCCCTCACATATAGTGAAATTTTTGCTTAGTTTTTTTTTTGTGTTTACTGGTTGTGTAGGCCAATATTAACATTGAGAAATATGTGATTACCTGATTTTACCTAGAGAGATAAAATGAATCTGTACATGAGGACAAAATTTGTAGCTAGGACAGTGGAATATGTTCCAAAAATATACCATTGGAGAGAATTCAGTGCAACATGTTCCTTAGTGTCTTGAGAGAATACATATCAGATATGTCCTTATTTTCCTAAGGCTAGAGCCTCTGAGTTTTGTAGAACAATTTGTATGGACAGTAACCACTCCAGCCTTTGGGAATGTGAGATGTTCAGTGTTTGAAATGTGTCAATACAGTTCTGGCTGTGAATGAAATCAATGTCTGTCTTTTTCTTTCTTTTAGCTTGTTTTAGCAAGGTGTTGATTAAACTATGATGAGAACTGCTGTTGCAATTAACACTAAATGTGATTTGTTAATTGCCTTCTTTTGAAGAAAACGATGGCTTTTTTTATGCTACCCTCTGTGCTCCTTGTGAATTGATATACGGAGTAAGGGTAGTGAAAATTGACTGTGGAGGTAGTGACAATTCAAAATTCAATCTAATTACTACAACTACAGCTGACATTAGAATTTAAATAAATGAAAATGAAAAGATGTAAAAAATGGCACTTAAGCCAATGATTAACCAAAACATCATTTGTGCAGTATGTTTATTTTTTTTATTATTTAGATTTATTAAAACTAGTATATTGGTATTAAAGAAAAACAGACAATCAAGCAAACAAACAACAAAAAAACCACACACCAAAAAAACCCCCAACCCCTCCTCAAAAAAAACCGAACACCAAAAAACAAAAGACCAAACACTGCGGTTCTTGTGGACTTACTCTCAAACTTGTCCAGGTTGCTCTGGAGCTCTGGGTGGCATCCCTCCCTTCTCTTGTGTCAACAGCACCTCTCACCTCTGTGTCATCTGCAAACTTGCTGAGAGGGGCACTCGACCTTGCTATGTCCTTGATAAAGATATTTGAGAGCACTGGTCCCAAGACAGAGCCCTGAGGGATATCACTTTTCATCGGTCTCCATCTGGACATAGAGTCATTGACCACAGCTCTCTGGTTGCATACAGCCAGCCAATTCCTTATCGAACAGATAGCCCACTCTTCAAATCCACGTCTCTCCAGTTTGGAGATACAGATGTGATGTGGAACTGTGTCAAAGGCCTTACAGAAATCTAGTTAAATGACATCGGTCAGTCATATCTTGACAACCATTGTAGTCACTCCATCATAGAAGGCCATCAGATTGGTCAGGAAAAATTTGACTTAGCAAAGCTGTCCCGGCTGCCTCAAATCACCTCCTTGTCTTTTATGTGCTTTAGCATGTCTTCTAGGAGGATCAGCTCCATGATCTTCCCAGATAGAGATGAAGCTTACCAGTCTGTAGTTCCCCAGCTATTCTCAAGGAAGGAAGACTAAGGTGATGCTGGAGCTGAACTTAGGGAGGAATGCAAAGGATGACAAGGACTTCTGCAGGTATATAATCCAAAAGAGGAAGGTCAAAGAAAGTATACGTCCTTGATGTAGTTGCCAAGCCACTCTATATTTGAAAAGTTATGGCATTCAGGTGAAGTCCCTAGTAACTGGAAAAAGCTTAACATTATACCATTTATAAAAGGGTAGAAAGGAGACCCATGGGAACTAACTGTCAAACTCACCTCTGTGCCTGGGAAGATCAAGGAACAGATTCTCCTAGAAGCTGTGCTAAGGAGAATAGAGGTGATTTGAGGGAGGTGATTTGAGACAGCCAACATGTTTTCACCAAGGGCAAGTCCTGTCTGACTTCTACAGCGAACTGACTATATAGGTGGACATGGGAAGGGCTACAGATTTCATGCATCTGGAATTCTGTAAGGCCTTTGACACAATTCTTCCCCCACATCCTTCTCTCAAAATTGGAGAAAAAAGGATTTTGCGAGTGGACTTTTTGTTGGATGAAGAATTGGTTGGATGATCAGATCCAGAGGGTAGTTGTCAGTGGCTCAGTGTCCCGATGGACATCAGTGACAAGTGGTGTCCCTCAGGAGTCTGTATTGGAACAATGTTATTTATATTTAAATATCTATATTATCTTCATTAGTAAAACAGACATTTTATAATTCTATAATTTTTAGGGTGCTTATATAATACAGTGGAGTTTTCTATTCAGACTGGATTTCCATATTTTACTTTTTTTTCCTTACTTTATTTTCTGTATTTAACCTTAGGCACAATAATCAAATATATTCCTTTTATGTAGCAACCAGTCAATTGGATTGGATTCACTTGGTCTCCAAATAGCATGGTATTCAATAACAGAGAAATTTTTTCTGTAATGAAGAGGTTTGGACAAGATAACTCTTCATGGGTCCCTTCCAACTTTATCTATTCTTGGAATCATGGGAAGGTAATTCCATACCTTCAACTACAGGTAAGGAATAAAGATACCCTTAAAACTATCGAAAAAACAATATTAGTAGTGAAACTCTAGGAACTTAATGCATTATATTTTGAACTCCTTTATGCATTGCTAGAGTCTTTACATTTTGAACACCTTTAAATCTATCTAAGAATTTTTCAGATAAAATGGCTCATGACAGTATTGTCATCTCAGTTAATAGCACCCAGACTTTTTAAAATAAAGGATCTGATTCCCTAGAATAAGCTCAAGTAGAGGCCAACTTGGGATCTTGAATTTGACTCTCATGATGAGAAATAAACAGTCCTACAGGAAAAACTGTAGAATCTGATTAGTATAATCCAGTGCTGCATATCTGAAAATATCTAAATAAGTAATTACTGTTACAGGGAAATAGTACTTAAGTGGCTAGTGTCCTTTCAGAAATTTCAGCCTCATTTTTTTTTATAACTTTCTTGATAATTAATGCCTTAACTATTCAGAGGTTTGGATATTTCAACTTTATTTATGCTTCATTCCAGTGATATTACTAGAAATTACTTTTAGGAGAATTCTTATTTTGGAAGGCTTGCACAAAACATTTTCTTGATTTCAAAGTTTCAGAGTTCTTACATAAAATGACTAATTCTTAATCTCTCATTAACAACAGACAATCTAATAATAGAGAGAGGTAGAAATGATAACATGGGAGGTTTGAAAGATATCTAATATTAGTACTATAGTTATTAGGATGCTCCTCTTATCAAATTCAATATATTTTTTTCCTTACAATTCTCGTATGGGAAAGGAGTCTCCACAAGTTCTTTCTTTTCTTCTTTCAGAGTCTGTGCATGTAATGAGGTTTCTTCATTTCTGATAAACTAAAAATCAGTGCAGTAACAGATGTATAAGTATTATAAGGAGGATTCCATTATTCTGCAGTCTTTCTATCTTACATGTACTTGTTTTTTAATTTTCCCGGTCTTAATCTTTTACTTTGATCACTGTGTTGCTTTTGAGATTCCTATGCTGTGATCTGCACATACTTTTCTCTCTCTGTGCCCACAATTCTATACCTCTGACAAGCTCAATGTAAAAGTCCTCTGCACAGTTTTTTGGGAGGATTCAGATGAAATTGACATATTTGTGAAAACAGAATATATTGGGGCTGATAATAGAATTATTAGAGATATATAGGCAAAATTATAGGAGAGAGGAATAGCAGGGTTTTTACATAAGACTCTGGAGACCAAGGTTAAGAGTTCTACTTTGATCTGTGTAAAATCATGAGATGTAGCCACCATACTTCTGAATATGCAAGGATAATAATATGAGAGATTCAGAAATAATAGGCATTTTTGTGGTTCAATTAATCATTAAGCACTTTAGCTTATCCTAATAAGACAAATCTTCTGTAAGTGTAAAGCAAATGTAAAGTGGTCCTTTAAGATGTGGAAGACAATAGTTGGTGAGATTAATCTCACGCAACATATTTCCACTAAATATATTTAGAGGACTAATATGGGAAAATAGAAGTATGAGGTAAAGAAAACTTGACCAGTATTTATTTTTGTTAAAGGAAGCAATTAAAAGAAAATCATAACCAATTTTTTTCAAAAATTATTAGATAGTATGATTGAAGTTACTTAAAGAGATGCAAGAAATTAATAAATTGAAATCTGCCACAGATTGAACCTAAGCTCTCTCTCTTAAACAGATATAATTGAAATCATGAAGATTTAGTTACCACATGTTGGTACATGTTCCTGATTTTCTCCCTAAAACTTAAGATTTATATGAAAGAAAAAAGCTCATAATTTTTACTTATACTTTTCATATGCCTTATTACAAACCTGAAAAGAAGAAAATCAAATAACAGCATAGAAATTACTATAGATAACAGGAAAAATCAGTCCTGTTATTACTGAACTGCATTCAATTCATACTGAAAGAGAAGTCAGTTGTAATTTCTCAAATAAAGAATAGGGTCAAAAACTGATAAAATATCAAACTAGATATTCTGTAAGCAAAGTGTTCTACTGTTCAAAAATTTAAAATGTCTGGTAAAGATCAGCCAAAGAATAGTTTGTTAGGAAATGAGGTAACTTTCAGTATGTTTCTCTAATATAGGGATGGTTAAGGAAACTGACTTTTTAAAATTAGTTTTTAGATGGAACTATTTTTAATTGATTTTTTTTCCAGAAACAATAAGACTAAACATACTAACATCAAAACTTTCTTAGCTTAACAACGATTTTGAGGATTATGGTTTAGGTAGCTGCAAATCCTGCTGGTAACTATGTTTCACTGCTTCCTAGGAAAAAAGACCAAAAAAACCCAAACAAACAATATCCTTGCTCCTGCCTTCCCTCCCCGACTCAGACTGTGTGGTACGGACCAAGAAACCTCTCTCTCTTCTATCCCACCTTGAACAATGTTGTACGATGGCCTTTCTTCAAGAACATTTGTTGCTTTTTTTGATATGGACTGAGGAAGAGAAAGACAATGCCCTTTTAGTGATCGGTGCAGTCCTTTGGTTTAGTTTTTCTCCAGTTCTGGAAAAAAAAAATTGTTCTCAGGAGACCACCAAGTTAGCTTAGGTAAGATAGTTTCCTATTCCTACTTCATTGTTTCTGGGAATAAAGGGAAAGATGGGAGAGATGACTGAGAAGATAACTCCATCCTGGTGGTTAAGCAGTGGGAATAGTGAAATGTACGATGAGCGTTGATACTGGTCTCAGCTTTCAGGAATTTTGTATGATTAATGTAACATCTGGCACTTAGTGCCATGGTCTAGTAACCATGGCAGTGGTTGGATCAAGGGTTGGCCTTGATGATCTCAGAGGTCTTTTCCAACCTGGTTGATTCTATGATTCTATGACTATGATTCTATGATTTGTGTGTTACAACATGCAATGAAGTTACTGATAAAAGGCATAGAAGGACAATCTCTGCTGCACGTTTTTTTCTAGACCAATCTTACCACTGAAATAGCAGGTCAGGGGTAAAAGAGGACTGTGAAACAACAACAAATAAGGAGAAAGGGCAACAATATATATTTTTCCTTCACAAAACAATGTTAATTACATAACAATGGTAGTTAATTATACAATAGGACAACAATACTATTTGAACTGCAACAGTAAGAGTAATAACTGCACAACAGTGATCTCAAGATAATAATTAAGATTTTTTTTTTTTTACTACAGTCAGTAGGGAATGGAACAACCTCAATGGGTTCAGAAATAGTTACATTGAAAAATCACTAACAATTTCTCTAAGACGTTTACTGTTATTGCATTTTGTTCCTGTTCTGCCATACCTACCTCTCCTGGTTTCAGCTGGGATAGAGTGAATTTTCTTTGTAGTAGCTGGTACAGTGCTGTGATCTGCATTGAGTATGAGAATAATGTTGATAACACACTGATGTCCTGGCTGTTGATGCGTAGTTCTTGCCCTAAATCAAAGACTTTTCAGGTTCCCATACTCTGCCAAGGAGCTGGGGGACAGCATGGCCAAGACAGTTGACCTGATCTGGCCCAAGAGACATTCCATACCATCAAATATTATGCCCAGTTTATAAACTGGGGGGAGTTGGCCTGAAGGAGCTAATTGCTGCTTGGGGACAAGCTGGTTGTTGGTCAGCAGGTGGTGAGTGAGCAACTGGGTGATGCTTAGTTGCTGACTGAGGTTAAATCATGACACTATCTCATCTCTTTGCTGACTCCTGAGTAAAAAAATGCTGAAGATTCACGGAAAAGTAAAAAATTATTAGCCAAAATGGGGATAGTTTGCATTAGATTTTGTTATCTTTTAGCTTCCAACTTTCAAGCTAATCAAGTAAGGGTAAAGGTAAGAGAGGGAAGAAAAATCAGCAACGTAAATTTATACTACTGTGAGAAATAAAGGATAGGTGAAGAAAATGCAGAAGATAAATTGAAAGCTTCATTTAATTTTTCCCACATCTGATAGTGTTATTTATTGTATATCAGAGCTACAGAAAATGAAAATACATAACTTTAAAATTAACAATCGCCTTACCCCCTAAACTTCAGATATTGTTACAGTGTACATATTTATAAAATCAACTACTTCCTATAGTTTTTTTAAAAAATCATGAAATATAGACAGTGCTATTTCCACATAAGCTTTTTGATTTGCAAGTCTACGGTATTTTTCTTATCTTCTATGTTTCGTTACAGAAGTGGCTACCATGTGAGCTGACTATTTATTCTAATTCAGTGAGATCAGAAGAGATTTGAAGGTGAATAGTACAAGAGTACCAGAAAAAAATTTCATTGATTCAGATGGGAAGATGGTCCTATCAGCTACCTTATCATCTGAGAGCAGTGCATGCTACTGTCAGTGATTAGGAAACTAAGCACTCTTCTTACTTCAATAAACCTGTGCTTTTTGCTTTTATCCCTGATGAGATTCTTGCCTATTATGTTTAGGGGAATTATCCAGGGAATTGTGTGTTAAGTATAAAAAAGATCCTTAAGATTACAAGATGAAACTGAAACAGCAGTTTCTCAGCAGAGAATAAATCAGCAGTCACTAACTTGAGCCATTTAAAATGTATATAAACATATAATAAGGTTATTCTGTATAATTATAGGTGTGAGATTTATTTTCAAATTTTCACTGTAGAACAAAATGACTGAATGTTGCGGTTTTATTTGAGACTGAGATTTATGAGTTCTGAGTTCTGAAATAAAGCGATGCCCTCTGTGATTAATTAAAAGAAGCAGTATTTCTGTTTAAAAACATATCTTATGTTAATACGAAACTCATCCTGAGGACTATTAGTGGAAATTCCTATTTGTTGATATTAGATAATTGTTTCATAAATTTTGTGAAGTTCAAGTTTTATTTTTAAAGGGTGAGCTTTCAGAGCAAGGAATGCAGTTGTTTCATCAAGCAAGGAGATAATGGTAATTGTTAACACTGGTGGCAATCACTGACCCTAAATCTTCTTTCCTGAAGACCACTTAAATCTGATTCCTTTAGTGATTCTTTGCTACTAGTGAGTTGTATTTGATTTATGCAATGCTGTAGAGGGAATGTATCATAAAATATACCAGCTATGTATATATTAGAGAGACAGTCACACCGGACTGTATCATTCAGGTCCTTCGTTCAGTATTCTCTATCAGACTAATCGCTCATATTGTCTAGAAGGTGAGAAATATTTCCACAATGTGAGAATTCTGTGTAATCCATCCAAACAGGGAGGCATTTTTTTGGTTATCCTGAAGCCCAACAGATTCAGGCTGAATCCTATCTATGGATTCAGGCTGAATCCTATCTATACTTTTTAAAAATGAATTTATTTTGTTTCTGTATTTGGTGAAACATCAAAAAAAGAATTTTCATAATCCTATAGTACATTTTTAAAAGATGGTGCTGTCTTCCTGTTTGTAACAATGGTGCAGTGGTCTCTGTAATTATTTTTGTTGGTTTTGTTTTAATGTACTCTGCAGCTCTGTTTTGCTGATTTTTTGACCCTTATGATATTACTATTATTTTTAGGTGCAGCTGTTATTATTCCTGAGATTAAACATGATGGAATCCTCAAAGAAGAAAGATTTCAAAGCCTGTTTGTACACAGTGACAGCACTAACTGTTGAAACAAGGAAGCAGAAGTTTTATATTCAATTACATGTACTTAATCATGTGACACTAATGAGGTTATATAGTATGAAGCTAGCATATAACATAATTGTTTGTCTTGAAATTCTAACAACAGCTCAGAGAGAAACTTACTATTTCATAATAGATTTTTTCCTGCTTGTATCCTTTCTCAAAGATACCTTTTTGTGTGTTTGGGATTTTTTTAATGATGCTTAAAGGACTTTTTAATCTCTTATCTGAGTAAAGAGTAAAAAATGCATACTCTTGTAACATCAAAATCCTATAATCACAATCTCCAATGCCTTGATAACCATCCATCTTTGCTGTCCCGGAAAAATTATAGCTTTCAGTTATGATTCAAACAGGAGGGGGGATGAAGAGAAGATTTCTTCAGCTTTTAAACTTTGTGACTTTTGGGGATCCACTGAAACAACTCCTTTGAATGGAGCCCTGTGGAACCCCACTAGTGACAGGTCACCAGTCTGATGTTACCCCATTCGCTGTTACCCTCTGTGCTCCACCCGTGGGCCAATTGCTCACCCATCACATGATGTGTTTATCCAGCTGTGGGTTGGACATTTTGTCCAGAAGATTCCTGGGAGAGACAGTACTGAAAGCTTTACTGAAATCCAAAAAGATTACATCAACTGGCTTCCCTTGATCAACTTGGTGGGTTACTTTGTCATTAAAGGAAACCGGGTTTGATAAGCAGAACTTTCGTCTCATGAAGCCATGCTGGTTGGGACCAATGACTGTGTTGTCTTTCAGGTGTTTTTCAATATTTCCCAGAATAATCTTCTCCATAACTTTACCAGGCACTGACGTAAGATTGACATGCCTGTAGTTTCTGGGGCTGTCCTTCTTGCCCGTCTTGAAAATCAGGACAACATTCACAAGACTCAGTCAAAGAGATTCCTTAAGAAACCTTATCTTTCCTAGTGGAATGCCTCTTCTCTGATTAATTGATTCTTCAGAGAATTAAGAAAATATCTCCGCTTTCCTTATGGTAAGCCAAAAATAACTGCCTCTAGCAGGAGACCTCTACAGGTTTTCCAATCAAAAAAAAGAACATCAAAAAACAATCGTACTATGCAGCTAAGTAAAACTCTGATGACCAACCATCTAACCAAGAGTTGTGGAAAAATGGAAAGTCCCAAATCCTCTGTGTATAGTGTAATGCTTCATTTAATAGTCAGACTGCTGGCTGCACTAAGCCAGAGTCAGGTTAGGACTCTGTCTTCCTGAAATGGTGAATTCATCTACTGGGTTGTGTTGAAAGAGCAGTAGAGAATATGTCTGGAGATTTTTAAGTTGCCTTCGGAGTGAGAAAATCCCAATGTAGTCCCTCTTTGATAATCAAGTACATTATAAAATGTATCAGACGAAATCAAACAGAAAAACTGAAAACAAGTAATAGATATTTCTCAGGGAAGCTGAAGAAGGCTGGTATTATTATAAATATCAGTTAAAGTTATTCTACATATCAGTTAAAGACTTTGATTCCAGAAGGTATGCAGCTGCCTAATGATGAAATGTAAATTATACGCTAATTATACCAAAACCAAATGGATTTCCTTCAGCCATATGCAAAAGATAAGATTTGAAAATCTTTTACTTTCCTACTCACAGGCAAGTACAAATAGCTTTTGCTTTAATCTACCCTCAGCCTAACATCAATAATATTAATATATTCATGTTTAACATATTAATATATACCTGCTTTCTGTGAATATTTTTTTTCTGTACTAATGAGACTTGTTAACTTTTCTTTCAAGGATCATCTGCTAATCTCCATTGGGTGCCAAGAATGCAACTTGATTGCCCCAGATATTTTGTTCCCATTTCTGAAATCCTACTGTGATTCAAAAGAGATGATGAATCTTTCAGGAAATACTGTTTCCTGATCCTATAACTTGTAAATTGAGCTTCTAACTCCCTAGTAATTGTTGCCTCCTTGATAAAATAAAGAGATTGCAGAATAACCAAGTGGGATTTGCTCTGCTACTGAGTGTTGGCAGTGTGGCTTTAAGATTGATCCTGAGACAGATGACACAATCTCACAACATAAGCACAGGACTACTCCAATAGAATAAAATAGTACTGTTGGAAAACAAGTCAGTGGAAATGCAGCTTTATGGCTGACAAAATATCAGAAGGGCTAACCTGGACATAAACAGAAGGCACACATCCACCATGCCATAGCCGACTGGGACCATGTGAAAATGTACAATAGAACAGCAAGAACAATTAAAATAGATCTTAGGAAGAAATTCTTTACTAAGAGGACAGTAAGGCACTGGAACAAGCTGTCCAGAGAAGCCGTGGATGCCCCACATCCACAGGTGTTCCAGGTCAGGTTGGATAGGGCCCTGAGCATCTGATCTAGTGGGTGTCATCCAGGCCCTTGGGTATCCCTGCACAATGATCTTTAAAGGTTCCTTCCAATCCAAGCCACTCTATGACTCTATGAAGAACTACTTTTTTTTTTTTTTTTTCCCTGTGGGAGGGCTGGTAGGAGGAAGAACATTATTAACATGACTGCCTGCTAGAGGCGGGAGGGTAGGGGAAAAAAATCATTTTAATGAGGCATGGAAGTTAGTCCTCTGTTGGTTACATTTCTATAACTGAGAGATTTCAGTTAAAAAGTTAAAATAAAACACTAACTCAAAATCTTTCTGGTAATAATCATGAATAATTCCATATCTGACTGCAGTACTAAAACTCACTACTATGTATAAATTATGAGGTACAAATATTTCTTCAAAAGGATCAATTAAAGCAATTATACAATCACTCCATTGTAACTTCCCTGCTGGTCAGTTGATAATGTAATGAATGTTTTCAATATTTCATTTATGCTGAGGGAATTAAAGTGATTGAAATATAAGGTTGATAATACAGTTATAATAAACCCCCATAAAGCTGCATATTAGCACATTTAGTTACACATAATTTCTTTTAACTATTTGTCGTAGCTCTAATAATTGTTTCTTCTAGCACAACCTTAAGAATCTCTCTAAAATGTAATATAATTTTTATTTGGTTTTCAACATAACTTTTGACCAATCTAAACAGCTATTATTAGCTGTTTGAAATCAGTGAATTCTATCTGTGTAAAATCCAGTTTAACAAACATGGTACAATATCTGTTTAATATCAAAAAAATTGATACACAAGGATACCCCTTATTATCCAGTAAAACACAAAGTTCCACTTCAAAACAAATTAAATTTGTACTTTAAAAGCAGTCATTTCAGAAACTAGTCTAGCCAAAGAATTATTTTCCCTCTGAAACAAGATTAAATGAACCCTCTATTTTTAATAGGGAAGAGGCATATTATTTCCTATTTCTTCTTTTATTCCAAAATTTAAAAAGAAATATTGATTTTTTAGTAATTGTCTCTAAGAAAACAGAAATAATATAAACTTCTTGTAATTATTCAAAGTTTAAATGTAAGAACTCCAATCTGTCTATAACAATCAATTTGGCTGTACTATAAAGCAGTTTGAAATCTCCCAGTTAAAATGAATTAACAAAGAATGTTTAATACAGGGAGTATTCCGAATGTTTTCTTCTATCCTCCTAGCTCCCCCACAATGTTTTCTAACAACTAATGTCTGAAGCTTTTCCCATCTGTGTTGCAATTTTTGTTAGACCTATGAAAAAAATTTCAAAGAGAAAACAATATCAAGGTTTAGTATCCAAAGGGGCTAGAAAATTTTCCGTTGTGGTTGCCATATTAGAGGGCTGGGCAATCACAAACCATATGAAATTTAACAAAGACAAGTGCTAGATTCTGTACCTGGGATGAGGCAACCCTAGACGTACAGACTGGGGAATGAGATGCTGGAAAGCAGTGGACCTGACAGAGTTAAATAAGCATTTGGACAATGGTTTCAGGCAAATGCTGTGATTCTTGGGATTGTCCTGTGCAGGAGCTGGACTCAACGATCCTTGTGGGTCCCTTCCAACTCAGAATATTCTCTGACTGATGATTCATTTTTCCAAAAAATAAAAGCTTTTCATATTTATAGTAGGGAGTAGAAAATTATAAATATTTATCAAATAATTTTAAAATATTTTTTAAACCTCTTAATTTCTTTCAAAGTGACAGACATTGATGCTTTCACAAAAGTTTTCCCTGTGTTAGATCCATGATTGCAAGCATGCTCCTACTTCAGTCTGCCTTATTGAAGACATAAGTGTTCTACCAAGAGGACAAAGAAGAAGAGGATTATAGGCCTCCATCCTATTGTTTTTCTTTCTGTTTCTTGTCATGGAAATGGGATATGCATAAGATCTGAAACTGAGACAATGTGACCTTCCATTTCTCTCCAGCCAAGAATTCTTATAGTCAGAGAGCTGATATGCACAGGTATTATTCACTGAAGTAGCAACAACTCTTCCATTAAAGATAAGATGTTTCTGGAGTGAAATAACTACTGTCCCCTTCCTAGATGTATAATTAGCTTTGTACTGAAAATTGCCTAAATGTGCTTGATTAGATGCAAATAATTTTGTAAATAGTAGCCTCAGATGACATGTGCATATTTCAGTTTGATGTTTGTCATCTGTGTTTTCCTTAGCATCTCATAATTTTATCTAGAAAAGAGAAAATCTACCCAAGATCATTGTTTCTCCTAAAAAAAAAGAAAGAGAGTAGCAAAACAGTTTTATTCAATTATTCGAAAGACAAATACAGCAAAATCAAAGTGCTGTGCCTGGGAAATCAGAGCCTCTGCACCAGAAAACTGTGGTACAGAGGAATTAGGGAGCATCTCGCTGGGAAAGCCCCTGGGGTTGTGGCAGGCAGCTATACGAACATGAGCCCATGGCATGTGCTGGCAGCAGAGTTGTCCAACAGATCCTGGGATGTACTGGCAGTTGCACAGCTAAGGAAGCTGGGTTGGGTCAGCCTGGAAAAGGGATGGCTTTTGGGGGCCTAACAGCTCCCCAGCCTCTTTGAGGCATCATCATAGGAATGTATACAAGCTCCTCACAGTGGTGCAGGATAAGAGGGTGAAGGTCAAGAGGTTCAAGTTGAAACAAAAGATGTTCAGGGTATGTATAAGGAAAAAGAATTTGTTACTGTAAAGATAATCAAGCATTACAGTAGATTGCCTTGATAGATTGTAGAATCTCCAAATTTCAGACAATGCCTTCTTATTTAAATATGTATTTTCCTTTGTAGACAATAAGTTCTGTATAGTTTATTTTTCCTTACATTATAACAACTTATAAAATCAAAGAAAATTAAAATGTTTAAAAAAATTTGTGTATATCAGCTCTGTTAAATTTGTGAAGAAAAATTTCAGTTGGAACAACTTAAGCCTATCCACTAAAACATTAATTTTTCCTCATAGCCATTCTCATCCAGTGCCATGGATTAATGTTAACGAAAGTAAATTAAGACATGTACAGAAGGTAACATTTGTTTAAAGGTGCTAGATTTTATTTTATTAGTACTCTGCATAAGCGCTTTGTGAGGCAATGAAGTACACCTTTGCTGTAGCACTTGGGAAGATTTACTCACCTAAAGATTTGGTTCTTTAAATCCAAAATATTTAAAAGATGCAGAGTAGGTATTCATGGTTGATAATAGTGGGTAATAATTGTCAAAGTAGTATCAATCTGTTCTGCAATACAATTTCTTTTCCAGTTTAATCTCATGATAGTAGGTTTTCTACCCTTGATGTGTAAAATTGTCCATTGATTTACAAACTTACATTGTGAAGTTCTATTGCATATGCAAATTGAACTATGCAGCTGAATTTCAGCTGTACAAAAGCATAATTATATTCTGAACTTAATGCCTTTTTTTCAATTGGGTGATGCCTTACGTTTTACAGCTGTGATCTTTCTGAGGTCCTTGTGACTAATACTTCGCCTTACAGGCATGTGTTTAAACACTGAGTGGTTTTAAAATGATGAATTAGGGAGACTCTCTGGTAAGTGCCCTTTTTACCATCTAATTCTATGCATTGCTAAGTCTCTTGTGCATAGTGTCAATATCAGCACACAAAGACCAGTGAAGTTCGGGCAGTCATCCCTAACTCTGAAATGGACAGATTCTGGCAACTGAGGTACATGTTAACGCTTCTTTAACACAGGGTACTTTTTCTCCTACCCTGTGGCATATCATTTTAGTTGTGCTAATTTACATGAAAATGCAATGCAAATAATTCAGCACATAAAATAAGCGTCCACTGCAGGATGGTAACAGATAAATATTTGAATCTTAAAGACCTGTCCCTGAAGGGAAAAGAATCCATTTGATCCATTAATAATGAGAACTTTCTCTTTGATCCTTTCTGTTCCTGCTACATCAGAGAAAACCATGAGATAAAACATCTTGTGAGATGCATCAGGTGTTGCCAAAACAGCAAGCAAAGCACTTATAAACATAATCTTGAAAACAAAAATGTTAGGCATGATCTAAAATAGATTCATTATCAAAACTTCACAGCCCAAAACAACAATTCTCAGTGCCTTCTCTCTCCCATGTTTTAAATCACATAGCCTAAATGCTCACGAAAGATAAAAATACTTCCATAATAAAAAAAAAAAGCAAGGTAGATCTTAACAATCATCATAATAATAGTATTTTGTTTATAAGAAAAGAAAAACAATTCAAGATTCACCAAGCAGTATGATATTTTATGAGCTTTAGTCGACTTGTCATTTGCGTGGCAGAATTGCCAAAAATTTTTCATAACCATTTCTTGAGATAGAAAGTGATGACTTCACATCTGTTGACAAGCTTTGATTGTCATAAGACTGGACTGGCCAGGCACACACGTCTGTCCTCTAGACTAGTAAAATCTGGCTATTGATCTTGCAACCATACGCCATCAGTACACTGAGTCAATACACTTGAAGTGCAGGTCCAGGATCAGAAGCAGAGAAGAAGAGCAGCAAAGAGCAACAGAGCTGTTCCAGTGGGGGTTGTGAGGCAGATTATTTGGACACAGCTAAGAGATAACATCACTACTTAACTGGAAATTTTACTGTAATAGTGTTCATATATTAAAACTTTACATGAAATGTCAAATTCACAACTGTATTGGTTTGCATTACTTTTAAGATTTCAGTTGCTTAAAAATAGTGTATATTCATTATTTTTGTGCAAACGTGGAACTAATAATAATAATGGCCAAGTCTTCGCGAGCGAAGATTTGGGAAAGGTCATTAACCCTTCGAGCCTGCGCAGTGGATTTTTTAGGTGAGACACAGCGTGCGCTGAACTGAGCCCACCCTTTAATCCTGAGGTTCATCTGCCGGGGCCGAGCAAGCTTGGACAGTGGCAGTGAGGGTCTCAGGACGTAGGTTTGTTTAGAGTGACCTTCTCTTAGATGGATTGCCTTACAGGGCTGACGAGCTCCATCTGCCCGGGGGGCTGGGAATCGAACCCGGGTCGCAGTGGTGAGAGTCCTGCACCCTATCAAACCACTACATTTTTTTCTGAGATTACAATCTTGATCATTGACCACTTTTGCTCATATGATAACATCTGTCTCATCATAAAGACATATAAAAATTATCTTGATTAAATCTATAGTGTTCCAGCGACATATATAGGCAAACTTATTCTTACATGGAACTTTTTGATGTGTACTTCATTGGTCTTAAACTACCTTAGGATATAGGTTGTATACTAGGTCGTATTGACCAGCCCTTTGTCATATGCCTATATACCAGGCTGATGTGAAGAAAGATTAATACTAAAGAAAACAGAATGGATTAAAAAATTATTTAACTCCATAACAATTTTGTTAGATTATTGTAACACATTTTCTCTCTGCAACACCAATTTCTCTTAAGACTGGTAGAAAAATGTCTGTCAAAACTTGGACATTCCTCAAAGCAAATGACTCACATGAAAAATGGCATAATAATCAGGAGAATAGGTAGTGCAAATAACAACACTGAAGAATGAAAGCAAAATGTGCATATAACTGAAAAGAAAACTATAGAGGGAAGTATGCTTTGCATGAGGGTTAGTTCATCTGAAATTGCTAACTAACCCCACAAATCCCATGAGATACGTGGAAGCTCTAAATACATTATTGAAAGTTTTTTAGTTAGGGATATATAAATAGTAATATCCATTCTCTTCTATATCTCTTTCCAGTAATATCTAAATATAATTCAAGTCACTGCATTGTATGCAATCTGTAAACAAACATCCATATGTTGTGGAGGAGTAAATTATAGACAAATAATAGCTCAAGGCTTAAGGTGCATTATTCGTTAGAGTATATTTCAGATAGAATTTTTTTTTGTTTATTTTTAGTATTTTTATTCACCATTATACTTTGAACAAAGGTCCATATTTCTTACATTTAATGTTATATACTACAGAAAGGCAGTGGCAGATATTAGAGAATAGATGTTTCTGTGACTGTGTACATTGCTGTAGAGACATATGCCTTCATTCTGCACTAATTGGAATTTCCTAGAAGTGAATTTTTGTTCTTCATTGAGATTAATTTCCTGTAGTTGTCCGAGAACTTTTAGTTATCATTATCTAAAACTCAGAGATACAAAGCTAATGAAGTCTCTAAGAAGAACCGACTGGAAGTTTGCCCCATGGTTATAAATCTGTAATCGACATCTTCAGTGTGGCTGCCAAGTTTCCGGTTGGTACGTACCATCGTTTTTGATCAGCCATTCTTTCTTCAAGTTTGTCATAGCCGAATCCTTGAACTTTTTGATAGTGATATGAAATCCCGATACAAAGGAGAAGGCTTTTTGAGTTTTGCTTTGAGGTCTTTTGTTGTTTTGTTTGGGTTTTTTTTTTCTGTTCTGTTTTTTTCTCAAGGAATTTTTAAATAAACTGTAGGAATGAAGCACCCTTTTGTCGTATATTTGGCATATACGACTGTTCAATAAAAGTCATGTATGGTTTGAACTGAACTTCAATGAAATTGCTAAGTAGATATCTGACCCATCTAGTCTGAATGAACAATTCAGAAGTTTATAATTAGAAGTTTATAATTTCCTTAAGTATAGTGTTAAAATTAGGATTAGAGGAGGATTCAGGAATTAGATTTTGGCAACAGCAGATTCTAAGAGCAAGACTTACAGCTGAAAGCTTTTGAGTAACAGTGCAATATTCAACAGGGTTTAAACTATAGTCTTAGATTTGGAGGAGTGTAGAAGTTTTTTGGCAGTGAGGGCAACTTAATTACTGGGCAATGAATTGCTGCTAATTCTGCAGTTTGGATTAGAGGTAGAAATGTGAAGACAACACTTGAAGAACATTCATTCCCAGACGTAGATGAGCACTGATGCAAGCAAGGAAAACAGCACCTGGTTCATCCTGAGTTAAAGAGAGTTTTCAAAAATAAGGAATACATCCACGCGTATCTAGTGTCAGCTGAGGATTAAAAAAAAATGGGTGAGTAGTATTTTCCAGTCTTCGAAGTACTGCACTGCTGTGACTTTGCTTTTAGTGTAACATCAACTCAAGTATCCACATATGTCCACAGCCTTTCTGAACTGGAGAAACCTGCCTGACAGTTGAAGTGAGTTCCATGTTCCAGAGCCATTAGTAGCCACTATTTCCTCACATCAAGCTCATCACACTTTCATTAGACAGAATTCAGGCATTGAAATCCATATATTTGTAAAGAGAGAACAAGTTGCCAGAGAGGAAAAACAGATGGAAGTTTCAGCTCAACAGGTAAAATCAGAATCTGAAAAAGAAGTTGTTTGTATGGTACTTACTGTCAAATAGTTACATTGGAAAATGACATATTGTTGAAATATGTCATGAAAATGTTGATTTCTATGCATATATGGATGTACTATATTCAGTTTCTAAACAAATTAATAAAACAATTAAAAGGTAAGTGATAGAGTATAATGCTTCAACAGGCTGGTAGCTACATGAGAAGGAAGAAAAGACATTCACAGAAGGTAAAGTCACTGTCTTAATGTTTCAGAAGACTTAGCCTGACAGCTATATTCCAAAGATAGTGTTAAATTTTTAATCTTCCAAATCTGAATAGTCGTGTAGATAGTGAAGTGCTGAGTGAAACACTTAGCTATTACTCAGTTTGTCTAAATTCACAGTTTTAAACAAAATAAGTGTGAACTCATTTCCGATCTTTGGCCCAGCTTGTGCATTACGGCCCATGTCTGTAAGGTTAAAGTTGCTTCTTACATAATAGCATGGTCTCGTCTGCACTGCTGACTGAGAACAGCGGCTGGCCTGTGCTGCTTTTCAAAACATTCCTGGGTATTGTTTGGAAGAGGATAAGTTGCTTGGGCTACAGAAATGTTAAGGAAGATGTTAAACATGCAGGCGAAAGCCCTGTTTAGTTTGCTGCAAGATGTCAACTAATCTAGACTCTTTGTTCAGCCTCCATATGTTAAACTAAATTAGATAGATTTTCCTTCTGAATTGGGTAGTGGGCTTCAAAACACAGCAAAAAATACGTAAAGTGTGCCTACAATCTGCAATGAGATGCTTTCAAATATCTCGACTTTACCATTCTTCTGCTAGTCATTTAAATTGGCTGCCTGTTCAGCACAGATCAGTATGATGAATTATGTCAAATGGAGCAGCAATTCTGTCACAAGAAAGCAGCCCCTGGTTGCACAGTATATGACACATTTTATGGATGTGTTTGGCAAGCTCTGGGAATTCATACTGGACAGATGCGGGAAGGGTACAGAAAACAGCTTTGGGAATCTGTGGAATAAATGTTCAAAACTGAAATACATGACAGCATGAAAGGCAACTCAAGTACGAAATCAGCCCTAAATTGCTTGAGGTGGCTGTTCTGTTCTCCCCACAACTATGGATTTTGTATTCCCAGTGTTATACTCACACTTCAAATCGCAGCCTTCAAGAGATTTGGAGTTCCTCTATTCTAAGACAGCGTCTGAATAGTATCACACCTTTACATTTAGATGTGATTTAAGCAAATAGGTTTTAGGGGAATTGGTGAAGCATTCCTAATCTGCTTTCAAGGAAGCTACTCAGTGACTGCACAAGAAAACTAAAATTTATTCCTTTACCCTTGTAGCTCGTTGTTTTAGTGTTTGAGAATGAGCAACAGAATGATTTTATGTATACTGTTGTTCATATTTTACTTGTTCTACCGAGAATTATGAGTTCCTAAGCAATGTAAACCACGGTGTTCTTTACTAACAAGATGCGCTCAGGGAAAACAAATTAGAGGCCTGGTTTGACAATAGCTAATCAAATAATTTGCTGATCATGCAGGTCACTTAACTATCTGCCCAAATTGCTAGTCAAAACAAAATCTGTGTCTGCCTAGAATTGAGGGCATTGCTTGCCACCCTGCAACCTTCTCTTGCCCATATAAGCCACATCTTATGATTTAAGGTATCGAAAAAACACTGATTTGTCAATGGTAGTGATGTGCCATGACATAAATCCAAAATACAGGAGTCTTTCTCTAGCTAATGTTATTATTCTGTACAGACTCCAATCAATATTTTATAATATACTTTAAAAAAGTGGGGAAACTATAATAATTAGCTGCACACAAACACCCTAACAGGTAATTTAAAGCTTCTTAATTTTAATCTAGAAAAATTGTCAGAGACCAAAAAGCTATCTTCACTTTAGTGAGTAAAAGTAGAATAAAAATAATCAGAAAGTGTCTTCAAAGACACTTTAAAAAGCATCTGGCAATTCCAACGGTTGTATAAGCACTTGCCTCTCTTCTACCATCTCCTTTTTTGGCTTTAGCCTTGATTTATTAAATCTCTTCTATTCCTACATATTTTGCGTCTGAACATTCTGCTGCATTTACTAAATCTTCATTATCATAAATCTATTCTAAATCAACTTTTAGGCTATTAGCCAAAATACACTCCAGTTTAAAAGTAGGATGTGGGCTGTCTGATAGTCTTATAGCATTTCCAATAGAACTGAGGAACAAAGATTAAATAGATCTTTATTAGCAGTAAGGATATGTGCTAGTTATTTTTTAGTTGACAAAAAGGAAACAACTATCTGAAGAATGAAAAAAAAAAAATCAAGACCAGTACTTAAACGTAGATTGACTTAAACTGTAAGGGACTGAAATGATACTTTTAGTTCTGTTCTTACTAGCTTCTATGAGAAGATAAAATATTTACACATTGAATATTCTGGAAGGTGGCTAACTATAACAATCCAGCCCGCAACAATTTTCTATCATTGAAAAATGTTTACATATAAAAAAACACTGATGAAAACTTAGATGTGCTAATTATATTTCTTTATATTACATTAGTGTCTCAGGGTCCTATTTTCAGACTTGAATTTTAATATGCTTTTTGTGAGTGAATAAAGGCAAAAGTACCTATCCCAGACACATTCTCACTCTTGTACACTAGTTTACTGCCACCTCTTAGACATCTCTTAATGCTGAGAAGGAAAAGTCTGTGCACAAATAAAACTGGGATTGAATTACAGTCAAGCTTTGAAAATTACAAGGCCTGAAACCTTCATTTACACAGATGCATGTGGAGTCAGGAATCAGTTCTCATTATCTTCATTGCAGTATCAGGATCTTATTAAAGGCATGATTAAATATGATTGATTATGTTCTTTCCTCTCCTGTCTACTTTAACTGCTATTTCTTCACCAAACAATTGAGAAGAATTCTCTTTTTGGCAAACAGCTGGGTCAACATTAAGGGCAAAATAAACAGTCATCAAAGTCAAAGTTTTATTCTTGTAAAAGACAAAAATCTAATTTTATTAAATAACTTTGTGGGAAATGGCTAAAATTGCTTTTTAAATTTCCTAATTTTTAAAATTCTGTAAAAATTTAATTTAAAATAATATTTTTTATAACACTGAACCTCTCAGGTTTGAGTCTTTAAGTTTTAACTTTAATAGAATTCCGAATATGAACAAAAAAAATTTGAAATTATATCTCGGATTAAAAAAAAACAAAACCAAATCCACAAAACCTTTCTAGAAAAAAATGCTTTAAAAATCCCCACCTTCAATCTTTTATAAAGAGCTGGAACACATTTAAACCAATCTGACTGTATAATTAATCATTCTGGACTACAGTCAAATATATTTTTAAATTTATAAAATTAATCAGTTTCCTTCAAATGTCTTAGCAAAAATTCTTCTTGAAACCAACTCATGCTGTAATATTACAGTTCATTCAAAAGTAGAATGAACTGTAATTTCAAGTACTAGATATAAAACATTCATAAATCAAGAGGAAATATTTTATTACTCTAAGTGAAATTTACATGTACTAAAGATATATATTATTGACGTGCTTTCTGAAGGTTTTTTCATGCATTTTCTCTATATCAGAAGCAGAATGATCTAAATATTTAAGTATAAAAAGTGTGAGAAAACATATATGTTTATTTTAAATTACTTTGAAAAAGGTAACAACCTTTATGCAAAATTCACCTGCAACTCTGATGAGGATCACATAATGTTACAGCATGAAAAGTCCCATTTTCTGAAGGGGTTGGTGTTTGGTTGAACAAAATTCTGTAATGATTTGCCAAATCTCCTAATGGTAAATAACTTTCCTGATACACCCCTTAAGATAACCGTCCAAATCCCATGACACCAAAAACGTCCTTAGGCTGGCTTAACCACAGAAGGTAGGCATCTTATATTAGAAAACAAGGGACTTTTCAAACACTAGACGTCAAAAAAGTAAAAAAACTATATGAAGTACAATGTAAAATGGATGATAACAGGCTATATGTTTAACAAGGTACATCCGAGCATGACTTTAAGATGACTAGATCAACCAAATTCAACTCCCATAACACTCCAGTCACAAAACCAAAGTGCATTCACTGCTCAAATACTGTATTGTTAAATTCCAGTAAGGAATTTTCTACAAAAACTTTATACATTAAATAACTCCAAAAGTGTTGGATGCCATCTGGTGCATTAGTTAAAACAATAACAGTAATTTTGATTTTCATTAAATAGAGGAATATGTATATGGTTTCCACAATCTTTATAAAATATACTGAGATGTTCTGAATAGCTAGGTCAGTTTTTGAAGGACTTATACAATATATTGTCTTAGTTTCTTAATGTTCTTCATTAATTGTTATATCTGAACCACCTTTCAAGATTGTTTCAAGATTAGCTGTTGATAAACAAATTATAGTGACTGAGTAGGCAAGATGAAACAATATATTAAAGCCTGTATCCAAGCAGAAGCATGTAAATATTATGACAGAATGATCTGGAAAAAATGAACTTGCTATTGAAAAATATTGAACGAGTGTTCTGAGAAAGTACCATGTCCTGGCATACTTGCAGAATGGTCAATCCATTAAAATACCGAACCGGCATTAGCAGTCTCCCACTTACTGATTTAACAAGTGCTTTACATACCAGTTATAAAAGTAGAAAATAGGTTTTCTGGAACATGTGAAATGAAACAATAGGTACGATTTTGTATATCTTTTCCATATAACATTTCTCTGTGAGGAAATAAAGGGAAGAAATGAAACACTTCTGTCTCTGTTTCCTCATAGAGCCTTCACAGCAAACAGTGAAACATCATGATTGGTGATAACAAAAGTTTTCAATACATTTGAAAAAATACCATAAATAACACAAGGCCACTAAACTGTTAAATCATTAATCATTAAAATCAGTTTGATCTCTATATTATGTCCAGATTGCAAACCTAATTGGGAATGTAGAAAAATGAGGTTACCAGAGGAATAAATTATCTTAATACTTCTTTCTTACTAATGCTGAGAGTGGAGAGGAAAGAGAGAATGAAACAGGGGAATAAGAAAAAAAATGTTGCACTAGTGAAATAACTCAATAATGAGGCATATTCACATACAAAAGCTTGACAGTGTGATGGGGTCTTTGTGAGAAGCTGAGATCTCTGATTTATCAGTTAGGGAGACATCAATGATCAGTCTACAGGCTTAATTGCCCTCTTTTGGTTTTACTTGTCACCTTGGATTTATTTTACAAAGGCCATCTCAGAAGTAACAGCATGAAAAGATGATCTCAGCTCATCGCTCACAATTTAGCTTATGGTACAGTCCACTCAGAAACCATTAGAAATAAGTGGATTAAGACTCCCTCCTTTAGTATAGTTTTAAAAGAAGGCAAAGACTGCAACGCAAGGTCTACTTACCTTTTTAAGGTTTGAATTCTGGCATTGACTTTATTGGATATAGAGGAGGTTTCTAGCAGCTTCTCACAGAAGCTACCCCTGTAGCCACCTCACTACTGAAAGCTTGCTGCACACACCCAGTAAACTGCTTCTGCTCTGGGCAATGAATTGGACTTGGTCATCTTAGAAGTGCCTCCTTGACTCAGCCATCCTGTGCGACTTTTGGAAAGCCATCCACCTGTCAGTTCATCACTGTTGCTAACGGCAAAGCAGAATCCTAGAATGGAAGCACATGTTAATGTCACCGAAAAAAAAGGACCATTAGATGAAAAAACATCTTTGCTAAAGCTTGGTAATTATAGGTACTTAGAGAAGTTGGTTTGCCTTTCTTAGGGATCTCATTGCCTTCTTGTATCTTTGTAATTTTGCTCTTTAATACATACTTAGAAAAGGGTACCTAATATGGAGTAATTATTTATTAAGTTCACGTGTTTTACACTACAAAATAATAGTGTTTTTAAAGTTAAAAAAAAAATTGCCTTGGATCAATTGTAAGAGTTTTTCTAAAAAAAATAGAGATACTTAATTTCTTTCTCTCTACCTCTTCATTGGTCAGTTTTTTGCAGTTTGTTAGGGTTTTTTCTCAATATAGTCTAGAATAATAACTTTTTTCAGAGTCACATCCTTCAAAACCAGTTCAAATTATATAGCTGTTAAATTGCGGAAATTATATGGTTTATTAGACAGGTAATTTTTACGCTGTGACTGAAAATACTAGATATCCAACTTATTCTGCTACTTCATTTAATAATAACGAATTTTCAAACCAAAATAATTCATTCTAATAAATTATCATTCTATTAATTAATTAAAATTGCAATTTTTAGTGTCAGATCAAAGCAAATAAAAATTAATAGAAGACTACTAATAAATAATAGAATCACAGAATTGCAGGATGGCTTGGATTGAAAGGCACCTTAAACATTAGGTAGCTAGATCCCTCCCCTCGAAAGGCAGGATTGCCACCCACTAGGTCAGCGAGAGTGGAGTAGAGGGAGAGGATCACCTCCTTTGACCTGCTGGTCATGCTTCTTTTGATGCATCCCACTTCTCAGTTGGCTTTCTGGGCTGCAATTGCCAGGCCATGTCAAGCTTTCCATCCACCAATGCCCCCAAGTCTCTCACTCAGGGCAGCTCTCAATCCATTCTCTGTCCAGCTTTTATCTGTGCTTGGGGTTGCCCAGACTCATATACAGGACCTTGCACTTGGCCTTGTTGAACTTCATGAGGTTCACACAGGTTTTGTCTTTCAACCCCATCAAGGTCCCTCTGGATGCCATCCCTTCTCTCTGGTGTGTTAACCCATCACACACCTTGATGTCATTGACAAACTTGCTGAGGGTGCACTCAATCCCACTGTCCATGTCTCTGACAAGGAAGTTAAACAGCATCAATCCCAACTCTGACCCCCGAGGAACACCCCTTGTCACTCATCTCCACTTGGATGTCAAGCAGTTGGCCACAACTCTTTGAGTGGGATCATCCAGTCAATTCCTTGTCCACTGAGTAGTCCATCTGCTAAAACTGTGTCTCCCCAGTACAGAAGCAAGGATATGATGTGGGTCAGTGTCGAATGTTTTGCACGGTCCAGGTAGGTTATGCTGGTTGCTCTTCCCTCATCCACCAATGCTGTAACTGCATTGTAGAAGGCCACCAAACTTGTCCAGCATGACTTACCCTTAGTGATGCCATGTTGGTGGTCACCAGTCATCTCCTTATTTTCCATGTGCTTTGGCACAATTGCCAGGAGGATCTGCTCCATCATCTTAGCAGGAAGTGAGGTGAGATTGGGTGGCCTGTAGTTCCCTGAGTCTTCCTTTTTACCCTTTTTAAAAATGGGGGTTATATTTCCTATTTTCCAATCAGTGGTACCTTCACCAGACTACCAGAAGTTTTCAAATATGATGGCTAGTGGCTTAGCCACTTCATCCTACAGTTCCCTCTTGCATTGTTACATAGTGAAAATTAGACACTAATATTTAATGCATGTACACACAGGGACAATTTTTTATTCATTTGCTAGTGAATAACTGAGGAGACATTTCACTAAAGCTTTTCTTGAGATTTCAAAGAATATTACGCTCCATTTTTCTTCCTTTTTCTCAAGGTTAGTTATAGTTCTAATTTCTTTGTTTAGACTGAAATGATAGCTGGAGATTTTGGAGGTGACATTGATAGATAACAGAACATTAGATACATATACACCAGAGTCTAAAGTCTGCTTGTTTCATTTTGCATAAATGACCATGGATAATTAAAACAAAAAAAGATGAAATTCATAAATACATAGATTTTTTTTTAACTTTGAAAGGAAAATGGATAGAAGGCAAACCTATGAGTGTATATATATACATACTAAAAGAAAAGTCCAAAATTTTTCCTTTTGTCTCTTTTAAATTTTGGACCTATTTTTGCAATCACATATTAATGAAAATAAATCATATGAGCATATTCTCAGTAAGTCTTCTGTACATAATAACACTCGAGTCCATATTAGCCGAAAGATTTTAACTTGCAATGTATCGAATTATTTTATGGTTAAAAGTGTGAAGTACATCATTCTTTTTTGTTCCTTTCTGACTGCTTAAAATTTCATATGTCTGTGAGTTTTTATAAAAAACAGTAACTGTAACTTTCTGTAGCTTGGATGTCAAAACTCATTTTTTTCTACCTCAGTATTTAATCCAAAATACAAATATTATATTCCAGTATTACACTCCCAAGAAAGTGATTTCTGTTGCTTTCAGTGCTCTGTGTGAAGACCTATATTTACTCCAAACCACATGAAAGAGGTAGTCCATTATAGTACCACCGAAAGAAAGCTGGCCAGGCATTTTGGCAGTTCTTTATTTGATCAGTTTCTTCACATCTTCCTTGAAAGAACCAAGTAGATACCTCTGGCTAAGTCTGCAGTGTCATGTATATATTTATTCAATCCATTATGCTTATATTACTTTAAACAGAGACAGATTTTCATAGTAATATCCAGCATGAAGATAGGAGGCAATAGGCACAAACTAAAATACAGGAAGTTCCAGATGAACGTGGGAAAAAAGCCCCTCTTTGATTATGAGGGTTGTCAAACACTCCCAAGGAGGTTGTGAAGTCTCCATTCTTGGAGGTATTCAGAGCAAAACTGAATAAAGGCCTGGGCAACCTACTCTAGCTGACCCTGTTCTGAGTAGGATTTTGGGCCTAACAATCCTAGAGATGACCAAGAGAAGTGACATCCTGGCTTATATCAGAAATAATGTGGTCAGCAGGACCAGGGCAGTGATTGTCCCCATGTACTCAGAACTGGTGATGCCGCACCTTGAGTCCTGCGTTCAGTTTTCGGCCCCTCACTACAAGAAAGACTGGAGTATGTCCAGAGAAGGGCACTGAAGCTGGTGATGGGTCTGAAGCAGAAGTCTTATGAGAAGTAGCTGCAGGAGCTGATGTGGTTCAGCCTGGAGAAAAGGAGGCTCAACCTCTACAACAGAGGAGTCAGCCTCTTCTCCCAGGTAACAACAAATAGGGCATGAGCAAACTACCTCAAGTTGCACCAGGGGAGGTTTGGATTGAATATTAGGAAAAAATTCTTCACTGAAAGTATTATCAAGCACTAGAACAGACCATCTAGGGAAATGGTGAGATCACCATCCCTGAAGGTATTTAAAAGATGTGTAGCTGTGGTAGTCAGAGACATGTTTATTGCTGGACCTAGCGGTGCTGAGTTATTGGTTAGACTTGGTCATCTTAGACATCTTTTCTAATATTAAATGATTTTGTAATTTTATATTACTATTTCCCCTGTCTTCAGATGTCTAAAATTAAGCTGAATTTGAGATAACTTCTCCCATTATTGATAGAAAGACATAGACACTTTTGGGGGCATCTGAGACAGGTTACATAAATTGTTCCATTTTTGGATAAGGTGGATTGTTCTCTACCAGGGACTCTTGCTCCAATTTTTCGTTACAGTTACAGTAAGTGATACCACTGAAATAGTTCAGAACATGAAGCTACATATTCTGTCAGTTTCTATGAAAGGAGTGAAACCACAAAAGGAAAGTTTCTTATTATCTGCTCAAATCACTAGGCACTGCAACATTCAGGAGAGAAGCATAAGAATACCATCAGGGTATTTTCACAGGCTTTTGTAACTCAAAATCCTGCCTCCAGAAAGGTCATAAAAAATGCCTAGGGAGGAATGTAAGACTAGGAAAAATCTGTATTACTTCGCCTTAGATGTCTATGTTTCAAATATTTTCATTTTTATGATTTCTTGAGCTGACTTCTCAGTCAATTCTCTCACTTTTTCATGAATTTCTTGTTCATAATTTTTTCCAGTCTCTCTTTTAAACAATGTAGTTCGGCATCCCTTACCAAAGGAGCAAAACTAAACTGTACATTGTCGTTTTCTTTTTTTAATAAATAATTGTATGCACATAATTTTTTTTAAAAAAGAAAGAGTACAAGACAAGCAGTTTAAACCTAACAAAGTCAGTTTTTATAGAGAACAGAAAAGTACAAGGAAATTTTTTTTACAGAATTTTTATTCTTTTCTTCTCCTTGCTAGAAGGTCAAACATCCTGAAATCCAAAGCTGTAACAGCTGTACCAGTAGTAGATATATGCGTTTCTGCTTTGGATCATCCACAGTCAAAGGAAAATATCATCCTTTTGTTCATCAAAAGCTTACAATAAGTCAGCATTTCTGAGGGAAGAAACATATTTTTTCCCAATATTTTTTCCTTACAATCTTCAAACTCTAAGATATTATGATAATGTTCTTCCAGTTTCCATAGTCTGTACTGTCACTAAGGATTAAGACCTCTGGTGATCACCTGTATGACGAGTAATTCCTCTTCCTTCCCTACAGGAAAGACAAACACCTTTCCTCTTTGTGAGATCAGATGAAATAGATTTA
Source organism: Lepidothrix coronata (assembly GCF_001604755.1). Lineage (NCBI taxonomy): Eukaryota > Metazoa > Chordata > Aves > Passeriformes > Pipridae > Lepidothrix > Lepidothrix coronata. The sequence continues at coordinate 1,897,965 of NW_016690335.1, read as the reverse complement.
TCCAGTACTACAAGCCTATTAGCTATGGTCTAAAACTCTCTGGAATTTTTCACATACTCAACATCTGCAAAAACGTACACAACTGTTGACAGGTGTTGAAGCAGCGAATGGGACAATTGCCCTAAAGAAAGAGAAGTTACACTGAGTCCTGATAAAGATTGTCCACATGATTAATAATAAAACAATGCATAATAAGCAGTATTGCTACGGCTTATAATGGGATAAGGATGCACTTTGGAACATCTAGGGGCAAAATTTGTGGGTCCCACAGAAACATGCAGAATTGTACAAGCCTTATCAATTCTTGAGGTAAAGGAGTCCAAAGATGGGCTCGACACAACTTAATGGACAGGATAAGGATAGCAGATTATCCACAAGCTGTGACCTAGCTGTCCCATGAGGGAGCAACTCCTGATCAGAGGACGTACCTGTTTTCAGACTGAGTTCCTTACCTTAGAGAAATGATGAACTATTTGTGTTCTTTACTTTCAGTGGTTTATATTTTATGATGTTTAAAGATGGAAAAAGATTCTAATAGCATTTACCATTAAATTTCTTGATTAAACTGAGAATGTAAAAAATTGTTTCACTTGCAACTTACCCTTATACTTGGTTTCAAGGTAAACTAATATTAATTATATACCAATTGAAGCAGTTGTAATTTTTATGTGTCATGGACCTTTGATTTGGCTGTAGGACACTTCAGCCTGGTCGTATTAACCAGTATATGAAAGCAAAAATTATAATTTGGAATGCAGATGGGGAAAAGAGATGAAAGAAACACTGTTAAAGGTGAGCGATTACAGTTTCAATAAGTTCCTCCTCCTGCCCTGGGTTGCAAGATGGCATATTCTTTTTTAATGAAAAGTCCGCTCTTATAAACAAAAAATACAGATGAAAAACTGTGAAGAAAATGTGGTTGTGAGTCGTCTAGAAAGATGCAAATCCTTATAAAAAATCACTACCATTTAACTTAAAAAGAAAAGCACACTGCTGCCTGTACATTACCTGTGTTAAACAGAGGACTTTTTTTTCTCAGAACTCAAAATCAGAAAATTTTTATTAGTAGTACATTTCCAGAGGCCTTTTTGTAATAGTTCCATCTCATCTGTGTGTCTTTGTTAAACTCTAGTGGATATTTGACAGAAAATAAAATACCAAACTCTACAATGCAGGAAAAAGACCCCACCAGAAACCAAATCCTAAAGAAAACTGGCTTGCAAGTAGTTAATGGTAAGAAATCAGATCAAGTAGAATGGAACTGGAAGATCAGTGCTGAATGAGAAACCCTGGCAGAAAAATCCTAGCAATGCAACATCATAAATTCACAAGACAGTTTCACCCAAAAATAGGGAAAATAATTTTCAAGATTATTTACATAAGTAAAAAATAGATAAATGGATGATATCAGAATATAAAACTCATTGACACAAAATGCTTGCTTTGAAAGTATGTTAAGAGTTTGCTTCTAATTTTGGTTTTGAAGTTCAGTGTTCCAGTTTTGAAACAGATGAGAATTCATAGCACAATTGCTCCTTCACTTGCATAACAGGATGTCATCACTTGTTCTCTGTTTATGCTGGGATAATAAACATTTGTGATGAATAACATTTATGAACTCTTCAAGAACATTATTCATTTTATCCCAGGAATGTTTTTATTTCAGTAATTAAAGTGATTTTTAATGGTTATTGACAGCATGTTTTTAAAGCAGTATGAATTGCTGGTGTTAAAAGTACCATGAACACCTATTAATAAACAATAGACTTTGATAGAACATAAAAATTTAAAGTGCCTCAGCTGATTTTTGACGTTCCATCTTTCAAGCAGTCTTATTAATGTGGTCATAATTTTCATCCTAATTTCTTCTGACTGAAATCACTATAAAGATGTTTTTTGTGTTATGAAGGTTGGGGTTTACTTAACGGTTCAGTTCATTTGTCTACACGTGGGTTCCTGAATTCCTCTAAGCTACCTGTATGGATATGTTCAGGGTTGGTGGGAAACATCTCTTCTAGGGGAGAAAAATCAGTGTCTGAGAGAAAGATACTACCAATGAAGTCTGGAGGCCAATTGGGCTGATGAAATGTAAATGTTTTCTTTTAGGAAGAAATCCAGATGATTCTTGCTCCGACCATCATGGAGCTTGGGAATCTCACTGATATGTGAACACTTGTTTCATTAAAATTAATATTTGAGTTACTGAATCCAGAGGAGAATTTGATCCATGTTTTCCAACAGAACACATTTACCGGTGGAGTCAGATGCTGCATGGAAGTATTTGTAGGAAAAGTTCACTGTAGACTGTTTTTGTTATTGATGCTTCATGAAAACATGTTCTTATTTATAAATTATATTAAATAATTAAGAAAAAGCCCCAAAACTAAAAAAGTAGTTAAGGTTTTGAAGATTTCAGACTTTTTCACACAGTTAATATAAGTCCTAGATAAATAATAGGACAAATATAACTTCTTGATTATTCAGAATAGGCTTTTTTCAGATAATTACATAACAATATAAAAATACCACTGCCAGCTGGAATTTATGCATTGTCTGTGCACACAGAGCACACAGAATATAGGCATGATGAAAGGTTTGCTTTCTTTTTCCAGGGAACAGATTGAAGTTTTACAAATTTCACAGCTCCAAACTAGATGGCTTTCCTACTTTAATTTTGTTATGTTTTCTCAGGAATGGCAACTAGTGGCATAAAAATGCACTGGCATTCATTGATATTCTGGATCCTGCTTTGCCCTACCTTAGTTTCACTGCTTTAAACAGACATTTAAAGACATGTCGGTTATCTTTCTTCATTTTTTTATGGTACCACTGCTATCCAATTCCTCATCTCATTTTCTTCTTTTATATGCCTTTTTTTCCTCAGCAAAGGGAAAACAAAGAACACTGTTCTTCATGTGCTATCACAATACGTTCACTTTGAACAGGTAGAAACCATTTTAAAAAAGCTTGAAACAAGAGAATATTTTCCTGGAACATTTAGGTGAATAAAATCTTCAATGAAAAAGTAATGAAGTAATACTTCAAACATTGTAAGGATTGAGGTCCAGTCATTTTTTTTCTTATAAATGTTAAAAGTGACCTATGCATCCTGTGGTTGATTGAGTTCTCAGTCCCAAATGAAGAGCTCAAGATGCCCTTTGAAGTACATGAGAGAATTAGAAGTTTAAGGAGATCTCAAAAAGTGTTTGGTAAGGAAGTACCTTTGCAAGGTTTTGCACAGAAGATGTTGAGGCAGGCTCATGTGTACAAATATTTCTTCATTGAGTCTGTAGATTATGGCACCTATTGAAAGGAAAGGTAAAGAAAGTATTAATTAGACAGATATACCAGCTATATGGCAAATCCATAATATCTGTTGAAGTATGGACATAAAAAAAATAATTATGGAAAATATACTGAAGGATACTGAATTTTTCTGGTTTTTTCCCCCCTAAAATATAAGAAGAAATTTTTATCTATTCTGTTAATCCTGAGCTACTGCTCAACTTCTTGAAATACAAATTTTTTTGCTCCATTTAACTTAGATAACATTTTGAAAAAGCAAGCTCAGTACTGAGTAAATTCAACAGTCAATATATAAATTGCTAGCTAAAAAACATATCTGACTCTTCTTGTTTTTCAGACAGAGATGAATAGGATATTTACCACATTGCACAAAACAACCTATAGAAAATTTGAATATGTGTTTGCTAAATCACCGCTCTGTGAGCCGCTCTTACCACAGTTTCAAAAGAACAGATTCAGTTCACTACTATGAATCCACTACAAAGCAAGCAGAAAATTAAAAAACATGGGACAAAATCTGTTTGTATGTCAGCAAGGGCATACATTTACTTTAAAAGTATCAAAATAGCAGGGAAGTATAAATCCTTATTATGTATAGGTACAAGATGCCTCGGTTTCTTTGCCTTTGACTAGATTACTAGGATCATTCTCTTTCAAGGAAAGGAGAACTAAAAATATTTCATACTGGTTGCGTCTTCTGTTAATAAATGGTGAGCTATTTCTGTCTATAACATCTCAAAAGGACTGTATTGGTTGTCAGAAACTATAGTTTGCTTATGACCTGAAAGCATAATCACAGTAAAGTTTAAATTATAAGGACAACGCTGGATATGCTCAGCTGTATAGAGCACTTTATTTTTTAAATCAGCTCAGGTGTACTGATCTATACTTTAAAATTTTACCTTCTGTCTTTAGAACAGAGGTGACACAAAGTATAACTCCTGAAGAGGTGTAGCATGATCTTCTGATAAAATAATCTGATAACATTTACGATGAAAAATAAATATGCTGTAGTCCTCTCTCTGTTACAAAATCAAGTCATTTAATCTCCTTGGTTGAGATTCACTTCCATTCTGCAACAGATTTATGAACCCTCTGAGACTGAGTCTGAGGAAGTTACTGATGCACAGACCTGAGTGAATTTACTCTCTTACTCACATCCTTGTCTGAAAATCTGGAATAACAGCTTTTCTTACCTGCAAAAGGTAGATGTATTTTAATAATATTCTTCATCCTTCACACGTTGCAGATGTGGAGACTGTATTGAGAACATACTTCATGTACGGTTTGTAACACTTCTGCTCCAAAACCACGTAAATAATTTCATATAACTGATTCATTTATTTCAATGTAAATTGTAGCAGAAAGTACTGCTTAATTAGTTTTATCATGAGTCTGAACAACTCAAATCTTTGACTATGCATACAAGTATGCTTCTCAAAGCATTTTTAGTACTATATTTTAGTCAGTGAAATCTTCAGCATTGTGCAGCATTGTGCAGTTAACAAAATGCAACAGCTCTCATGCAAGCTTTCCAGGCTGAATTGATACAATTTTTTGTTTCTTTCTTCATGCTGAAGCATTGCTTGAACTGTTGTGACTTGCCGAACTTTAAATATTCCTTGTCTTTTCTGAGAACAATTCAAGGCCATCAGATAATGTGGCAGCCATTCATTTTGCAACAAAAAGCGTGGCTCAGTCACAGAGATGGAAGATTTAACACAAGAAACACTTCCTTTAGAAGTACTAGCAGCCCTCTGCTGATATTACCCTGAAATGAATGTGCTGTCTTTCTTTATTCATTATTCACTGCTTTTCCTTTTAACTAAAATCAGTTTGGGGTGGAGTGTGTGTGGGGAATAATAAAAAGAAAAGACAGTCTTCCCCTGGTAGTCTTATTTCATCACTGACAGACTTTGATTCACACCTTTGTGTTAAAAAGTCTGTTATTTTTCATTTGACTTTAACAGGATTTTTGCTCTAACCTTATTAAGAATCCTTCTGAATTCTAAACTTTTGACTTAATACTTCCAATAGAAATGAATTCTGTAATCTGATTTTTCACACAACAAACCTATATTTGTTCTATCTTTGTTAATTTTCAAGGTATTCAATTACTACTTTTCTTTCAATATTTCAGAATATTTCCCATCTTCTAAACCTAGAACCCCCATATCCAGTCTTTATTGTATTATTTTACTGACTTAATGGTTTCAAAGCAAAAGTTAAGTTCCACTGTTGCCATCTGTGGGAAACACAGTCCTTTGCTTAACTACTCCTACCCTGAAGAATTTTTTTCTTATCTCCAATCAAAATTCTCCTTTTTACAAGTTATGTCCATTGCCATCTGTCCTGTTGCTGTGCACTTTTGAGTGGAGTCTGGCACTGTATTTTTAGCACCAACTGTAAGGTAAAGAAAAACTACATTAAGACTTCCTTCTCTTCCCCACACTAAACAAATTCATTTCCCTCAGTTTCTCATTGTACTCTTGCATATAGAAAAGAATCAAAATAATTTAGGCAAATAACTTTGATCTCAAAATAGTAACACTGCCACACATATAATTCAAAAGTCCTTTCAACATCCTACGCTATTATGCATGCATGCACATGTGCACACACACACACAGACACAGAAACACTTCTAGTGAGCCACGACTCTGTAGAATGAATTTTCAATGACCATAAAAAAAGAATGTATGCACATTCAGGTCATTGAACAAGAACATACTAGAATACCCTTGAGCTATCTAAAAGTCATTTCTGGGAAACCCTATCAAGATAAAGTATCCTAAAAAATGTTGAGACACATCTAAGAAATGTGAGTCATCAAGGTATTATATCTTCCTGGATGCTGAAGTCAAGGAGTTACATATGGAAAAAATATCAGAGAACCATATCTTGAAGGACGCAGAATAAAAACAAGAACCTAGTTAGGAAAAATCTCTCAGACATTGTGTTGGGATTGTTCAAAATTATGAAGAATATAATATATATTATATAGTAACTTAGATAACTACAGAACATGAGAAAAAATATTGGCTTACTGGAAAATAAACAAACAAACAGCTCACCAAAATTAAAAGCCAGATGTTGAGAAAACCCAACTGAAAGTGTGATAAATAATGACTGAGGAACAGAACAGAGGTATGTGACTTGCTATGACTTACATAAAAAATGAAATATTTATTTTGTAAAACTAGTCATATTTTATAATACAACTTAAACTGAGATAAAAGTATAGGCATGTTGCAAGTTATGAGATTTTTCCTCTAAAAAAGGAAAAATAATTAACATTTTTGGATACAGAACTTCAATTCTAGGGTCTAGAGAAAGACCTATATCCACCCCTGCTTTTGTCTTTTCTTAAAAGTTCTCGATAAACAACCATTCAAAAACTAATAATCATCTCCTGTTTTCTTGTTGTTTTGGTTTTTTTATTTATTAAAAAATAAAACATGCCATATGAAAAACTGCCATACTTAAATGAGTTAGTTTTCACAGAATCAGAGAAGAAAAACACAGAATGGTTTGGGTTGGAAGGAACCCTAAAGAACATCTAGTTCCAAACCACCCCACAACAGGCAGGGACAACTTCCACTAGACCAGATTGCTCAAAGCCCCATCCAGCCCAACCCTGAACACACACAGAGACAGGGCAGCCACAGCTGCTCTGGGTGATCTGTTCCAGTGCCTCAACACCCTCACAGTAAAGATTTTGATCCTTAGACATGATCTAAGCATACCCTTTTTCAGATTAAAGCTGCTACCCCTTGTCCTATCACTACATGATCTCTTAAAAAGTCCTCTACATCTTTCTTGTAGGCCCTTTTAGGTACTGGAAGGCTTCTGTAAAATCTCCCTGGAGTCGCCCCTTCTCCAGGCTGAACAATCTCAACTCTCTGAACCTATCTTCATAGGAGAGATAATCCAGCCCTCTTACTATCTTTATGGCCCTTGTCAGACTCACTGCAACAGGTCCATGTCTTATGTTTGGACCCCAGAGCTGGACACAGTACTGTAGGTAGGGTCTCACAAGAGCAGAGTAGAAGGGAAGAATTTCCTCTATGGACCTGCTGCCCATGCTGCTTTTGTTGCAAGACACAGTTGGTTTTCTGGGCTTCAAGTACACATTGCCAGGACATGTCAAGCTTTCCATCCACCAATGCCCCCAAGTCTCTCACTCAGGGCAGCTCTCAATCCATTCTCTGCCTAGCTTGTATCTGTGCTTGGGGTTGCCCAGACTCATATACAGGACCTTGCACTTGGCCTTGTTGAACTTCATGAGGTTCACACAGGTTTTGTCTTTCAACCCCATCAAGGTCCCTCTGGATGCCATCCCTTCCCTCTGGTGTGTTAACCCATCACACACCTTGATGTCATTGACAAACTTGCTGAGGGTGCACTCAATCCCACTGTCCATGTCTCTGACAAGGAAGTTAAACAGCATCAATCCCAACTCTGACCCCCGAGGAACACCCCTTGTCATTCATCTCCACTTGGATGTCAAGCAGTCGGCCACAACTCTTTGAGTGGGATCATCCAGTCAATTCCTTTCCACTGAGTAGTCCATCTGCTAAATCCGTGTCTGTCCAGTACAGAAGCAAGGATATGATGTGGGTCAGTGTCAAATGTTTTGCACAAGTCCAGGTAGTTTATGCTGGTTGCTCTTCCCTCATCCACCAATGCTGTAACTGCATTGTAGAAGGCCACCAAATTTGTCCAGCATGACTTACCCTTAGTGATGCCATGTTGGTGGTCACCAGTCATCTCCATGCTTTCCATGTGCTTTGGCACAATTGCCAGGAGGATCTGCTCCATCACCTTAGCAGGCAGTGAGGTGAGATTGGGTGGTCTGTAGTTCCCCGAGTCTTCCTTTTTTACCCTTTTTAAAAATGGGGGTTATATTTCCTGTTTTCCAATCAGTGGTACCTTCACCAGACTACCAGAAGTTTTCAAATATGATGGCTAGTGGTTTAGCCACTTCATCCTACAGTTCCCTCAGGATCCACAGATGCATCTCGTGAACGCTGATGTCTAGGACTAGTGTACCTTCATGTTTATCAGATGATCTCAAACTTGATCTTTTCCTACTCCTTCTCCTTGTTGTTCTTCATGTTCCTAGTCCCTGTCTTTGGATTCTTTCAACTGGGTAGAGAGGCTGGAGCAGTTTCTGCTAAATACTGAGGCCGAAAAGTCATTGAATACCTCAGCCTTCTCCATATCCTGGGTAACCAGGTCTCCTGTTTCATTGTTGGGAGGGACCACATTTTTCCTAGTCTTTTTATTAGCAACTTACTTATAGAACCTTTTCTTGTTGCCCCGACATCCTTGGCCAGATTCAATTCTCTCAGGACTTTCCCTTTCCTAACTTGATCCCTTGTTGCTTCAACAATTTCTCTGGATTCCTCCCAGGCCACCTGTCCTTGCTTCCAACCTCTATAGACTTCCTTTTTTGTGTTTGATTTATCCAGGAGCTGCCTGTTCATCCATGAAGGCATCCTGACTTCCTCTTTGTTGTGATGTATCACTCTTGATCCTTGCATATGAAACAGCTTCCCTGCACAGCTTTATCCCATGTAACTCTTCCAAGTGTTGGACTCAGTTCTATGTAATATCTTTATTGATGATCTGGATGAGGGGATTGAGTGTACCATTAACAGATTTCCAGATGACACCAAGCTGGGGGAGTGTTGATTTGCTGGAGGACAGGAGGGCTCTTCAAAGAGACCTGGACAAGCTGGAGAGATGGTCTGATTCCAGCGAGATGAGGTTCAACAAGGCCAAGTGCCGGGTCCTGCACTTTGGCCACAACAACCCCCTGCAGCGCTACAGGCTGGGGACAGAGTGGCTGGAGAGCAGCCAGGCAGAAAGGGACCTGGGAGTTTGGATTGACAGAAGTTGAACAGGAGCCAGCAGTGTGCTCAGGTGGCCAAGAAGGCCAATGGCATCCTGGCTTCGATTAGGAACAGTGTGGCCAGTAGAACCAGGGAAGTGATTCTTCCCATGTACTCAGCACTGGTGAGGCCACACCTGGAGTACTGTGTCCAGTTCTGGGCCCCTCAGTTCAGGAAGGATATTGAGGTGCTGGAGCAGGTCCAGAGAAGAGCAACAAGGCTGGTAAGGGGACTGGAGCACAAGTCCTATGAGGAGAGGCTGAGAGAGCTGAGTCTGTTCAGCCTGGAGAAGAGGAGTCTCAGGGGAGACCTCATCACTCTCTACAACTCCCTGAAAGGAGATTGTAGCCAGGTGGGGGTTGGTCTCTTCTCCCAGGCAACCAGCAGCAGGACAAGAGGGCATGATCTTAAAATGTGTCAGGGGAGGTTTCGGTTGGCTATTAGGAAGAAATTTTTTACAGAGGGAGTAATCAGACATTGAAATGAGCTGCCCAGGGAGGTGGCAGATTCACCATCCCTGGAAGTTTTTAAGTTGAGACTAGATGTGGCACTTAGTGCCGTGGTCTAGTAACCAAGGCGATGTTGGATCAAGGATTGGACTTGATGATATCAGAGGTCCTTTCCAACCCAGTTGATTCCATGATTCTTTTATTCTATGATTCAAGCAGATCCCTAAAGAGGCCAAAATCTGCTCTCCTGAAGTCCAGGTTAGTGAGCTTGCTGTGTGCTCTTTTCCCTTCCCTAAGGATCTTGAAATCGTCATTTCATGGTCACTGCAGCCAAGGCTGCCCTTAAGCTTCATGTTCCTCATTGGCACAATCTCAATGGTGAGAATGAGGTCAATAAAGCACATCTCCTCATTGTCTCTTCTAATCTCTTGGAGAAGTAAGTTATCATCAACACATTCCAGGAAACACCTAGATTGCTTTTGCCTTGCTCTACTATCCCTTTGACAGATATCAGGGTGATTGAAGTCCCCCATGAGGAACAGAGCTAAGGAATATGAGGCTGCTCCTGTTTTTCTATAGGGGGCCTCATCTGCTCAGTTTCCCTGGTGATGGGGCCTGTAGCAGATGCCAGTATAATATCTCCTGATTCTGCCCTCCCTTTAATCCTGACCTATAATCTCTCAGTCAGTGCCTCTTCCATTCCCAAGTGGAACTCATTGTTTTCCTCAACAGTGATCAAACTCAGCATAATGTTCAAATCCCCTCTATATGAAAAAGCAATTTGAGATTCCAGGATTAGAATTCAAAAGAACTCAAGGTTTATCTGATTTATTTACACAAGAGCCAAATTTTCCTCTGTGAGCTGACAGTGAATTCCACAAGTTTTGCATGAAAGGTGACTTTCATTTTTACTGGTTTTGTTTCAAAATAAGCTCAGTCAGTCAAACCTAATGCAACTACCTTTTACCAAGGCAAAGAATTCCCTTTGAAAATTTCTTTTGGTGGAAAGAAATCTAAGAAAGGTCCAGCTGCTGGGCAGTAACCACTCTAGCTCACTTACTGATTTGCATCGATGTGCCTGCTGAAACCTACTGCTTCAGAGCAGAGAACAGAGTACAGAAACCCTGATTTAGGATACCTGTACCTGCTCTTTCCCAGTAGGAAATTTGTTTAGTAACCCAAAGAAATGTAATATACAAGTTTTCCTTGTGTGACTCCAGAAGTGTAATAAACACTTTCCCAAATAGGTACTAGTCATCCTTTTTACAGGAAAGTTTTTTCAGAATAATGTTATGCATGGGAATAAGCAGTTAAACTTTGCATAATTTGTACACCTTCAAGAGCAAGTGCAAGCAAATACTTATAATCAGTAATAAAATGCTACATACATTTCCTATACCTCCAGCTCAATCTTTCCTTGCCTGTCAAAAGGGATCAATTTACATTTCAAATAGTAAGCTTTACTTCCTTCCTGCAGCTCCTGGCAGAGGCAGCAAATTTTCAGTCTGAATTAATGCAAGTGACAAAGAAACAAATCCCATTTTATCACTTTATAATCCTGTGAGTCAAGGATCATCCCTACCATGTGAAACTTTTGCAGATATCTTTATTGCTAAGGTATGCTTTATCATAAAATAGTTTACATTGAAAGGATATAGCTAATTTTGCATACCAGATATTGAAGTCTTCACTAATTCCTGCAGTTTTAGTGCTACAGTTTTAATCCAAAAGGCAAGCAATCAGTCAACGGGCAATGGCTGATGCTGTGGATTTAAAATGAAGTTGGCACCTTCCTCAAGATACACACAGTGAGTTCAGAGCCTTACACCAGCCTTAGTACTTGGACAGATTGATTCCCCGAACTGTCATCCTTCCTAACATTTGTTCAGCTTTATTGACATCAGTGACCTTGGACGGATTCTTAATTAGGCATTAATTAGATTTGCTCTGAGCAGAATAAAATGACACCATATTAAAACTGTAAACAATATCCTCTCCATGCTAAGGCTCCAAAGGCTGGCTACTCCAGTTAAGGGGAACAGATGTTTGCAGCAGAAGAATCTGAGAAAAAAAAAAAAAGCATCCAGTGAAAGTGGGCCACAGGTTTATTTTATTTTTAAAAATATCTTGTCACCTCATGTGTCACTGTAATGTTGCCTTTCTAAAAGAAGGTCTTTCAAACACTTCGGGTTTTTTTAAGCCAGGTACTCACTTTCTTGTGACCTTAATATATGTAAGAGTTTCAGTAAGGAGTTACTTTCTGCAACTGGAGCACAGAAGGATAAGACAACACCCTCTTGAGATACACTCTTCTTTAGCAACATTGAATTCAAGATCTCTCAACCTCCTTTCCACTGTGTAACAAATCACACAAAATCAGTGTATTTTATGAAACCAGATGAATGACAGAAATATATGTAAAAGATACAACATACTATAAAAATATGTAGCATAGTTGTGATATTTAATTCCTAACATACATTGTATAATACATAATATTCAATATACAATAGCATTTGAATATAAATATACAATGTGATTTCATATGATATTTTAAATCATAACATCAGAACTCTGTTTAACATTTTTCAGACAGTTCTGTCTTTTTCCATGTGCTTATATTGCTTTCTATGAAAGATAAAGAAAATTTTATTTAACATTTCACTCTTTGATATCACTGAACTAATTGTATTGTGCAGTTCCCAGTAAAAGAAAAATATTTTTATGTTTTTGTTGACCTCATACTTTCATAAATTTCATTCCCACTTATTCACCTCTCACTCAGGATATATTCTGTCTACTGAAGGCAAAGGAGAAGTGATCACAGTACTGTGGACAATCAAAATTAAATAAAATATTAAGACATAAGCCACAGAACACTTAATCATTCTGGACTGCACATATACAAATATACCTTCCTTCTACCTTCACAGAGTTAGCTAGCCAAGATAAGAACAAACTGCAGACTCCACAGCAAAACTTGTATAAGAGGAAAATCTATCCTTCAATCCATCTCAAGACGTCTTCAATAATGAAAAACTGAGGACTTCTGAAGTGTGTTGAATAGTGGTATCCACTGTGGCTTGCCTTTTCATAAAAACAGATAGAACTATGCCCTTATATAATTTAATTTCTCTTCACAGATATAATTATAAAAGCTTGATCTAGAATTTAATTGGAATCACTGAAACTAGTAAAGCCACTGGTATCTGAAACATAAGTATTTTATAACATAGGAGAATGATACATTTTATTATAAAATCCTTTTAATTTCAAATACTGCTTACATTCAGTCTCCATTGATTTGGTCTTTACGTGCATTTTCTGGAAGACTTTTAAGAACCTAGGAAATGCCATGTTATCTGACTAGATATCTGTTCAAAGCCATACTTTAAAAGCAGAGTACTGTTTCAATTGTAACCACTATGATATGAACCCTATCAAATTTAGAAAGCTCTTTTACAGGTAGGTAACAAATTGTTTAGCCTCATAAGGAGTTTCCTCTTTGGCCAGTCTAATGGCTGTCTTATGCTTTAAAGAACAGCTTCAAATGTCTTTAAAAACTTTATAAAATATTACTTTACTCTCAAAAAAAGTTTAATTATCTTTAAATCTTTCTAACATCCTTGCCTCACTGGTGCCTTCTGGCAATAGAAACTGATGATTAATTATGCATTTAGAAAAAAAGACCCACTTCTTTTATCTATTTCTGAGCAAGTCAATTGCACCACAGGACTCAAGATCTGAGTCTCCTTTCTCTTCTAACTTCTTCATATTGTGCACTGCATTTTCACTGAACACAAAAGATGTAATGCAGTGGGAAAGTAAGCTCCAGTCCAACAATGACAAAAGCATAAATTACAGCCTCAGAAATGGTAACAAAGATAAAAGAATTCTTTGTGGGCCGAAATCCAAAGACAGCAGCACTGTCTCTTATTATTTGTAACAATCTAAATGCACCAGGGAATCCTTTGGGCATGTTACTCTACCCACCTAACTAACTAAAGAATCCCCTTTGATATCAACACTGTTTTATCATATATTTCCTGTGGCCTAACAACAGTATCTTTACCTTGTGTGAAAGGGATTCAACTGACCTCATTTTGCTCAGTGAAAGTGTAGGACATCCTGATATCTACCCTCCCAGTGAAGACTGGCTCCTTCAACATGAGAGAGCACTGAGAGAGAGTAGCCTCATTTTGTAGATACTCTGTAGCTTCTGAGTGAGAGAAACTACAGAAGGTCGGTCTCTGCTGTCTAGGTCTCTTCATGTAGCTAAAAATGGGGCAAAAAAGGGAAGGGAAGGGAAGGTTTGGGAAGGGAAGGTTTGGGAAGGGAAGGTTTGGGAAGGGAAGGTTTGGGAAGGG
>NW_016690335.1:1864366-1883784 GCF_001604755.1 Lepidothrix coronata | reverse complement strand
AAGGGAAGGGAAGGGAAGGGAAGGGAAGGGAAGGGAAGGGAAGGGAAGGGAAGAAGTGCAATATATTTTGAACATACATGAATACTTTGAATGTAACAAAGGGTGAGGAGAGAAAGAGTATGAAGATATGTGTGGCTGGAGCAGAGAGATTTCTCTGAACAATTTTTCCTATATTTTGTAGGCGTTGCTTGACATTACTTTCAAAGTCGCAAGTTGTGTGAAAATATGCAATGTTTATACTTGTTAGCTGTGTGTTTATACTAAGAAAGCCTTGAGAAACTGGAGATAATGAGACACCTGCAGATCTCGGGAAAACCCCTAAAGGTGGATCAATAGAAGGGACTTTTCATGTCAAGAATCATCTCAGGCCGCATGGACAGAGCTTCAGATTCAATAAACTGAAAGCATGAGACACGTGCACAGACTAAGCTATCCAATCACCTTGTTGTAAGCATGTACCCAGAACAAACTAAACTGTATAAAAGTTAACTCATTTAAACAATAAATTGGACATATTGCTGGCCATATTGGCCTGTGCGTGATTTGTTCCGAGCCTCTCTGCCGTTAATTGGTAGCAGAGGATGGTTATGTCCTTCTGCCCATAGATATGAAGTAGGCTGAAACAACCTGTCATCCTATCAAGGTATACCTGTTTATATTACTTTTTTCTTCTTTTCTTCAAGCCCAGAAGCATCTAATTAACATCCCATGTGAGAGACACTCTTTGAAGTCATAGCACTAGTAAAATCAATGGCATAGCTGTCAGCAACTTTGTAAGAGAGAGGGTTTCAATAGTCTCCTCCAGAAGTTCTGAATTATATTTTTCTTCAATTTCCTATATATTTTGCTGTTATTGTTCTTATTGCATTATTATACAATATTATTGTATAATAATATTATACAATATTATTGTATAATAATATAATTGTATTATTATACAATATTTTGTTAAATTATTTTCCCCTGACTAGTACTTGAAAGAATATCTGTAGTTTTCATTAGTCATGAAAGAAAAGAAATTTAGCAGGGCAGACTGTAAGCATATGTGGAATGTGAGAGCATCTGCTTCATGGAAGTGATCCTATCAAGGACCTCTTCAGTGCAAAGGAGAAAATAAATAAAAGTGGAAATGATGAATAAGAAGACAGAGAGACACAAAGCCAACAGACATGGGACAGCAGAGTCATTGCCAAGGACAAAAAGTCTCCAGTCACAAGTCAAACACCCATTAAGAAACTATGGATATAGCTTTGGAGAGGAACAACCTGTGCTTTGTCACTCATAAGAAGGAAACAAGAGCATGGGGATTTGGGATATTCGAGGGGTGTGTCAGTGGGACCACACAAGACTTAGGAGGGAGGGTGTGGGGCAAAGGGAAGGAACAAAGTGGTAAGGGGGAAACAAGGCTGGGTATAGGATGGTCTGGCTGTATGCAGGCTGTGGCCCATCAGCAGGTTTATCTCCCAGTCCTGTAGTTGTCTTCTTAAATCCTGTGGTAGGTTTCCCTTTGCCACCTCATTTTTATCCTGTGCAAGTGTAAGTGCTGTAGGGGTTAGGTGATTTTATGAATGTATATAAGCGTCTGAAGGGAGGTTGTCAAAAGGATGGAGCCAGGCTCCTCTCATGGTGTCAAGCAATAGGATGAGAGGCAATGGACAGAAACTGGAACACAGGAAGTTTCAACTGAAGATGCTGAAGAACCTCCTTACTGTGCAGGTGACTGAGCACTAGAACAGTTTGTCCAGAGAGGTTTTAAAGTCTCCTTCACTGCAGATATTCAAAAGATGTCTGGACACAGTCCTGTGCCATGTGCTCTGGGATGACCCTACTTGAGCAGGGAGGTTGAACCAGATGACCCACTGTGGTCCCTTCCAACCTTACCCATTCTATGACTTTGTGATGCTATGAG
This sequence comes from Lepidothrix coronata, assembly GCF_001604755.1. Classification (NCBI taxonomy): domain Eukaryota; kingdom Metazoa; phylum Chordata; class Aves; order Passeriformes; family Pipridae; genus Lepidothrix; species Lepidothrix coronata. The sequence continues at coordinate 1,881,875 of NW_016690335.1, read as the reverse complement.
GAGCTGGTTGCTAGGAATGTGAGTGGACTGGGGCCAGACACCACAATGAGATGGGTGTACAGGATTCCTGGGATGGTGGTGCCAGCAGCTGGAGCCAATGGAGTCTCAGGGACACCAGTTGAAGCAGGTGGGGGACTTGACCTCAACTACTGGGTTAAATTGGTGTGTGTTCTGAAAATCAGCGACAGAGCTACCAGGTGAGTGAGGGGCTGAGTGCCAAGTGCCTGGTGGTGGCTGCTGGGATTGGAGACAAGTGTCTGTATCTCCTCTAAGCCCGGTACTAGAGAGGGGTATCAGTCAGGTGATAGGACTATGACAGTATTTAGGAGAACCCATGGGCAGCTGTTGGTGAGCACCAGAAGGTAAGCATCTGCATGTGAATCAGGGACCTGTGGGGCAAGTAAGGGGTCCTAGGATCCAGGAAGAGGTACCAGGTAGACAGAGGGGCAGTATCAGTGCTCAAGAGATCCATGAGTGTGCGTGTGCTTGTGACTTTGAAGAGTGCAGATGTGTTTGCGTGTGCACACACGTGCACTTACACTAGTAACCTTCAATCCTAATCAACCAAATAAGAGACTGTTGTCTACCTGCACCTGTGTTTGTGTGAGCACTGCATCAGCATGCTGTGGAAGGCAGTGCTTTGTCTGTGTAATCAGACCTGTGTGTACACATGTGTCTGTGTATGTGTCCTTGGGATACCTCTTCAGCCTTGCTACTGACTGAACCTGCAAACAGGAAAGTGGCAGCCATGCCTTCCATCCTGGGCAGAGACTATGGGTCCCTGGCCATGATGAAATCCCAGTCTTGCAGTTACTGGAGGCTGTATCAGCTTATAGCGTTCCTTAGCACATAGAAAGGGCAAAAAAGAGATACTGGCTAAAATTATATTTTTGCTATTTTTTGAAGAATTTAAGCATAAGAAAAATGTACAATAAATTATCTGATCAGTAAAGGAGTTAATAAACATTATGTGAACATCAGACCCCAACGCTGTAACCCTCATTTACCTCTCATTTAATATCTGTCTCAGAGACAGTATCATAAAATCATAGAATCTTAGAATCATAGAATGGTTTGTGTCAAAAAGGATTTTAAACATTACCTAGTTCCAACCCCTCTGTCATGGGCAGGGATACCTTCCCCTAGACCAGATTGCTTAGGTAGGGCCCCATCCAACCTGGCCTTGAACACTTCAAGGTATGGAGCATCCATAGCTTCTCTGGGCAACCTCTTCCAGTGCCTCACCACCCTCAGAGTAAGGACTTTCTTCCTAAGAAACAGTTTAAACCCACCATCTTTCAGTTTAAAGCCATCACACCTTATTCTATCACCGCATACCCTTGTAAGTCCCCTTCCAGCTCTTTTGTAGGCCCTTTCAGGTAGTGAAAGATCACAACAAGGTCACACTGGAGCCTTCTCTTCTCCAGTCTGAACAGGCCTAGCTCTCTCAGCCTTTCCTCATAGGAGAGGTGTGCTATCCCTCTAATCACCTACTTGGCCTTTCATAGCTCCCTTGAATCCATACAGTTCCTTGATGGTTTTATACCTCATATTTCCCCCAGAAAATCCCACTCTCTTCTACAGTACTTATCTTTACCTACCATGGCTTATGTCGTCTGTACAGTACTTCAGTTAATTTTACCTTCTTTTGTGTTTCCTACTGTCTGTTTTTTGGGTTTTTTTGCCTGCCAGTGACATAACAAGAAAACCATAATATCTTCCTTAGAAAGTCAAAATCTGAAGGTGGATCTCTTACTTTCAAGTTTTTATATATTTGTATTTGAATGTGTTGAAATGGAAAAAAGTTGGTAGAACTCCAGAACAAATTCACATGCAGTATGCTTTTCTGTATCTTGAATAAAATGTCCTCAATTTTTTTGTAGCTAGTTAAAAAATCAGTGTTGTGTCCTTTCTACAGCATGTAGGCATACTTGAAATGCATAGTAGACATGTGACTCAGATGAGGGATACAACTATAAACAAGTAGAGACAATACATGGAGAATGTGGTACAAGATGCACCCATTACTATTTTCTCTAGGTGATACTTTGAAATATTATCTATTTACTGGTATGGCCTTGTCTTGATTGAACAACAACAAAAAAAATTCAGATGTTTTACATTAAGAGTACTTCAATCAAGAAACATGACAGGTTTGACATTTAAAAAGTGAGTGATGTGACAGTCACAACAGGATACATCTTACAGCTACATCAGTGGATTTAGACATTTGCAAGAAGTCTGAATTATGTCTTCATGAGCAGGTGGTGTTTTCAATGTGTAATTCTTCAAAGCTATCACTCACATGACAAAACATAAATCCTTTCATAGCTGACAGGTTTTGTATCAAGTACTGCTTGAGAGCAGGCACAGATCTGACAAAACATCATGCAACAGGTCAAATCTATGTAAACACACCTCTGGATGTTTACCGTGGTAACCTGTGAAAAGTGTGTTTTATTAGTAGACAAAGTGAAGTTTGTGAGTTTTCTTGTGTTTATGTGTGTCCTGATTTCAGCTGAGATAGAATTAATTTCTTCTCAGTAGCTGGTACAATTCTATGTTTTGTATTCAGAATGAGAATAATGTTGATAACACAGTGATGTTTTAGTTTTTGCTAAGCTGTGTTTATACTAAGTCAAAGACTTCTTTTTTTTGTGTGTTTCAGGAGGCACACAAAAGAAAACTGGAAGAGACCATAGCCAGGACAGGTGACCCTAACCAGCCCAAGGGGATATTCCGTAACCATAGAGCGCCACGCCCAGTATATAAACTGGAGGAGTTACCTGGAATGGGGGCCATTCTGGGTTTGGAAACAGGGTCTGGCATCCCCCAGTAAGTGGTGAGCAACTGTGTTGTGTACCACTTGTTTGTTTTTTCCATTATTATTATTATTATTATTATTATTATTATTATTATTATTGTATTTTACTCTGGTTTTAGTTATTAAACTGTTCTTATCTCAAACTACAAGTCTTACTTTTGATTCTCCCCACATTCCACTGGAGTGAGGGTGAGAGAAGGAGTCTGAGCAAATGGCTGCAAGGTGCTTGATTTCCAGCTGGGTTTAAACCAGACAATGTGTTACTATTGTTTTCATATTAGCAACATACTTTTCTTTTAAGGAAAGAAGAAATAAGATAACCCCAATTTATGTTTCATGATGGTTTTTTATTTGTCATCAGTGATATACATATTCCATGTTCTTATAAAATTTAACCAAATAAAAATTAGTATTTTTCCATGATCAATCAGAAATAAGTATGTAAAACCAACCAGTGTGAGAAATCTAATTCCAGTAATGCATGGAAGCACCTGAAGTGGAATTTGGACATAAATTAAAAATTTAAATCTCAAATTTCCCCCAAAAAACATTCTCAATCATTGACTAAGTGCAGAAGTACTGACATACTGTATGCACTGCACCATCAATGGGTAGTATACTTCATCCTGTTGAAGCTATTTTGTACTATTGCTAGCTTGGTATATAACTATTCTTCCAAATAAACAGATTGTTTTCTAAGGACAAACATATACTAATTGAAATATTGTATATTCTTACTTTGCCTTTTGTGTACTCTCAATATAAAACTAACTGGACTAAAGAAATTGAGGAGCTGAAGTAAAAGACACCTAGAATTAAAATATATCTAAAACTACATAAAAGAAGTTGAAGAATGAAAGTCTAGCTACATCAATAGCTAGATGAGGATGATATCATCCTCATATGGAGGATGATATCATTTAAGACTGGAACCTATAAATCAGGGAAAAATCTATAAATCAGGTAAAATTTAAGATGTTTAAGGCCTGAAAAATGTTTTAAAATGAGCAAGACTGACAAAGTGAATGGGAAAATAGTAATAGAAGTTATAAGAGAATTACTCTATCATAGCAACATCAAAACAGAGGCCATAATTCTGAGTAGAAGAAGTAATCAGATGATATCTCTTCTGAAAGATGTACCACGTGGCACATCACATCTGTAATGATTAATTGTGTTATGTCTGTCATGGTAAAGATGACACTATGACAAGAGGATATAACTCCAGAATATTAAAAAATGGGACATTTGGGAACTTACATGGGTCTTGAAAAACCTATGAGCAGAGAAGGGTGGGTGTGTATGGGAAGAAGTCACATAAACAAAGGCCTATTAGTCCAGATGAAATATTCCAAGATGCTTAGAAACTATGTTTGAAAGAAAGTGATATAGATAAAGATAAGTGGGAAAAAAAGCAAAAACCCAAACCCATAAAATTGTACAGGAGTTTCAAAAACAAAGTTCATATTGATTTTCAAACAGTTCATTTTCTAGACAAGAATTAGTAATATTAGTCAAACATGTAATGTGGCTCTTCATGGAAAATTGTGAGTGAAGTCTGTGAATATCGATATTGGCACAGCAATGTAATACATTATTGAAATTGAGGAACTGGAAATTATTGTGATTTCTGTTGGAACAATGCCAGACTAGGACAAAATATCTACTAGATGTTTTCAAGTACCTATTTTGGGACATGTCTTGCTTAATATTTTCTTACTGACTTAAGATTAACAGTAAGAATTTGTTTGCTTCTTGACATAAGCTTGGGACATACTATTAAAATAGAAGAAGATTCAATGAACTTAAAAACTGGACTCATATACTATGTTTTATATACATGAAGAACTATATGAAATCATGCAGCTGTGGACTTAAAGCAGTTACTTGGATATTGTTACACTGGATTAATTTTTAGTGTAGAATTTCTCAAACTGGCCTTCAAAGAGGAAAATTAACTGGATCACATATCTACCTAACGTCAGAAAGATTTTTTTTTCATACCTAAGGGATCTCTTAACTGACTGGTACTCAAAAGAGCAAAATTTCGTGTGTCTGATCTCTACATATCTGCCAACATCAAGTGTTCGTTGTCTATATAATTTACATAAATGTCTAAAACTCCTTTGAATTATAGTGAAATGAAGCTGGGTTATGTCCCAGCACTGCCACGACTGCTGCACTTTATAACAATATTTTAGGGCATGCAAAGTGGAGGGGAAAATAGAGAGAGAGAGAGAGAGAGCAGATTCATGTACTTGTGTCTCTGTGAATATTACTATATTTGCTATCAGCACACCTTCCTGACTTCCTGACTCACAGGGTTCCAGTGAATAAACAGGCTTTTGCATTAGTGGCGGATGAGAAGCCTCCCAAAATTGCATAAACCGCAATCACTACTTATTTACCAAATATTTTTGTTTAGTCACCAGATCTTTCCCACCCTCTACAACTAACTTGTGAATATACTGGTACTGAGAGTAATTAAGAAAATATATTGAACAATTTCTTAGTAAAAAAACCATTTCTGCTAGTGGCTTTCTTGGCACTTTTCTAGGCTAAGGTTTATGAACTTTATCAGTAAAATGCTTACACTGATCATACCAGTCAATTGGAGGTTACTTTGCGCATTTTGGTGTATCTGTGATATGTTCTACAATGAATCTGCAAAGTACCAGTAATTTTCCAGAATTAAGACTCTGGGACTATTATTCTACTTTACATTAAAAGGTTGGGATCTATGAGGATCATGAGTAAATATATTTATTTATCTAAAATATTCTATAATATGAATGTTATCTAAAACAGCTGAAAAAATTTTATCCATATTGTATACTGTCATTATTATAAAATAAAGTCTATTGATTTTACTATAGGAAGAATATGATTTTTAAAATTTTGCTCCAACCTAATTGTAATTCTAAAAGTTTTTGTGAATTAAATATATGATTATATTATTTGAGTAAATATATGATTAGATTACTTGAAGGGTCAGGGATGGTGATCATGGGGAAAGTATCTATCCAGTGTAATTTAATACACTGGTTTTAGAGACAGAATATAGGGCTAGATGAACCTTTGGTCGGTCTCATTCTTATGTTTTTATATTCTCATTATGTATGTTTTATTCTGAATTTAAATACATCATTTCAGAAAATTTCAGCTACGCTACAATGGAAATGTTGCGTGTCTTTGTACAAAATACCAATTTGCTAGTGAGCACAGACTGATGTAACCCCAAAATCCACTACCTCCTTAAAAAGCTAATCAAGTAATTATGGTGTTCTGTTTGATATATATGGGCTGCCACATTACCCCTTCAACCAAAGACAAAAATAGTAGAACAACAGTTTGATTCTACCTCATACTTCACTTTAATTTTTCCTATTTCAGAAAAGGAAGATTTTTCATATTATACTTTTTTTCCCTGGACTTGAAAAAACTGAAGTCAAAAAAAAAAAAAAAGAGGGGGGAAGAATCAAATGAGTGCAACTCTCACTGAACCTCACAAAGAGTTTTGAAATCTTAAGTCAAGAAAATCTCACTCAATATCAGTTTTCATTACCAACTGGAGGTCTACTACATTTTTCAAAAAGGTTCATTGAGATTCATAAACATTTTTAAGTCTTTGACCCTACTTTAGAGTATAATTTTTTTTGCTAGGAAATGTGTTTACTTATGAAATATTAAAGAAAGAAGGCTTATCAACCCCTGCTTCTAAACATTTTCATTGATTTCTGTCTTTTTCTTTCATTTTTTTCTGTCCTTTGGGAATGGGAAAATACACAGCATTTAACATCTTACCAACACTGACAACTCATGTAAAGCACTAGAAGGATTCAGTGCAAGTCAGTGGGGACAGGCAGCATTTCAAGCCTACATAACATGCTGAGAAGCATGCCATAATAAGGTGTAGCTCTGTGTTTCACAGTTATTTGCTCTAACGTGTGCTCACACTACAGAGATAAAAACACAGGAGATTCGTAATCTGTAAATGTTTTATTAATTGAGAAATTTTTACCAGTACTGAGGAAATAACTTCATATATAAACGCCTATTTTTCCATGATCCTGGTTTTCTATGTTCTAAAAAACTATTAATAGCAATTATCATTGCTATTAGAGCAACATTTTCTTCCTTCTTCTACTTTCTAGTAATATTAGAACACTCATCAAGTCCAACCCTTACACTTGATCATTAACTTATTGAGTTTTTCAGAAAAAGATAACAATTTGAACTGTTATTACATTGCTAGATAGTTCATCTCTAGAACCCAGAAGGTATACTTTTTGGTGACTGACTGCTTCACTGGCTTCTGCTTGACAAGTACAGATAGCATTCTGGTTCAGAAGAAAATCTCTGCTTAAGAGAAATGCATACACTGATTTACTGAATAAATTTCACAAAAAAGAGAGCAGTGAGACTTCTCAAAAGAACATATTTTTCCACATATGAGGTATCAGCTGCTTTAAGGAACAAAAATGGACTTGAGCACATAGTATCTACAAAATAGCCTAAAGTTACACTATTGTGTTTCTGTCTTCAACACCATCTACTTTCACTCTGGATGTTCATTGATCTGGCAGCAGAACAGCTAACCTGTTATAGCTGCTGTGAAGAGTATATAGTCCTATATAATTAATTGCATCTTCCCTCTTTTCTTTCACCTTCATGGCAAAAAGACTAATGGTGTCCTGTTTTCCCAGAGTTATCATCTACGGTTTTGTCAATGATAGATTGCATGTAAGTGTTAATGTCAAATAGCAGAGAAATTAATAACAAGCTAATTGCAGAGATATCATATCCAAAAGCTACGTCTTTGTTAAAAAAGGTGAGGGTAAACATGCTTTTTGAGACCTAGTTCATTAATTAAAAAAAGACCCTAATAAACAAAGGAGTCAAGTCTACATTTGTTATTCTGACAAAAATGAAAATTTGGGAGCAAAGGAAACAGAGACTATTTCTTCACACCAAGGAGATAATATGAGGATCAAAATCTCATTTAGTGTAAAGATTTTCATTATGGAAGTGTTAGTCTATTTAACAAAAACCAACCTCTTCAGACCTTCTAAGGGACGTGCAAATTGCCTGTTTAAAATAACAAGCTAAAATGTGTTATTAAAAGTCTCACCTGAATCTGGTTGTTTGCCTGTTTGTTATCTTTTTAAACTTTTTTTTTATGCTCATATAATGTTCCTGGTTTTTCCTTTCCCACAGCCTCACCTGGAAAAGACTGTGGCAGAGTTTTGTGTTTTTGTGAGACATAAATAATTCTCACTCTCCTCTTCCAGTAAAACAATTCTGGGTATCAGGTAGGAATCTAGGACTTGAACGAAAGTTGTTTCTTTTGCTTTTTATTAGCTTGTTATTACAGCAGTAGATAGTGAATACATCTGCTGACATATTTTAAAATAATGGTTTTAGAAGTTTTTCTGGACTCTTAAAAGGAATCATCCTCATTTTTAAGTATTACCCACAGTTTCTGTGACTATGAAGTGAAATATTGTAATGAAATATAGATATGAATGTGAGGAACTCCCTTGAAAATATTATTTTTTAAATCAGAATTCATAACCAAATGTTACAAAATCTTTAGTATTATTAGCATAATAAATAGTCAAAGTTATGGAATTTGACACCTTGAGTAGACTCAATTTAATGCCATAATTTTTAATTCAAATTACTTTCATTAATTTATTCCAAATGCATTTATTAATTAAAAATATATGAGATTCTTGTGAAAAATATTGAAATCGTATTGAAGTTTTTAAGTGTTTCCGTATTTGATACTGGAACACAATTAGCTATGATCGAGGGAAAAGAGATCCTATTTTGCTGTATAATATTTTAGAATTAAAGGATGGAAAATATATGGAATGCCAAAAACCCACCCCAAACCACTTGAAAAATAATATTAGTTAAAGTCCATTTAATGCTAATCTAATTAAAGTTATGATTATTTGATTCTTGAGTGGGTAGTGAGTACAGTGGATTTTGGCCTAAGATTTCCAGTACATCACAGTGAATTCTAGGCCAGTAATACTGTGGTTGAATTCAGTATCTACTAGATCTTGGCCTTGGTGAACATCCATTTCTTATTTGATGAGGAGGTAAGATTAAGGAATGTCTCAGTCTCCCTTCTTCCTGCACCTCCTCTTCTTCTCTTTAAAGGAAATGGGCTAAGGCGCTGCATAAGGCTAAGATAATTTCAGTAGACCATTGCAACCCTGGGACTACACATCATCTTTTCTTCTCTCAGTGACAGCTGTAGGAATCCACAAATATTGTCTTCTGATAAGAGTTTAAAACTACTTCTTTATAGCAGAACCTTCTGCTCGTTATGAAAATTTCCATGGGATGAGGTCAGTCTTAAAGAAAATAAAGCTCAGACATTGCTAAAGAAGAGGTTCAATATTCAAGAAAAACTCCTTCACTGCTTTAGAGTAAGAAACGTTTAACTCCCCCCACTTCAGCCACTCTGAATCCTCTTTCAGGATAACCACAGTGCCCAAAGACCACCAAAAGACACTTCAGACATATTTGAACAATCTTTCTGATTCTCTGCAAGCTCAGATTCATCTTAGCACACCAGAAGTCCTTCAGACTTTCTATGTTGACCATTAGAAATGTTAGAAATGCTAGAACATTACACACTTGCAGGATCTCAGATGGTGTAGCACAAATATATATGACTGCAGCTAAAGCTGTCTTTTCTCATGATATTGTACCTATTTAAAAGATCATTCCTGCTACCATTTTGCTACCTTTTTTTACCTTTCATTTAGTCTAACTTTGACTGAGAATATTAGGATCTAGAAAGTGTGCTTCTCATTTTACTTGTATATATCATACTTTTGTGTCTGCTAAAGAGGTCTTTCCTATTTCAATGTTTCAACTACATGTATTTTTATTTCCTCTTCCACCCAATGTGAAGGAGCCTTCTCATCTATATCACAGCTGGTTCAATCCACAGTTGTTAATTTTTCACATATTTAGTATGCTAAAATGTACCACACACCCTTTAAAAAACCTCCAACATTCCCAAGACTCTCTCAATGTAACTTCTACATCTCATTTGTCTACATGGTGTTACAGATTTTAACGACTTCCAATAAAAAACCTCCAAATGAAAATAAAGAAATATCTCTAGTGTTTAAATTCTTTGAGAAAAGAGAGAAAATTTTAGGATTTAACTTTTTCACTGATTTTTTTTTTTCCAAACCTAATCTTTCTTATACACTGACATCGTCATAGCAACTCTGATATTACAAACATATTGAAAAATGTATTCTGGAAAATTTCAAGCAGTAAATTCTTTCACATTTATCAACAAATTGAGTCCATTTCATCACTATTTACATATAAAAATTAAAATATTATCTTACCTTTATAGCCCTCTTTTTAGAAGGTGCTGTGGTTGTGTACCAGAGCAGTCTGAGAAACTTCACAGCCAGAGCAGATGAATATTCATGGTGACCTGTTCAGGGCGTAGAATAAGTCCTGAAAAAGTCAAGTTTAGTTGATACCGCTCTGAAGAATTGGTCATAATTCTCAAATGATATGATTTATTGCACCAGTAAGCAATCGTACTAAGCCACTAGGAAAACCCTTCATTATTAGATAGGTACTTTTTTTATTTTCTATCATAAAGACATTTAACAACAAAATGAGCATAGTTTTCTAATGAATTGTTTTTAATAAAATAATGCAGTGAGGATATTAATGTAAAAGTATCTCTTTTCTAAACAAAAAATTCATAGGATTCTTTCATGTTTTCTGCTTTTTCAGTTGGTATCTATATTTCACAATTTAGAAAAAAACAATTCTGTGAAATTTTTATATAAGCATTTAAAGAAGGAAGAAGTAAATTTTACTAGGGCCTTGTCTGGAAAATTGTTCTTTTTTTTCATCAGTACTTGAGTTACTACACATTGAGTTCCACAATTTAAATATAGTTATACAAGAGCTGAGTGTGTTTGCTAAACAAGACAAGGCACATTAGTAAAGTATGTAATAGGCACCACCAAATGCTATAGCAGGATTAGATAAACCAGTATCTAGCTATTTTCACAATAACTTTACACAGTAGTTGTCACAATTAAGCAACATTTATCTCCAGAGTCTGACACTTGTTTTAGAGCAGCTATTAAGTAAATCTTTCTATTCTTGAACCATTTGTAATTAACAATATGTTCAGCCTTTCAGGTCAAGCAGTCAAACATCTTCTTTTCAAGGTAAAAGACAAAGACAGGCTTACTGCTTCCATAACCCTATGTGAGTATTGCATATAATTTTTTTGCATCGATATTAAATGCAGAAATAAAAATTATATATTTTTTTCCACTCTAAGCCAGATTTTTTCCATTTCTGTGGTTCTCATGTGTTCTCCTTCTGACTTCACATTCTTTGTAGTGTTGGGTATACAATACTTCTTTGTAGACCCAATTTGAAATTCTGAATTATCACAGACCTTCTTCTCAGTGTCATGAAAATTTTACATTTTATTCTAGCTATTAGGAAAGGGTACAGTCACCTAGAAGTTCAGACTGAAAAATTATTGTCACCATTTAGTGTATATGCAATGGCCAAATTCACGTAGAAAATGTCTTGTCACACTACGTTCTTGTAGCTGATGAAATAAATTACAACCCGCTGAAAGCCAAGGAGAAAGAACATAAAATTGACACCATAAATTATCATATCTCTGCCTTTGTCTTTGTGATAACCAAACCATATATAGTTGCCACATTAGGATGTTCAGTTAATTCCAGATACGTTGAAGTGCCACGACAACACTTAAACACCTTAAGGTATCAGAAGTGAAAGTCCTGAAATTAGCAATAAGACAGGCAGAGAGGCAACGATAGCTAAAGTGTAGCTGAGGAAGGTTGATGATTATCTGTTTCAATTTTCTGATGCCAGGGCCACCTTAGGGACATTTCTTAATGCCAGTTAAGTTAACATAAAAGTCACTAAATTCTTCTGTGGTTGACAAAATAAATATTTAAAGACTGTTTGAAGTCTAACTTAGAAGGGGTAGAATTTTTATTTATTCATACCTGTGTATGAGCATGACAAAAAAATTAAAATAAGGAATCTGAATATGTGATGTTGTAGCCTTTTCTGAAACAATTGTAGTTACCTGACTGGAGAAAATAAAATTAAAAAGTAATTTAAGGAAGAATAATCCTTACTCTGCCATCAGCATCAGACAGCCATTACTACAGACTCATAATCTGTCTTCCTTTCCCCCCACCCAATTTCGTCAATTAATAATTGCCACAGCTTCTTTCACATTAGCCAGCTGCTTTTATTCTGCATCCCAACGGTAAGAACTTACTATACATCCATCTATCTTTCTCACTTGGATTCTCAATAATATTGAGAATAAGAGAGAAACAATGTCCTGCATTTTGATTCTGGTAACCATCCTGGTGATCTTTTGATATACATACTTCATGCAAAGTCTCATTCACCCTCTTCAGTTCTATATTGAAATACTGCTGATGAAATTTGTGTAAATAACTAATCTCTTAGAATGTAATGTATTTTCTCTTGCAGTTCTGAATGCTGAGATTTTAGTTAGTTTCCTATCTTGATTAAATATATAAGTGCAAGCTTCCTGAAGAATGGTAAAAATTGTATCAGATTACCTTGACAGTATGATGACCATCTGCCATTAAACAATAATTTTTTGCTCTGGTTGAACTTGGCAGTTTTTTTTCAAATGTACAAACCATTTACTTTCCCTGATGTTAGGCTGCATTATTGTAATAAAATAGTGGTTGTAGAATAGCAGAGTGGGTTGACCCTGGCTGGATGCTAAGTACCCATCAAAGCTGGTCTCTCACTCCACTCTGCAACTGGGCAGAGGAGACAAAATATAATGAAGGGTTCATGAGTTCAGATAAGGATGGGGAGAGATCACATATCAATTACCATCGCAGCCAAAACAGACTGCACTTGGGCATATTAATTGAATTTATTATCAACAGAATCATAGCAGGATAATGAGAAGTAAAATAAATCTTAAAAACACCTTTCACTCACCTCTCTCTCCTTCCCATGCTCTACCTCATCCCAGCCAGTGGTGCAGGGAGATGAGGATGGGCATTATGGTCAGTTCATCGCAGGTTGTTTCTGCTGCTGTCAGGGAGAGGAGTCCTTCCTCTGTTCCAGCACTGGGACCCTCCCACGGGAGAAAGTTCTCCATGAACTTCTCCAGTGTGAGTCCGTCACATGAGCAAGAGTTCTTCACAAACTGCTCCAACATGAGTCACTATTTTTCACAGGGTGCAGTCCTTCATGCACAGGCTGCTCCAGCGTGAGTCCTCCACAGGGTCACATGGAGCAGGACAGGAATACCTGCTCCAGCATGGGCTTCTTTCTCTGTAGTGTGTATGTCCCTGCCAGAAGCCTGCTCCATCATGGGTTTCCCACAGGTTCACATCCTCTTTCAGACATTCACCTGCTCCAGTGTGGGCCTTGTCAATTGGCTGCAGGTGGTTCTCTGCACCCCTGTTGACTTCCAGGAGCTGCAGGGGCACAGCTGCCTCACCATGGTCTGCCCCGTGGCCTGCAGGGGAATTTCCATTCCAGTGCCTGGAGCACCTCCTCCCCTTCCTTCTCCACTGATCTTGGTGTCCACAGAGCTCTTCTCACATATTCTTCCTTCTTTCTTCTCTGGCTTCAATTACATCTGCACCATAGCTTTTCCCATCTTAAATATGTTATCACAGAGGTGTTACTACCGTCACTGATTGGCTCAGCCTTGGCCAGCAGTGGATCTGTCCTGGAGCTGGCTGGCATTGACTCTGCTGGACATGGGGGAAGTTTCTGGCACCTGGTCACAGAAGCCATTCCTGTAGTCCCCTGGCTACCAAAACCTGGCCATGCAAACCCAATACAAAACTTAAAAGACAAAGTGCAGATGGTAACAGTTCAACTTATGACTGATTCCCTGCACTAAAAATTACTCTTTTTTTTTAAAAGATATCCAAAGTATAAAGAAAGAAAATTTTGTCTTTTAATAGGAACTTGAAGAAATCATTAATACCAGGTAGTATTTCCTAAATACTAAAATGTATTTCCTAAAATGTATATTTCACCAGTTAAGTTACAAAAATATAGTCTACTATTTATTCTGTACACCTGGTATCTTGGTTGAATTCACTCATTTCTGAGGAAAACAGAGAGGAGTATGAAACGAGTTTGAAAATTCTGTGTGGATTAATGGAAAGAAGCAGTAAAATGCACTAGAAAAGAAGGAAAATAAGACAAATAAGGTGGAAATATAATGATGCTAAGACAAAGTGGAATAAAAAAGTGGGAGCTGAAAAGGTTGACATTTGTAGAAATAAAATTATGTAGGGTGTGATTTCATTATCTAACCTTCTTTTGGCAGAAGATAAAAAGCCCTGTCAGATCAGAAGACCCACTGCTGAAATAAAAAAGCCCCAGGATATGATAGAAAATCAAAATCAAGCTGAACAAGTGATGAAATATCGTAGGTATTTGTCCATAATTACAATACAGTAATCACCTGCTCTGTCTTCCAGATTTGTCTCTAATGGCAGTTCTCAGTTTCCACACTATAACACCTAGCTTGTGCCCCAGGCATGAAATTCTTGCTTGCTGGCACTTATTTGGTGAATTTACCTTTCTTTGATATATATGATGCTTTCAGGTTTTCTGAAGCCAATATGCTGTTTTAGTAATAGTCTGAATGCCATATATTGATAAAATATTGCCATATGCATCATTATTTTTCTGGTTTTGTCCAGAGATCTCAGTATAACAGATGAACCACTGTAAACCAACAAGAATATTAAATTGGAAATACAGATAATATGATGGCATTAAAACTTTATTTCATTGCTTGGACTTTTTAATCCTAAAATGAGTACTTGGGTTGCATTAGAGAACATTAATTCAGAACTTCTATAGAGGCATTACAGATAATTTTTGAAAGAGCAATTCTTTCCAACTAAATGTGGACGGGCTCTCAAAATATGAGACATAACAATGTTGCTAATTGTAGTGTAATTACCATTGATGTGAAGAACCTTTTCTCTCTGCTACACATTGTAGAACCCAGTAGTCCCTTCAGAATGTGAACATCTAGAAGGGATGAAGAAATACCTGTGAAACATTCCTGATATGTGGTTTGAAAAATTTATAATGCAAGGGCTTCTGCACTTGTATCTGTACTTATATTTCTTCCATTGAAGGAAAGATCTAGGCTCCTATGATCTGCTATTATATGACAGGAGAAAGCAAAGACCAGGACATATCATAATCCCTGTATTCTTTCTGTTAAATCAGTCTTCCTGGCTACTAAAAGCTCAATAGAAGTACCACTTGGACAACAATCATTCCACTGATGTGTGTGCAAATTCTTCATTAACTTCAAGTTTTCTAACAACCTGAGATGACTACAAATTAAAACTTGTAACCTGCAAAATCGATGACACATGTATTATGAAAGATATTAACATTTTGCAGTGTGGACTTGCTTTAAGGAAACCAGAATGACTTGGACTGAGGCAAGGTTAATTAAACACAAGGACATCTAACTTATCAAGTGCTGTATAAAGGCAAACTGCAGAAGAAAAATGTACTGCTTAGGTGTGATATGACTAGCAACCTATTTGAAAGAACGTTAAAGAATCAAAAGAATATTCTTTAACATGTATCCCAGTGAGACACCTGTTTCAATGGATGAGATGCTGGAAAGCAATGCTGTGGCAAGGGACTTGGGGGTCCTGACTGAAGGTAAGTTGAATATGAGTCAGCAGTGCCCTGGCAGCCAGGAGGGTCAACCATGTACTGGGGGGCATCAGGCAAAGCATCACCAGCCGGTCGAGGGAGGTGGTTATCCTGCTCTACTTCGCCAGCCAGTCGAGGGAGGTGGTTATCCTGCTCTACTCTGCGCTGGAGCGGCCTCATCTTGAATATTGCGTGCAGTTTTGGGCACCATGATATAAGAACGACATTAAACTATTGGAGAGTGTCCAAAGGAGGACAACAAAGATGGTGAAGGGTCTTGAGGGGAAGCCGTATGAGAAGCAGCTGAGATGACTTGGTCTGTTCAGTCTGGAGAAGAGGAGACTGAGGGGAGACCTCATTGCAGTCTATGACATCCTTGTGAGGGGAAGAGTAGGGGCAGGCACTGATCTCTTCTCTGTGATGATCAATGACAGGACCTGAGGGAAGCCTGTAGTTGTGTCAGGGGAGGTTTAAGTTGGATATTAGGAAAAGAACAATCACCCAGAGGACGACTGTGTACTGGAATAGGCTCCCCAGGGAAGTGGTCACAGCACTAGAGTTCAAGAAGCGTTTGGATGATACTCTCAGGCACATGGTGTGACTCCTGTGGATGGTCTTGTGCAGGGCTAAAGGTTTGATTCAATGATCCTTGTGGGTCCCTTCCAACACAGGATACTTTGTGATTCTGTTCTTTTTTAGGTAAAAAAGAAGGAAGGAATTTTGTCTGCTGCTAGATCCATAAAGCACTTTCTGAACTTCCAAATTGTTCTTTTTTTAATATTTTTGTTCTTGGACCACCTAAAGGAGTTAGTGTTTCTCAAAAAAAAAGAAGAGCTAATGGGCACTTTTTATGGGTGGAGACACCACAATAGCTTCCTAAAATATTGTTCTGATAGGTCCTGCAAGAAAAAAGAAACAAGTATATTTCTGCTGTGTTTCAAAACTCATTTGTTTACATATGAAAGGATTTAAATTTCTACTCACAGATTTTATGATTGCAATAATCTTTTTCCTTTACAAGAAGAAAAATACAAATCAGCATTAAAAATAAATAATCTGAAAGGAGACATGCTTGCAGTTTTTATGAAGTGAAACAGTAAACAAATATTCTCTGATTTAAATCTTAATCACATTATTTCCCAAACATTAAAGCCATCATTATAAAAATGCTTAATGTAAAAGCTTAGAAATAAGCTTTTTTTTTTTGTGTTTTGTCTGGAAAAACCCATCTCACATTAGGTTGAGATGTGGGAGGGAGCTTAGACTAGGGGATTGGATTTTGAGGCTATCTCAAACCATGACAACTCTAAACACAATAGTTAAATCTCTAAACTATTAACTGAAAAGCCTTCTCATGCTTTACATGTAGTCATACATGATGATACTCTTATAAAATCATATGGTTTTTAAAAACCTAGTGTATAACTATATTTTGATGGACTCATTTAAAATTCCTAAATAAACAAAAAAAACAAACCACAAAAGGTGTTTCTGACTAGGGTGCACAATCTTACACTGAAAATTTAAGTATCTCATTTTATGGGGATTTGATTTCATGATATCTTGTCATCCCTTTCTAATAATGTTGTTATCAGGTAGTTTTCTTACTTTCCTCTTTAATAGACATGTATTACAGCACGATAGATGTTTTAACTTCAGTTCTAAATCCCACAATAAAAGTGAATAAATACGTCTTATTGTTTCTTAATCTGTTACACTTCCTTCAGGTTTGATTTTGAATTTTTTCATTTGTATATTAAATATTTTGAAAGTTTTCTTGTTTATTCACTCACTAATTTTCTGAATTCCAGACCATATTTGAAACAGATTTCTCCACTGTTGTAAACAAATTTCCATTTGCCCAAGTACATTGAAAATTCTTATTGAAAATTATTTCAAACACCTGTGAATAAAAGA
>NW_016690335.1:1548382-1864308 GCF_001604755.1 Lepidothrix coronata | reverse complement strand
TGATTCTATGATTCTATGATTCTATGATTCTATGATTTTAAATTGCATATCTCAAAGTTATTAGGTCAGTTTAGAAATAAAGGAAGGTTTTATTTATAACAGCATTCCTCCTGCTTACTCTGTTCTTTAGAACAAGCTAATGCTTTCATATTCCATTTCATTAAACTTGCATTCTGAATGGCAGCAAACCCCCCCCCCCAATCCTCTCCTAGGAAGTTCTTAGGAGGGAGTTTCCATAGCTTAGGAAGGAACTTCCAAGAAACAGCTGTTTGGTTTTCACAGATTTCAGCAATCTCTTAACCTTTGAGCATAATTTTTTAGCTCTTTGCTCTGATTTTCACTCTTCTTTTCTACAGGTAGCCCTTCAAATCTTTCTGTGAGCATAATCCTTTGCTGTTTGAGGAATGACACAATCAATCCTTCTGCCTGATTTCAAAGGGAAACCAAAATACTGCATTGATCTTCTCCAAGGACCATCTTTAAAAACCAAAGAATTAGTAGGCATACAGATTGCCACTTGAAGGTAAAGTCACATGCTAGCTGGCAAAGGTGTTGGTCTAAAATCTAGAAGTTTTGTTTTTCCAGTGTACATTTTGAAATTGGTAAAACAATTTTTGCTTTACCTAACCATTATTCATGATAATATATTTACAGGGTATCAATTGGTATAAGCCTGTAATTAATTATAATAATTAAATGTAATAATTAACTGTCTTGTCTCCTCTTTTCATGCTTCTATAATAAGGAAGGCATTTGACCCCACGGTCTAAATACCACATGCTTCTACCCTAAATGGCTTAATATAAAACTAAAACATGTTATCTTGCTGAAGGACATAGATCTGCTGTGGTGTAAGAGAATAATAAACTGAGAAAACCTTGCTTATACCCTATCATTTTCTGATGAAATGTTTCCACCATATGTAAATCATAAGACTCTTAATAGTACAAGGTGTGAAGCTCTCAAAGTCAAAAAAAACCCCAAACCCTGTACTTGTGACGACTTATTCCATCATTATTATAACTGTCACTGAAATAATGTCAATTTATCTTAAATTTATACCAAATGATTAATAGAATTTGATTACTGATCAAAATTTAAATGAAATCTGGAAAACATGTTATACATGTTATAGAAAACAAGGACAAACTGTCTTTTGAGGTGCCTACCTGCAGCTAGAGTATACATCATACAAGACCCACAAAAATATCCATATTTTTTCAAAATTAATTAATTCCCCATAAATGTAAAAAATTTACATATTCCATTATATCATTATTCATTAGTGGTAAGAGAATAAAATTTGTTTTAATATTTTCATTTCTTGCTGTAAACCGTGAGCATAGTCTGATGTGAGAACATCATTACTGCAATTTCATTTAATACAAGTTTCTCATGAAGTCTTTTTTACACCATACTCTAAGATATTCAGTGAGGATGAAAATTCTCTTTTTTCATGTCAGATAAAGAAAATATAATTTTTTTTTTCAGTGACAATTAATTATGCGTATTCCACACTCTGGTGCTTGTCACATACACCCTATTACATTAATTTAATGCTAATCTTTAAGCCTGGTCTCCATTTAACACCAAATACAGGAAAAAAAATCCAACCCCCCTTTTTTTTTTAAATGGGACAGCCAATTCCTAATTTAATAAAGGAAAAGCGATGCTTTATAATTTCAGACATTAATGAAAATTCATAAAAGAAAAACTGGAATTATTATATGCTTATCTTCCCAGTGAATACTCAGACAAGTATTTTTCAAGGACAACTAAAACATTCACACTGTTGAAACTAATATTCAAACAAAAAATCGAAAGAGGTGAAGTGTCTGATGTTTATGAGTTACATCGAGCACAACTGAACTTGAGGTCAGACTGTTTCCCCATTATCTTTAGCTTCTTCAAGAAGTTCAGACTAACACTTTCCAAGTGACACAGCACTCTGTAAATTGGCATCTTGTGACAACGGTTGGGCAGATTCACAGTGATTTTCTAAACTCTCAGGTAGTAGAAATACTAGAAGTAAATCAATACTTTTTTGACAAACAAAGAAAAACAAAGAATGTCCCCGGGAAGGGAAAGTCCAAGTATTGTTTGGTAATTCAGAGTCAGCTTTACTGAGGAAAAAAAAAAGTGACCAAAAAACCCCAGCTGGGAAACATTAGCTTTAATTAGGCAATGGAACAAAGTTCTAAAACAAACACAAAACCCCCACCTCATTAGAATTCTATTTAAATGCCTTTTTTCCCTTTCTCCTGTTTTTTGAGCATTTCAGATGGCTTATGAGTTTGGCTATTTAACAAGTTTGAGGTTGGGGGAGGTGGGAGTTGGGAGATTTCTTTCAGGATTTTGCATTGATTTTTCTTAGTCATATCTTTAACTGTAAATTGGCCAATGAAATAACAAGCACATGACTCTCTAGATTATCTTTAATTCAAGAAAAACAAAGGGGTTTTTTTCATCTTGTATGTCTTCCTCATCCTAGAGTTCAAGCAATGGAATGTTTCACCATATTTTAGGAAATTTTGTTTTACTTTCCCTTATGGAATAGTTTAATTGGATTTGTTCTGTAATGAAGCTTCATTTAAAAAGCGACATATAGTTTGTATGATAACCACTCTGTGGCTTCACTGATTAAGAATTATACCATTTTAATTGCAGAAATTTCTTCATGGTACACATGAGCTTTAAGAACAAAAATATACCTGACTATAGGAGTTGAAAGAATATACACTTTTATTAGAACAGGGTAAACATCCTTGCAGCACTGAAAATAAAAGTTAAAACACAGAAATCAACAGTTAAACATTATTTTCCTTTTTTGAATTCGTCCAAATAATTCTTTAGCTAAAACAAAGGGATTCAGCTGCCAAATTAGGCTTTTTCATTGCAACTACAGGTGAGGTCTGTGACAATATGCAGAACAGCCTAAAACATCATTTCACAAGGTAACAGAAAAAGGGTGTTGTGTTTTAAGAAGGTCAAATATATTATGTCACCAAAAAGCACAAATGCTTTCACCCATACTTTGTCAAGCGTATTTATCTGAAAAAACACTTGGGTGGGGGGAGGTAAATTTTATTTAGTTTTGCCACTGTTTTTGATAGTGGAGTGAAGTGACAAATAGGTGAGATAGATGATTAACAGTGACAGAGTTAGTCTTAATGCAGAAAGTATATATATACCATGGAAATATATGAAGAAAATTATAGATAACTGTGGCAGGAATAAAATGCATCAGGACTGCTGCTTACAGGTAGTCATACCACAGTCCTCCAGATTGCAATAAGAGAGACGTTATTTTTCCCTTTACAGCCCGTAGCTTGGGGTTGCGACAGGATCCTGAGACGACCAGAGCTTTGAGATGGCTGTGCTGGGGTGCCTCCCCACAGCACACCAAAAGAGGTTTTAAATAAAGAAAGTGTGATTTTATTTATTGGGGTGAGAATGAGAAAAGTGACTCTTTTTTACATAGAAAAATCTGAAGGCAATTAGGTCAAAAACCCCAGGAAATAATCAGAGGAAAACTGCCCTATGCACTGCTGTGTCCATGGGGGGCAATAATTTCTCTCACCTCAATTCTCCCCCTGCCCCCTGTGGCATCCCTACCTGCACCAATATCTCACCACTTCTGTGGCAATACCTGTGGTAGTTCCCTCAAGGAAGTCTCTCCCTTTTACTCCATAGGATTCCTTTGACCTACCTAGTCCTTTCAATGAGCATAAAAATATTGGTAATAAAGAAGTGCATAACCAAATATGTTCCATTACCATATGAAACTATTAATGCACAACTAAAGGACAACAACTAGAATCAATTACAAAATAAATCATGAATATTAAGGAATTTAATATAATCTGTCACCCTTTATACAAAAGAAACTATTTAATGTTTTTAGAGTTAATACCTTTCTGCACTAAGCTAGTCAATTTGACTGCACATTTTTCAAGCTATATAATTCTTATAATAGTTTGTCTATATTTTTTTTTGCTTGGATGCATGTTTAAAATTTATATTAAGAAAAGAAATTACATGATGCATATAAATAAGTTTATTTGAAGAAAAAAATGTTCCTGACCTTCTGTGTTGGTATTAGTTTGAGCTTGTGCTTGCATAATACATTAAATGTAAGCAAAGGAAGCAAATTATGTGCCATAAATAACTTGTCAAATCATATCCTATAAAGTGCTACCAAGCAGTTTTGATACAAAATGATGAATCAAAAAAGAATTTTAAAAGAAAACCTATACTCTACTTACTTATGGTAAAGAAATTAGTGAATAAAATATAAAATAAAAGATAACCCCCCAAGTGATTATTTCTCCTTGCACAGAAATTTGATTAGCTCTAACTTTTGGAGAAGCAAAACTCTTAAAGCTGAGTGGGTTTTTTATAATTAAAAAATACATTTAAAATGTAACACTGTGTATGGACATTATAGAAAATATCAAATATATATAAAATATCAAAACCCCTAAGGATGTTTTACAAAATATTGCACTTCTTCTGCCAGAAATAGATATGTTAAATGAAGTTTTGTGCTATGAGAAAGCTTACAAACATATTTTTGGCTTTATTAAAAAAAGAGGGACAAAATTATAAAATTGTTAGCTGCACCTAAAACCTGTAATCTGGGAACATGCTAAGCTCTCTAGGACTGATTTTTCTGCATCTTTTATTTATAATAAAAATAACTCAGCTATGGTCTGAAACTGTGGAAAGTTATCTTACCTCCATATTTACTCAATATGTATTTGATTAGACCTTCTAAGAAAGATTCAAAACCAAATAAAAATAAACTTCTGCATAATATTTTATATTCCAACAGAATAGCCATAGTAACTGAAAGCAGAAAGCAAGGCAAATGGAACTAATAAAGTGAAACAATAAATACAGAGAAACACTGTCCATCTTTTCTGTAGGTTTTGAGCAAAGTTTTGTTAATGTAAAATCACTCTAGATAACAAGATTATTGTTTGGTCTTTTAGTGTGAATCAAGTGGGCACCTACAGAAGGTTATTTTTGTTAATCAAAACAGGAAGTAATTCCTAGAGATACCATGTATTCTGGAGTAATTTTTTAGGCCATTTCTTTTTAACTGACTTTTAGCAGAGAACATTTTTCTGGGCAATTGTACCAATGTGGCAAACACATTCTGGCTATCAGGATTCAGGCATGCTCCCTGATATCACTGCACGGCAAAACATTCCTGTACTGGTACAACATCAGAGCACTTGAGCTGGCAGCTTTCTTCTTGGCCCATGCAAGTAAAATGAGAACCTAATGTGTTAAACTTTGTGAGACAAAAAAAGTATGCTGGGAGTAACACACACTGTAAGGTATTGTGGCTAATGGATTTACCACACCTTTTGGCATTACCCATCTGTTACCCAGCTGCATAAACCCCAACATTTAAGTCATACTCAGTCTTTTCACCTTTCTTTTTCTGTGATTTAGGTGCGTTTTGTGAATACTCCTTGGAAGCTTCTCTGACAGCACAGGTACTCCTGGGTGCATTTGTCTGCATACCCACTATTTCCTGATAACTAAATGACTCCCAGTTGATTTGCCAATGCTGGGCATAGGACCAAAATCTGTTTATTTATTTTTCTTTTCAACCTTTGTTTTGTCCTAGAGGTGCAGCGGTGAGGAACATTTTTTATTTTTTATTAACTTAATGAATCTGGTACAGATTCCAAACAGTCACATATACCAACAAAACTATGCTGATTTATCTACAGAAGTTTCCTTCAGCTGTCATGAAAGAAATATTATGGTGTAGCCAATCACCAAAATCCTACAAAGGTGATCAAAGATGGTCACAGGCAATGTGCTTGTGATACTCAGGAAAGGGTATAGGGAGTGACCAGAGCTGTTGTAAGGAAAGCTGAACTTAAAAGAGATCAGAGATTGATCTTCTTTTTATTCAAATGTTTGAACAGGTCTGCTGACTGTTTAAATGAGTTTAATGGTTTTAATGTCTTTCTGAGACAGCTGGACTAGCATGGGGGAAGTGTATTTTTGTCTCTGCCCAATAGAGAGTATAAAATCTGAGCAAACAATAGGACAAACTTTGAAAACAGCAATAGACTTGAGCTCCCACATATTCCTTCAAGTGACTGAGGGTGGTCAGCATTGTGACAGTGTATGTATAGAGTTTGATAATGGGAATGTGTTTGTAATGTGATCCAGGTGGATATTGCAACTGGTATATTGGGCTTGCATTAGGACTTCAGTACATTGCTGCATACCCTGCTAAATCAAAATCCCATGTAATGTCCAATATCTTCAAGTAAATAAATCTGTTATTAAGGCTTTAAACCTTCCTTTCACAGAGTATCTGAAAAAACCTGGTCAGGGAATACTGGGTTCTGACACAAGAGTGAAACAGTTGACAGATTTGTTAGCTGCAGTTTAGGAGGTCTAGTTACAGGAATGATCTTCTCTTGAGGTTACTGAGAATTACTTTGCTTTGAAAAGGTCAGAAGATGTGTTTGGTTAGCAATAAATAGTATATTTTCAATGATCCACTCATGAAACTCCCTGTATGAAGATCTTTTAAAGTTCTGGATTCTGCTATGGCCCAATTGACTGTATTAAACTGTACCTGTATTTCCATTTCTCAATTTCACAGTTTCCTAGATAGTACTGGCCTGATCTTGCTCATCTTCTTTTTGCCAGCGTTCACATCTATATGCCTTCATTTATTTCTGATGTTTGGATTAATGGTTTTTTTTATGTTCTTCGGATATTTTTTTTTAAGAGATCTTTTATATTGGGGGTTTCTTCTACATTTTCGGAATAGCAATTCTCCTAACTGAGACTCACTTTTTGAATGGACAGAAGAAATAATGATTTCATTGATTTTGATGGTGCAGAATCTGGTTTAATTTCCTGTTCACAAGGAGTATTAATATCTTGGCACCAATGACTAGGCCAGCTCTGCAAGTCAGAGCCAACACATTAGTACTCAGAGAGATGATCACATTGAGACAGAATTTCTGCCTTGCCAGCTAGAAAATGCAGTACAGGATCTGAGCCCAGGTGGACAATACCCAGAAATGCCACCTGTTGGCTTCTCTAATTTTTGGCTGTTCACAAACTGGCACACACTTGCTGGTCCCTTCATTGCCATTGTTCTACCTCGACATACTCTCACTACAGGGAATAGGACAGGAGCCTAGGTGTGTCTACATCAGCTTAGTTCAGTCTTTCAGTGAGATAAATTCTGTGGAAAGTTGCCCTGAAGAAAAAGAAAAGGAGCAGAGTATGCACATTACAATATTTATTTATATGTTACCACAAATTTTTATTATTTTCCAAGATGATAAGGAGTTTATTACCACCCATCCCCACTTCCGAAAATCCCCAAATACCAGAAGCCTGTTATTTATAGTGTAAAGGCTATTTATGCTGTGATATCCTGATGAGTTGTTTTATTTAAAGGCTTGATTTTTTTCTTAAGAAAATTCTGATAAATTAGTTTCCATCTTATCTGGTAAGTAGTACACAGAAATGTTACTAATGCATATTCATATTTTCATTTGTATGTATCATACTTTTTCCTTTGTTAATGTCCATGGTTTTTTTTTTTCTTTTGGTGGTAACAATATTCATAACTTGACCAGAAAAAAAAAAAAAAGGAAAGAAGAAAAATTAAAAAAAAGAGAGATATGAATAATTAATACAAATTCACTTAAAATAAAACAAGAGCTAAACTGTCTGGGACTAGAATGCAAGCAATCTCAGAATTGGTAGACATTGTATCAGAGCAAATTAGTTTTATAAGAGCATTTCTATAACCATTTTATATGATCTAATCTGAAATATGTATGAAGCAAAAAATCATGCAGT
The DNA here is from genome assembly GCF_001604755.1 of Lepidothrix coronata. Lineage (NCBI taxonomy): Eukaryota > Metazoa > Chordata > Aves > Passeriformes > Pipridae > Lepidothrix > Lepidothrix coronata. Next base: position 1,856,448 of record NW_016690335.1, on the reverse strand, counting down.
TCACAATAATGGTTAGTTATTCTTCCAAAACTGAAGCAAAAATAGACCATAATAACAGATGTTTAAGAATCAGGCTGCATGGAGATCTTTGTTAATCATGGAGTTCAGAAATTAAAGTCCCTTCTAAAAGACCCTATTTTTTTTATAGGCATTTTTGTGAAGATAATAACCTCTATCTATTAGCTCTTCATGCAGATAGAGGTTTGGGGACATCAAAACACATGCAAATAGGTAAATAATACACTGACAGACTTTCTATGTTCAAGGATACATGTGCATAACAAGATAGTTTACTCGTCCAGAGACACCTGAAAGTGTGGTTTTCAAAGTAGGGAGAAGCAAATGCAACTGGAGTTGTATTATCAGAAGTAGAGTAATAATTTACAAAAAAAATCCTCCACCACCACCATCACCATTTGGGAACTACTGCTGATCCAGGTATAATGTTGGACAGCAGTACTGTGTATTACATACTTCTAATATCTCTCTTGAAAAACAGGCAGTTTCCACACATATGCAGCATGAGTACTAAACTAGTTTGGGCAGGACTAGATGATGATACACACAGGAAAACATGCAATTCTGAGGTCTTTTTCCCTATGTAATACTAGATTATTTTACCTGTACATTAAGGTCTGTGCCCTTCATTCTGCCAATTTTTATCAGATATTCTACTATCTGGAAACTGAAGAGATGATTAGTTGGCCCTGGCTTTAGAGCTGCTGATAACTGGTGTTTTCAGCATGCATTTTTGCTTGGTCTGTGTAGCATATATAATGCACATGTAGTCCCAGTGTGACTTTTCAGAGTCCTGTAGTTGATTGTGAAAGAAGAATGTACTCGTGCACTTATGAATTTCTCATAAAGGGACAATTTTTTGGAGTAAGAAACTGCTTGATCAGTCATGTAATAAATAATTAAAAGATTTATCTTGATATTCTACTAAATCTTGTTTATACACACACTCAAGAAAATAAAAAATACATGTCATTGTCTCACAGCAGTTTACAAAAGGAAGCAAGTTCTTGTTTGTGCTTCACAGAAAAACAAGGAAGCAGTGTAAAGGGGAGTGATGTTACTTACATGTGAAGTACACATAAGATATGAGAACTAAGCCCTCTGAAGTCAGTGTCAGTTATTGTTTGAAGCTGATGAGTAAAACCAGCTGATTGGTTGCAGCTGAGAGGATAGGAGGGATGAAGTCCCTTCTTGAATTGGTACACATTCACACATGACCGACCACTAAAACTCCTGCTTTAGAAGTAACAGTGGTCAGTGGCAGAGAGGAAGAAGGACTTCTTACGAAATAAGAGTGGAAGAATGTAGATTGTGTCCTCTGGTTTACATACTAAAGTAAATTAAATACATCAGATAAATAAGAAGTAAAAAAGGACTGTAACAATGCAAAACTTTTCTTTCTAACAATGAGCTAAGGATAAAACAGAAATCGTTAATTCCTGAAGAAAATGTCATCAAATCACTTTCATTCCAGTCAGTGTTTTTGAAGCAAACAACAAAGAATCCTGAGGGCTACATCCAAGGAGTATTTAAAGAAGTATTTAAAGTCTCCAGCCACTAAATCAATGTAAAAAGGAAAAAAAAAAGTGTTAGCTGTGCCTTGCTCATTGCTTGAGAGAATCAGGTCAATGAAAGGATGCTACTAAAATGCTATGTAGAAATCTGCACTTCTTGCAGTGGAAATGACCTTTAACATATATTTTGTCTCTAGGAGAAATGCTTGATTTAATAGAGAAACACTTTAGTAACAAGAAATGCTATCATTAGAAATAGATGTGTTTGTGTTGCATTTGGTATAATAACTGTGATTCGCTTTTAAAGCAAATTTGGAAACAAAGCATGCACTCAGGCACTCTAATGAGGGTGGTAGTCTTTTGGTTTACATACTGTAAAAATATATACTGACTCATCTTCCAGAGAACAGAGTCACTATCAAGAAAATCTGATTATTTTTAGTTTTATTCCTTCTCTTTTGGGCGGAAGACTTTGTATCCAATACAAAATTTGCTTCAGTTTTAAAGTTGTTATTTCATAACAAGAGAAAATCAGAGCTAGAACGGCAATAGGTAAACTTGGAATAGTGTTATCTCTTGTGTAAAGAAGTTTTGGTCAAAAAAGTTACAAAAAACAATTGTATTTCATCTAAGAGTATCTAATTGACCAATTTTTGCTCAGTATTAGAGATTATGATTTTTTATCTTATATTAAAAAAACGGTAGTGATCTTGGACCCTGCATGTCTAGGTGCTTCATCTCATTTTGTGATTTCCACAATCCCTCTCCTTCAATTTTTGCTGCATCACGATTTGCATAATATTCAAGAGACTCAGATTTCTTAGTTTTGTATTCAAAATATTGTTATGGACAAAAAGAAAGCATATCTTATAAAAAAAGGAAAATATTTATTGTCAATAATAACAACAGTTAAAATCATTATGCGTAAAGCCTTATATATGCCCTTTTCTCCGATGCTATGGCAAAGCCATGTTGCACCTTAACCTACTATGTATTTTTCATGTACATCAGACACTTGTTCTTAGTTTCTTGCCCAGGCCCCAAGACTGCATTTCTCTAACCAACCACTTGTGAACTATTTATAATCCCAAGGTTGCCACTGACAACTTGTGCCCTTGTTTTGTTGTTTGGTTGTTCGTTTTTTTTTAATCATCCCATATTTGTAGTTCTCTACAGTAAGCAGAGAAGCATATCTGTCTGTATATATAATGAAGGCTGAGATACTTTTTCTACAACCAGGTCACTTGAAGGAGCAATTAGTAGATGAAAATATAACAGTATATATTACAGTGTCTCAGGACATCATGGAAACTTGCACTGAAGCTTTAATACTGTCATAGCAAAGCTGGTATAACCTTTAAAGTGACCTTTCTCTGTTGTTTAATAAAAAGCAACTATAACTTGATAGAAAACAACATTAGCATGCACATAATAATAAGCAGTATAATGACTCTTTAGCTGCATAAGTTACATTAATATCTTGTAAGAAGATATAACTTACATTAAAATTTCAAAACTACTCCAAAACCCAATGTCATTATCACAAAGCCAGGCACAAAGAAGAATAAACATTTTGGAGTTTATGTGTGCAGTATCACACACTGACATACATTGAACAGGAGTTTATTGCAGAGTCTGTTGGAGAGTGACTAAGAGTACATATGCAAATTTCAATTGAATTTAAAATATACATTTTCATAAAAAAGGCATTTTGCATATTGATTTGCAACTTTATTTTTGAGGAATATAGATTTTTTCTCACTAAAGGAAAAAAAAAGCCTGATTGATATGGGTGAGCTGAGTACATATGTATTTGCATAACAAGTACAAGTAAGCCAGTAATATCTATGTTACCCATGGAACTCAGTGCATTTCCAACTAAATTAGACATTTGTTAAGGGAAGAGTTTGTGGAGACGTCACAACTTTAAATAATATTTAGCCTATTTAACAGGTTTACTTTCCGTTTCTTATATTTCTAACCTTCCTCGCAGTCTTCTCTATTCGAATTGCATGCTATAGAGCTGATGGGGAAAACCAAAATACCACACCTTCATGTTTTTCACTGACAGTAAGTGGGTGAGCAGTAAGTCCTGTGGCTCAGTATAAATCTTAAAAGCAAATTTTTGCAAAATTTGTGGGTTCATAGTGGTATTCAGGTGTCAAATATCCAGTAGCAGTGTGATCAAGTGCACAGTAGCCAGCAACTAGACAGACTTTCTTCAGGAGCAACTTTGGCCTGCATTTTAGAATTATCAAGAAAAAAAAGCATAACACCTTATTCTGGGTGACAAAAGTGCCTGTTTTACTGTTCATAACACAATGTTTCAGAGCTAATTAAAGCTGACCAGTTGATCAAACTTTCATCTTCAAGTAAAAATTGCAACAGACTTACAACTGTTCTCACACTCATTTGGTAATGCTTTGGACAACAGACCATCTGTTGAAAATAACATTTTTTATGATATGCTATAATAATACTTGTTATAAGTGTTGTAAGAAAGGGAAGTATTACTTTCTTGTTCTGTTTCTGAACCTATGTTAATATTCAAAAAGACAGACTACCTTAAAACATGAGAAAGAATTACTTTTAATAGGGTTAGCAGTTGCTGGTCAAATGACTGGATTATCTAAATTCTAGCAGCACATTTCTTAAATTTCATTAGAGAGAACCTGAGCCACACACACTCCCTGGGCTTACTTCCTGCTATCCTTTTGTACCACTTACCCCTTTAACACTTCTAGGGGAAGAGAACATATTGGTATCAAGACAGTAGTTCTTCAAGGTGAAATTATCACTGAGCAGATGAAAATTCTGTCTTTCTGATGGAGGGCACAGAGATTGATTATTCAAGTTGATCAGCTTGTCATAAAAGGTACAGAATACATTAAAAATGAAAATAAAGAGGAAAATATTCTTGAATCCATGCCACTGTGGATTAGAAGAAAGTGATGGCATATTGAAGAAAACTGATGATCAACAAAAGGAAGAAAACTCAGGAAAGACGGGAAAAGAATTTACAAAGAAGACATGATCTTGTAAAGTCATATGAGGTAAATTTTGATGTACATAATGTCATCAGTTGTTTGAAAATGCAAATATAACCAACTTTCATCAGAAACAAGAAGTATAGTAGCAATAAATGTCATTCCTTTTTATTCCCACAGATGGCATTTATCCCTTTCAGATTCATAGCTGAACAGGGTACATTATCTGGTACAGGGACAAAATCTACTCCTAGATGTGACCTATTATCTATATTAAAGTGGCATAGTTGTTCAGTGCTTCCACATTGTTATTTCTCATTGGCAATTCATATTTAACAACTCCACTTGTACCTCTAGCTTGTTTCTGACTTTAAGTTGCCCAATCAGTTGCTGTGACTTGATAATTTGTAGGGTGCATTAGATTAACAGAAAAACAGAATAGAATGGAATAGAATAGAAAAGAAAAGAATAGAATATTTCAGTTGGAAAGCTTCTATAATGACCATCTAGTTCAACTGCTTGACTAATTTGGGGCTCATCATAAGTTTAAGCATGTTGTTAGGGGCCTTGTACAAATGCCTCTTAAACACTGACGGGGTGGGGGATTGACCACCTCTCTAGGAAGCCTGTAACCAGTATTTGACCACCCTCTCAGTAAAGAAATGTTTTGTAATGTCAAGTCTGAACCTCCTACAAAGCATTTTTGAGCCATTGCCATGGCTCAGAATTCTACCTGGATCTCAGGTAGAAGAGCTCAACACCTCCTTCTCCATTTCCACTCCTCAGGAAGTTGTAGAGAGCAATAATGATTCTACAAATACATTTCATAATGAAATGGCTCTGTCTCTGGAAACTTGCATTTTATGACAGCCTACATGCTGAAGAGTGTTTCTGAGTTATTATAAGACTGATAAACTGTTCATAAGAGAGATCCTGACTTGTGACTAAATGCAGTGGGAAGCAACTGCTTTGAGCAATAATATGTCCAGAAACAGATGAGAGAAGCTTGTTTTTACAGGCTCTGCCACACTGCTATTTTTGCAATTTGAGCATAATTTCGTCATAGAGTAGCTAACCAAAGATTGCCATAGAGAATTATTACTATCCCACTTGTGTAGCAGAACAGTTTGCTATGTCAGCTTTGCACCAGCTTGTACAGGAATCTCATTTACAACCTAAAAGTGGTCTTGTTGCTGTTACAGATTGCATGAGCTTTCATAAACCAATACTTATACAGCTGGATGTAGAAAATGAAATTTTCCCATACATAATTGTGGCAGTGTTTGAGGAGTTACAACATTGTTTTAAATCTCATACACTATCCCCTGCCTTTGTAGTGGTAACAGGTGGGCCAGAAATATATGAGTGATTTTAGCCTCAGTTATCCTTAATCCCCCTCTTCCCTACCACTGCAAAAAGAAAAAAATCTCATAAAATGGTGTTAGTCACAACAGTGTAATCTGCAGGCTCATTTACTGTAAGCGATACTGTCACAGGTGCATTGATTTAATTATTGTCAGTCATTTTGCATTGATTCAGTCAGCACCACCATGTCCTTTACAGGAAGCATTTCAGAATTTTAAAGCCATTGTTACAGCTGCCCCAGGTCCAGGTGCTAAGAATCAAATTCTAGATGACAAAGGCAGAAACTCACATAGAAAGTTTGCATGACGGAAGTTGATGAATTTATTTCTTTGACAAAAAATTGAGGGCTGCAGGGCATAGTGTATGAGAAAATAGAGTTAATGATGTCAGTTGTCTCATTTAAATAGAATTCTGATTTAATGAGGCTTTAATGATATAGCAAATAGTAATCTTTATAAATAACTAAATTCTGCCTTATGGTCACTGGATGGGCATTTACTATACTGGTAAAGTATTCGAAGAAAATAAGCTTTCAAATACATGTTTGAGGTGAGAAAGCTGCCAAACTTCTTTTTGTCACTGTGTTCTTGAAATCTGGTTTATTTTTGAGATAGAAACTGAAGCAGATTAAATACCACACAAAGAGTAAATTTTCAAGACATGCAATCCTAATTGGGTTTAGAAGTTATGATGAAGACATAAACAGGCTTTTTATTACTAAAGTAAAATATGCACTAGATGGAAGTATTATATATATACTGCATGGGTGAAAAGCATGCTTGAGGTGAGTAGGGTTATATGGAAGTGGAAAAAGTGGACAAAGTGCATGTGAATATATGAATGTTTACGTGACTCAGTGATTTATTTTTTTTTTAAAAGCTTTGGGGGCTTTTAAACTTAAAAACAATGACTGAATGAAAGGCCCTGTTATGACCTTGTGTAGATTTTAGAAATAATTTTGGAAAATGCTTTACATAAGGACATAATTAACTTAATGAATCAAATTTACTGTCCCTTCTCAGAGGGGCACTGAAAATTCACCTCTGAGTAAGTGAAGTGTTTTAAATGCTGTTCCATTTATAGATTCTTTATGGAGTTTAGGCCAATGAATGAGGCACCATGACACAAAATAGCCATTTGGCTAAGTGCCAATATTTAAGGCTGGAAATGTACAATCATTTTATTAGGAAAAAATACATATTTAAAAGAGAAGGACCCTTTAAATTAAATATGTTTAAAACCAGAAAATGTTCATTTTTTTTTTAAATTTAATGCAAACTGGTGCTTCCTATTTTTTCAGGTGGGTTTATATCTCAATGATAGGTGTTAACAATAATCTAGAAATTATCCTTAAGAATTCAACTTCTCTATTGCTGAATTGACCTATGATGGTCTGGAGACAAGATGTTGTGGCGATATGGCACATAAAAGTAACCTACTTAGGGTTCTAAATGTCCTTCCAAAGTGTGTTATTTTTTAAATTTTAACAGGTTGCTAGGCAAAAATCAGAAGAGAAAAAATATGTGACTTCAATGGAAATGATTGGGCATCTCAAATGTTTATACAAAAAGATTTTCTTTTAAAAAGTTTACATAGAATGGGTCTGCTTTTAGTACAGGGAGATTTTGTCTGGAATATCACAAAAAAAAAAAAAGTTGTGTTAACTCTAGTGACCAGAATTTTAATTAAAATTAAAATAATTAAAGGCAGACCTTTTTGAGATCAAAAAGTTGATGTGGGTGCACTTATTCCTTTTTCAAAAATTAGAAAAGTTCTGGATTTTTAAAAGTATTTTCTGTAAATAGTTTAAATTAATTTACAAATATTTTAGTAATTATGTAAAAAAAAATCTGATTTTTTTCCCAAGTTTTTTCTTTAAATGTCATTGAAAATATTATGTGGAGAAAAAAAAGTAGGCTGCAGTATAAGCAGAAATACATTTTGAGGCTTATTGTAACTGCATTTCAGATATATTTCCCCTAGATTTACTCTAATTCCTGGATTTCTGCCTGTTGTCTGCCACATCTACGTAGCAGCAAAATTTCTCTTAAAAGATGCTTTTAAATGCTTTTATTAGATATTCTTGTGTGCAATGTATATGTACTGAGTATGTGTATGCGTGCTGCAGCATGATTCAACCCTGTGCCTCCTGCAGAATCATCAGCTCACATCTATAACACTGAGCTTGGTTTTTGTATAATGTAAAAGTAGCTTAGAGTCAAAATTCCTTCTCAAAAGCCACTCATTGAAGTGTCAAGACTAGTTAAAACTCGTATTTATTCAAAAGTAAAAAAATTATATCAATGAAATTTTGTAAATCTACCAATCACTTCAAATATTCATTTTTTTCTCATTAACAGATCTAATTTTTAGAACTGTTAATTTAAATTGTTTCTATTCATTCAAGTCTCAACATTTTTTTGCAATTTCACCGTTTTATGCAATGTGAGAAGGTAAGAGCATTACTTTGCACTTTCAAAAATCATGCTTTTACTTAATGCGTTTTGTCGGTTGTTTGGTTTTGTTGTTTTCTTTTTTTTCTTCTGTATAATAATAACTTTTAGCATTAAGTAATAGCAAATGAATCTCAAAATCCTCAGGCTTACACTGAATCTGAGGAATAAAAATTAGTTACTTTTTGACTTCTGTTTTAAACAAAAATGTCAGTTGTTTTGTTCTCATTTCCCTCATAGAGTTGTAGACATGCATTTAGCAGTGGGTAACTTCACAGCACAAGAGCAGCAGCACAATGTGACATTACAATGTAGCTTGTTGCAGACCTTTCTTTTCAACAAGAACCAGCTGTTCAATTATTCATGTTCTTCAAATTCAGAAGCCAAGAGGCATTATATTCTGAGGGTTAGGCACTACCAGAAGAGTACTTATGGAGAGATGCATATTTAATGCCTCAGTAAGTTTTGTCCTGATTTGATTAGACATTAACAGGAGGAGTTAATAATGGGCTTTAAAGCCTGATATGTGAAGCAGAAAATGAAATTTAGAGATACAATGAAAGTGCCAATGCACTTAGAGTTTGGGTCATCTAAGGAAGTCAAGATTAACAATAGATCTGAATTCATAGGCTCTTTATTTTTTTCATGATAGTCAAAGACTTGGATTACAAGATGCTAGTGCATGCTATTTATCACCTCATAATACTATTATTTTTCACCTATGTAGGACATTTAATTAACTTTCAAGTGCTTCATTATCTGATTCATTGTCATGGCATAGCTGAGATTTGGAAAAATAATCTGATTTTGAAGAGTTTCAGTGATCTGAGGAAAGATATGACGAGGTAAGAAAATACATGAGAAAGAAGAGATGTGAAAGGATCATAGAAATAGTGGAGTTGTCATATTTCATAATATGCTTAGTGAATGTGTGGGTTTAATATATTCTTATGCTCTGTCCATTGCATCCCATCTTATTATGAGAAGTTGTACCAAAATTGTAAATAGAAAGAAAAACAAAAAGGAAATCAAAAAGAGACTTACCCTAATCATGCATTACATTCCAAGTACTAACACTTAGACATAGTATGCATGATAAGCCTAACTGTGCATATCTACAGTCAAAATAGACCATTTACCAAAGATAAAAATGTCTTTAAGATGAGGGAAAGAATGGGGGAAAAAAAGAGCATCACTAATTTAAAACTGAAAATAACTTACCTTCCAAAGGAAATGAATGCATAAGTAAATCTGAAGTACAGGTGTAAATGAATGTGCACATGTGCACAACCAGCTCTCTCTAATCTCTTTATAAATAGGCACAATAAATAACACCAGTAAAACAAGGTTGAATGATCCTGCCCTGCTTTGCAGAGCATTTTGGTGCCTACTTGGTGAAGAATATTATTGACCTACAAGGTTTCATTGGGCCCATATTAACAGTAGTAACTGAATGTGATTGTTTCATATCATTCTCCCCAAACCAGTGTCTGAATCATAGTTGGTAGGAAAATGGTTATTTGTATGAATATGTTATAGCAAATCAGCTCCAGACTGACCTATACATTAAAGAAGAATGAAAAATAGTTATTTTAATGTAAGAACAGTAGTGGTAAACATAAGATATATGTCAGAAATAATATGCTGTCACAATATTTTTAAAAATCCAATTTAAAATTATTAACATGATTCATGAAATTTTGAACAGGAAAAATTATCGTGTGCCCAAAATTAGAAACTCAAAACTTCAGAATCAGTTTTACATACAGCACAAAATAAGATTTTTTGCAGTAAAATTCCATTATTCATGATCGTATTATTAAATTGGGTTCTTCCATGTTCTTTTTGATCTTTCAACTCAGTAGTCTTTTATTTAGGCATAGTAACATTGTCAAATAAAAGTGAAATTGAACTAATTTAAGAAAATACTGAAGAAGTACTGTAGCAAAATATGTTGTTTGGCTGGGTAAATTAATTAATAGGATCCCAAAAATACTGGGGTTTTTTATTCTTGTCTTCACTAAGCCCTGGAATTAAACCTTAACTGCTATGGTGTGTTGATCTTGGCTGACTGCCAGATGTCCACCCAGCTGCTGTTTTACTCTTCCTACTCAAAATAAAGGGAGAAAATAAAATGGAAAAACTCATAATTCTTGATAAAGACAGAGAGATTATTCACTAATTACCACCGCAGGAAAAACACAGTTGATTTTGGGAAAATTAGCTCATCTCAAAGCTACAGCAGAGAACAAATTTTCAGTTTCTCTTCTGTGTGTATTTTTCTCATATAGTATGTATCAAAAAATGCAGAATAACTACTGAAAAATTGTGTAGAACTGACACAGGTCATAGAGTAAAGGGCTACAAACAAAAGATTCAAATTCACAGACTGTAGGAAGAGAACTTAGTGCCTAAATTCAAAGACTGATGTCACGATGTAACTTTCATTGAAAGAAAGGTCTTTCCAGACTGCTGGTCATAGTTGCTGTTTGTAGCAGGCAGAAGAGCTTTCTGGGTGCATATTAAAAGGAAAACATCTCATCCTGTGAGGATTTTGATATATAGCATGTTTTTCAGAAATAAGTTTATAGTAATTTCTAAGGCACAAATATATGTTGATCAATCGGAGTCTTAAGAATTAGGTTTCTTTCAGTTTATTTTATATGCATAATTAAGGACAGAGATTCCAAAGAAAATTACAGATTCTGAAGTGCAAGGCTGTTGGTGATAATACATAGAAGGAGAAATGAAGACCTTACTGACTTCATGAATCCACATGCATATGTCAAAGTACATACATTATATTGTATTTGAAATTAGGGTTTAACTTTCCAGTCTTACCAAAAAAAAAATACTATGTTTGCCCCATGTAATTTTCACTCTGTTTAAATGTTATTTGTGGGTAATTGATGGTGATGGGAGAGGAATTAAATTTATCCACTGGAGAGTAGTCTCCACTAAACCTACACAGCACATATCTTTCATTGTCTTAGAAGCAGTATCCCTAGTTTCATATGAACTTTTCCATTCTTAAAGTTTTTATGTGGGTCTGCTGAGCATGGGGCTGAGAACCAAAGCAGAGAACTTACTATTTGCTTGTTAAGGCCCAAAGTTACACATGGCTCTAAATAATATGAAAGATGAATAACTTTTTATCTTACATCTTGGAGTCCAAGGTTGCCCTGGGATGCAATTGTGTGCTACCTGAAGGCTTAGGGAAGTCACTGTTGTTTAAAACTAGAAAGGCAAGTGTGCTAATTATTCCCAAAGCTGGTGGTCATAAGGCTTAATCCACAGAATACTTTCTATCTTTGGACATCAATTGTAGAAGCACAGAAGAAGAGGTAAATTTGGAGAGGCCTTTTTTTATGTCTCTTTTGGGTCACAGCTGTGTACCCATTTTGAATGTATGTGAACATATGAACGTGAATGTATGTGAACATTTGTAGGGCTGGATGAGGTTTTGATATAATGAACAGAGTGTAAAGGGAAGCCATTCCTTCTGTTTTTGCCCTGATTCCTAACGATCTGCAAAACATTTTCTGCATCAGCGAAATGAAGGCAGGAAGGCAGACAGATACAATGGGTTTCTTTCTGTCCACTTGGAACTCGCAGTGATAATTTCGGATCTCATTTAGTACATTCTCTCCTGGCACTCATTAGTAAAAAGGACTAAGCGTTGCATGTGCACTGCAGGAATTAATGTTTTAGTATGCCTGAGTTGCACTTGCAAACAAAACAGAAGCAAATATGCACTTTGAGATAAAAAACCCTGCTTCCAACACAATAAAGCTTGATAATGTCTTGCCTCTTTACAGTATTAATATACTTATACCATTAGAGGGTATAATGAAACTCTCATCTGAGAATTTTTTATTAGGAACTGGTTATTGAACTTTATTTTATAAGCCTGGTATACATTAAAACCTTAAATTTTTAGACCACTAGATATAGAAAAATAGTTTCTTTCATTTTGAACCCCATTTAGAGCCCAGGATCAAAGACACCAAAAGATATCCCAGAAATTTTGAGAGAAATGGACAATTACATTTTTATTTCAAGAGCAGGAGCTCGCCTTATTTACCTTGCTTTTAGAACAGAGACAAATCTGAAGACTCATCTTTGCATTTAGTGTCACCCCATTTACAAAGATTTGTTTACATCACTCAGATTGTCCACAGCATGTGGTAGATACCAAATGATGTCTCCTTTATAAAAGCCAGGAGCAGTTCCCAGGTCCCATATTTGCAGTGTCCTTATACTACATCAGAGTAAGATTTGAATGCACACCAGTCTTTCCTGCTTTATGGTTTCTGTGAATAAAGACACTACTCACGTAGGCTAAAGGTAGTCCTGGGACATTCCAGACTATCTTACATCCAGCATTAATGGGGATCCAGGTTCTTAAGGTTTGCTGTGATGCACTGTATTGCAATTTAGTCTAGACACAGCCACTGTAACTACATGCACCTCAAAGGAAATCAACATTACTTCAAAATATCTCCGTGTTTTATGAACAGAATTGTTCTACTTTCTGACTGATGTGTGATATTTATTGTCTTTTAAAATAATAATAGTACTGTTCTTGTAAGAATAGTTCATGTGATAAGAAAAGAAGAAACGTACAGCTCTTGTCAATATAGAAATAAATATGAAAAAACCAGAAAATTCTATTAATTCTCTTTCCAGTTTCAGTCAGCAAGAGGTTACAGAAATATCACAAGTCACAGTCACACTCACGTTTTCCAGAGCAAGGAGCATAGACAAAAAGTCATGAAGTATGAGGCTCATGAACAACCTTTTTGTATCTTTAATATAAAATGTCCTTCCAAAGATGTCTCCCGCTATCTGTGTTGTGTGTTAACATAGGATACTACTCATGTTACTATACAGGCAAACACCTTGGAAATGTGAACTGCCCCTACCATTTAACTGAGTGCTAATAAGCAAATGATGACACTCTAAATGTCAGTGATGTTTTACTGCTTATCAAAGCTGTCAGTGAAGGAGATAGCTTACTGTTATCCCTATATTGTTCTTTAAAATAAGCATCAGCACATTGAGTAGCAGCTTGCAAAGGGAGATTTAAAAAAATATGTCATAGAGAGGTATACAAAGTCTGAAACTTCCAAGCAAAATATATACCTAGGAATGTATCTAGACATTGTGCAAGTCTGGCTTTGCTAGAAAACTGAGAGAATATTCCCTGCCATAAATTTGTTTGTGCTAGCTCACATTTTCTCAAGAATGGTTTGGGAGTTGCAGGAAAAGCTAAGATAATAACTGTTTAATAGGCAATGTGCTTGCAACCATAATGATCCTGAGGCTGAGATAGCTATGCCGCAAAAAGACAATGTCCATCAATATTCCTAGTATGTTTAGATTCTGACAGTAGATGCGAGAAGTAATCCAAATGGAGTATTTCTGATTTTATTATCTATAAAGAGATACAGCATATTAAGACCAAAAACCCATTTTGATATATTGTGTCCTTTTTAACACAATTAAAGTGAAGATTTAATTAAATGATCTTAAGAACTAGGATAGGTGAACTTGTATACCATCACACCTAACTAAATTATGGCACTCCGTATCTACAGGTTTTATGAAGATTTCTGAACAATTTTATGAGACAAGATTATGCTACTACATGCTTCTATAAAACTGACTTACATTTGACTCTCAGTGTTCCATACAATGAGAATTCAAGAATTATAGGTTGGTATGAAAAATAAATTCATAGAGATGAAACCATTAATGTTTGGCAAGTCTTTTAAGGCCACTAGCATCCTGTGCTAGTGATCTCCTAGTCACTGAAATCTTTACTTCCTCTCATTGACAGAAATTATTCACCAGGAAATCAGTGATCTAGAGCCCTTCTTGTCAGCAGGCCAGACCTACAGTAATTGCCTCTGAAGTTCTCTAATCCTCTCTGTCCATGAGCATCTGATCCTAATTCTCCTCAGCTGAGAGAAGAGAGTCCAGTAAAGAATTCCTGTCATGCTTTGCCTGCCAGACATAAATTTTGCAGATCTCTATCAGCTCTCTCCAGAAAACACTTATAAGACATCTAATTTCATTCAGTCTTCCTTTCTCTCCATTCAACTACAGAAAAGATCACATCTTTCTGCATAGGTTACTGCTTAGAACATTTATCAGAAATTACTTGGACTTTCTATACTTTAAGGACTGGTGTTCTTACAACAGTTTGTAATATATGTGGAAAAAGAAGGAAACCAAGAACACTTTCTGAGTGCTTTGTAACTCACAATAGCAAGTGCCAGAACACACAATGAAGTTAAAACCTTGTTTTTGCTATTCAAACATCTCTGTTTTTAGCATTTAACGAATGTCGAATTTGCCATTTTAAAGACCTAATAAGGTTTTAGCATGGCATAGTATCGATTAATTATGGAATGGCAATACGCAGTAGAAAAATATAATTCCAATTCCACGTTTCATTTTAATAAAGTTTCTTGCATATCTATTTTGTTTTATTGTCCCATTCACATCTGTTTCTGGTTGTGTATAAGTAACCCTTAGCCTAAAACTAGAACAGACAAAGTTTAGTCAGTATGTACTGGTACAGTAATATGCCATTACAGTGGTGTGCTCACTCTAATCAATCCATGGTTCACAATGTGCTTCACTGTTGGTATATGTTTCTTAGTTCAAAATTTGAGAAAGATTACAGCACTTCACAGCATAGCTGTGTTTTGAAAATAACTTGACGGAATCCATCCAGCCTAATCTCTGGAAAACTGCATTACAACTAGACATCCTATCCTCCCCTCAGACCCCTTTTCTCAACATTAAGAAGAAACCTTCATTTGGTAGATTGACTGCGTCCAAAAAAATGTTCCTACTGACATCTTCTATTGATTGAAAAGGCACTGTAGGGTGAACAGTTGACTGAAATACGTTTGATGTAAGTACCTGAAATGATTAAATAAATGTTATCCACCATGTGGACGCATTTTGTTTGGTCTTTCAGACTATAGAGTTTGTTTAGATAGTGTAACTATGATATCGAATTCCCTTCAACTATACTCGTGCTCTCTCTGCGTTATTCCATTATTCATTATTCCATTTTACACCTGTAAAAGCACAACGCTATAGGACTAGCGACTGAACTTTGTAGACACAGAGAGCTTGCAGACTTTAAAATATTATCATGAATAGTCATAAATCTTAAGTTTCAAATAGAGTTGCCAGCATTTCTAAAACAGGGGCATATAACACTGAAGAAAACTAAGCAAGCATATGTACTGCACCTATTCCATGAAAGCATTGAAGTAGTGACCCACAGTCATAAAACTTGAAGAAGCAACTGGGTAAATCAGACTTCATGAAAGTTTGCCCGGCTGTCACAAGACTCATTCTAGTGTAACATATTTTTCAGCTAAGCATTCTGATCTATGCAAAAGCAAGATTACCAAAATCTTAACCCAAACACTTCTTAATAACTTTGCCCCAGACTGAATTCTATACATTTTGAAAATGAAAGTGAAAATGAACAGCAAATAAGTAGGCGAGAAAGGTTACAAGTTGATTTCACAATGACTTTTAAATTGTATAAAATTCAAATTCAAAAGACGATGCTGTGAGATTCAATGGATATTCAAAATCATTATTGATCACAGTAAATATTACCAAATGTTAATAAAATGCTCAAATGTTGTTGGAAATATTTTTACCCCAAAAGGTGTTTTAAAAGGATAAGATTTTCTTAGTTTCTGCTTGACATAAGGTATCATTTACTGGCATTAGTGACTTGTTACTAAGTCAGAAAGAGAAGAGTTGTCAACCTAGTTGATCAAGGCAAGCCAGTAAATGTGATGGGCTTGGATTTTATTACACAATTATTTGTTTTCTGGACACAGAAAACAAATGTGCATTAAGTTTGCCAGTCATTCTAAATTAGGAGCTGTGGACTCTTTTGAGAGTAGGCAGGCCTTACAGAGAGATCTGAATAGACTAGAGAGCTGGGCAATCTCCAATTGCATGAAATTAAACAAGAGCAAGTGCTGAATTCTCCACCTGGGAAAAGGTAATCTTGATTATACATACAAAATGGGGAATGAAAGAATGGAAAGCAGTGGCTCAGAAAAAGACATGGTCAGGTTTGGGTTGATGACAAGTTGCATATAACAGTGTGACCAGGCAGTCAAAAGGGCCAACCTGTCCTGTGGTGCACTAAGCACAGCACAGCTGGCCAGTCGAGGGAGGTGACTGTTTCACTTTGTACTGCACTGGTGCATCCCCTCCTTGACTACTGTGTGCAGTTTTGGGCACGTCAATTTAAGAAGGACATCAAACTATTAGAGTGTGTCCAGAGGAGGGTGACGAGTGGCTGAGGTCACTCATTTTCTTCAGCCTGGAGAAGAGAAGGCTGAGGGGTGACCTCATCACTGCCTACTATTGCCTCAAAGGTGATGGCAGAGGGGGAGGTGCCAATCTTCTCTCTCTGGTTACCAGTGATGGGATGAGGAAATGGAATGAAGATGGGTCAGGGGAAGTTCAGACTGGACACAGGGAAAGGTTCGTCGCTGAGAAGGTGGTCAATAACTGGAATAGGCATGACCCAGGGCAGTTGTCATGGCACCAAGTCTGTCGTGGTTCAAGGAGCATCTGGACAATGATACTAGTCATATGATTTAGTTTTAGGCAGTCCTGTTAAGAGCAGGGAGTTAGACTTGAGCATCCTTAGGGGTTCATTCCAATTCGAGATATTTTACGATCCTATAATTTGAATATGTATTGATTTCAAAAAGAAGAAAATAAAAATATTTTCTATGAAAAAATATGAGGAAAAATAATAAAAAATGATAATGTAGAAAGTAATGAAACAGATACATAGCTTTAAACATGAAAAAAGAAGGATTTTTTTAAAGAAGCATCATAAAGGATGCAAAAAATTAAAAAAGCCAGAGGAAATATTCAGAAAGGACAGAAACTGGACTGAAAAGTAAAATAAAGCTCATCAAGAAAGGGAGATAGAAAGAGAGAAAAAAAATAAAATGGAAACATAACGGAAAATGGAAAGAGGATAGAAAACAATAAAAACATAGGCCTTCAAAAAGCTCCTAAAGAAAATAAAATGCAAGGGAAAACCAAGGAAAATTCTTCCATGGGTGGTTATATGCGATTAAAGATAAAAAAGAAGACACTAAAATAAAGCAAAAAAAAAAAAAAAAGAAAATAAGTACAGAAATAAATGCTTGCATTCTTCACTGAAAAGAGCTTACCCTCGGGGACCCAAAAGGATCTATGCAGTGACCTATGATTTTCACTGTATTTATATGAGAGTGAATAATGAGCTGCCAAATATTACAGATGACAAACATTTTTCAAAGGAAGTAAAAAATGGAGATGACTGCAAAATGTTGCAGAAGGAGCTCATTGTATTCAGTGATAAAAAATATCTGAGATAATTCAGTGCTCATAAATTCAGTGTAAAGCACACATAGCTATCAATCCAACTGAAGAGACACAATGATAGTCTTTGAATTAGGCATTACCATTCTCAAAACTCATCTTAAAATATTTCTAAATAGGCAAATATCATGTCAAAAATTAAGAGTGAAGGAGTATAAAATGAAAATAAACAAACAAATAAAAAATATTGTCATATAAATGCATGGTATACTCCATGCAGAATAACATGTGTTAATCAGTCATCTCAGAAAAAAAATCTAGCAGGCTTAGATAAAGTACTGAGAAGGATGAAAAGGATGATGAGAAGTATGAAATTAGTTACCTATGAGGTGGCACTGAGGAGAAGGTGTTTCTCAGTTTGAAAGCAACAATGCAGGGAAGATTAGATGGAAGTCCATAAAGTTGAGGACAGGTTGAAGAAAGCAAATAAAATTTGATACTCACTTATTATCATAATCAGAAAAAAAGATGAAAAATAGGGAAATCAATTGTCGTTCTGTTATAATGGTATAGGAATTTAGCAGAAAATAACCTCCCTCATGTTCCAGCTGGTCCTGGGGGATCAGATGTGCTGGGTGCGGCTGGGTTTCATTTCTGATTATAGCAAATTTAGCATTTTAACAAGCACAGATACACAAATAGTGCAGTTTGCCAATCCTATACTATGGGTCTGATTGCATTCAATAAGGATGTACACAATCCAGATTCATGAAGTTAATAATTTAATGGAGTTTAATGAGGATCTCAGTTACTTTCAGTCAGTATTGATAGTTGACAAAAAAGGTGGAACAAACACTTCGGTCCTCCACCACATACTGAGGCAGCAGTAAAAGGCTCTCTGACCTTCATCTGCAGGTCTTTGCATACATCTTTAATCTCCTTAACAAACTGTGTTTGTTGCAGGGCTTGTTTTTCATGGTGCAGAGGTGTGATGTTCTTCTCTGCCTCAGCGAAGCAACATCGAGCTGAGAGACCTCTGCTTCTCTCCAGGTATCACTCAGTTCTCAGGCCTTGCTTAAGCCAGGTGCAAGATAAGCAAGAGGCACAGCTCATACTTTTTTAAACAACCTCATCAATTCTTCACTGTCTTAAAGCAACATTATACAATCCTGACCATTTACTGCAATTGGCTAACAGTCTAAATTATTAGAGAGAGTTGAAATACTTAACCATAACATTAATTTCATTGTCACAAGATATTAAAGAAAAAAAGAGTGGGTTTGAGAAGAAATTGGGCGACTAAATGTTTGCTGACTACTGTCCCGTTGGTCTGGGTGTACCCTCTGCCTCAGAAAGTTCCTAAATGTTAGGCCAGTATCTGAAAGAATATATATTTGATGTTATATTATGTACATATTTTCCCTGAGCATCTAGTGAAAAATTTGACATACCTTTGGTTTGAGCAGAAAAGCAATTTTTAATGTCTTATAAAATGAGAAAAAGGAATGCAGAGGAAAAAAAGAGCTGGAAGAAAGCATAGGAAAATGAGGAAAAATAGAATTGGGCAATCTTAGTAAGGTTCGTATAACTTCTTTTTAGTTTTTTTTTTTTTTTAAATAACAGGCAAATTAGCCTAAGGTAGTGGACACATAATTAACATTTCATTCGTTCTTCAGAAATATTAAAATTATATAGACAGTGAAAGTAATCTAATTGTACCAGATCAATGTTTTGACTGAGTTTTTAAAACTTATGTGTAGTCTTTTGTATAAAATAAATACTGCAACAATGATGGAGAGAAATGTCACCCATCTTAACTATCCATGAACATAAGGTTGAACTAGTGTTATGAACACTTCAACACTTAAACATATAAAAATTAAGATTTTAAGCACATAAAATTATTTTATATCCATCATACAATAAAAGCCAAATGAATTATGTTAGTTAAAACAAGCATTTACAAGAGCTTGACCTTCACAATTTGGTTTATATAAAGGTAAGTTGAACAGCGCATTAATCATTTAAAAGCTTATTCAAGAGCATAAAAAAATATCAAATTATTAAAAAAAATCCTCTATTAGATTTTTTGTTGTCTTCATTTACGTGAACAGTTTATTTCATCTGCTTAATTTAGTAACAATATGTCAGATGGATTTCTGCAGCTGAAGGTCAATAAGGCAACACCAATCTCAGCAGTAAACATCTCTTGGAAAATAAGATTTCACTGGTACAGTCAATAAACAAGCTGCCATCAATAAAAACAAAATACACTCTAATCAAAGAGAGACACATGCGTTTATGATTATGCTTCCAAAATCTGAGGGTCATGCTTGTCTGGATGAGGCATAAAATCTACCAGATGGTTGAAATGGCATAGGAAGGAGTGAGTTTATTACTTCTCTTCATAATACCAAAATTTGATCATTATGCTAAGCAAAATAGATGCATAAGTTTTTCTAATTCAGTTTGTAGCAAAGGGAGGCATGCAACAGTTTGTGAAATCCTGGTCTACGGTTCTGCAATTAGAGTAGATTGTTTTACCACAATATAAAACATTTAGTCCCCCTTATATCCAAAGATAAATGTTCAGATATTTTGTTAGAAACAATACTGAATATGCATAACTATTTTTTTTTTCTCATTCCCATTCCTAGATACTTACAAGCCTGTCCAGAAACAGAGTATTTACACTCTGGGCATTACACCATGTACATTTTTCTTGGGGCTTTCATGTCTTTGAACTAATGACAGTAAAGTTAAAATTCCATGCCACAATAAAGAACGAAGTAAAACAAAGCAGCATGTGAAAGTAAAAATGAAACAAAGAAAAGTAACATTAAAACAATTCTACCCATATTCCTTTGCTTACAGCTGAGAGAAAATTGGAGTCTCTCTCCGAGACATTCCTATGGAAGGAAGAGTCAGGCCCTCTCCAATGTTTTTCTGTGATGACTGTACAGGTGGGAATCTTGGACCTAATTCACTTGCTCACAGTTAGCCATTTACGTCCATCTGAGCTGCTTCTGGCTCACCTTCCTTGTCTCCATTTTTCTCCATGTCATGTTCTGCACACAGCTTTAGGCTCTTGTACGTGAGTACCTGAACAGAAACCCCTCATGAAGATTTACTGTGGTCACAGTGTATTTTTTTCTCCTACATAATTCTCTAGAATCCAGTGTATATACTGACTAGATCCCTCTTGAGTATGATGGGAGTTTAGATAAGTCTCACATTTGCATACCTGCATATTTAGATCTTAAATGAGGTACATAGCAGAATTACACAAGTGTACATGATTTGCACCACAAGAAACTACTTCAGTGAAAGACAGAATAACTTTGTGCAAGAAACTATTACTATGTGCTAAGACAACTGTCATTTTGATCAATTCTGCTTAGCACAGAAGTTAGAACATCAGTGTTTCTTTGCTAATGATATGGAAAATCCAAGATAATAGCAAGAGGGGAATTCTTTTTTTTTTTAATTGTAGGAGAGTAGATATGTGCTCCAGCAAGTAGATACTGCTACTCAGTACTAAGAAAACCTTACAAACCATTAAACTAATACAGTTTTTATACCTGATTTGGTGCACTGAAGATATTGGTTCTCTGCATCTGTTAACTTTCAAAATTAAAAGAATTTGAATTATTTTTAGGTACACAGCTCTTTGGTTTCTACCTTTTTTTCCATGTTTGATGCTATCTTCCTTCAAGTCATGATTTTTCTAAAATACAAACTAATTTTTTTTAAAAATCCATATATCACATGTGAGATATAGAAATAAGAAATTTATCAAAGTAATTAAAAGTAATTAAATTGTTCTTTATTCATATTGGACTGAAGTCTCATCATGCCACTGGTATTGTTATTAGAAACTGAATCAAAACTGGCCTAATTTCATTAAGACTGTACATCTCTTTTATTCTTAAAAAGGAAAAGATTATTCCTTTTTTAGATACAGCAATTGTAACCAGAACATTGTTAATATTTAGACAAATACATGATCTTTGTTGCAATTACAAAAGTTGCAAAAATAATGCAAAAAATATTAAAAAATATTTTCTTTACTGTTCTTAGCATACTTATTCTTAGCATAAAATTAATAGTTAATTAGGAAAATCTTTCAGTTCTTCTTCCTCTTAAAAAAACAAAACCCCTAAAACATGAAGTCTTCTTAAAAAGCAAACAAATAACCTATATAAAAAAAACCCCATGAACCATAAAAAACCCAAAACAAACGCAAAGCAAAACCAAAATCCAAATAAATAAAAGGAGTGAACCCTGAAAATAGAAAAATTTAGTAGGTAAACCTTTTTTTCTATAAAATATCCTTTTCTTTTTTTCTAAAAGTAACATTCTATTTAAAAGTACTTCTCTGGACAATTTTAAACCAAATAAAAATATCTCTTCAAATCTTCTCCTTCTAGTCAAAGATGTTTTTATAGTTTAGCTGTAGGATTAATTCTATAAGCTTCAAATTTTCTTAGTAACGGAACAATGAAGACCATACCTCAGCAAGATTATACTTCAGCAAACTCTCTAGAGGCAATGAACCTAAAAAATAAACAAAATTAGAAAGGAATAGAAACTTTATTACTAAAGTAGCCACCTATGACCTGAAATAACTGGATACAGATCTGGCACCAAAGAATAGTATAAATATTACATATAATTACAAGAATCATTTCCTAAGTTTACCCCCTCTTCCTCCCAAAAAATGTTATAATGAGGTTATATAAATTATAAACACGTATAAGTTACTTTTTATGGCAACAGGCTTCACACTTTTCATCAAAACAATCTGAATAAGCAGTTTGAATAAACTTGGCAGATGAGGGTTTTGGTTGTGTGAATGGTTTGTTTTTGTTTGTTTTATAATATGAATTGTCTATGTCTGTAGTAGATTGTTTTCAGCTAATTCCTTGCAGCTGTTACTAAATTATAGGCTCTGCTTTCCAAGGCCACTCAGGGAAAGCAAAACTAGTGCTATTTAACCACTAATCTGACTATGTAATGGTCTGAATGAAGAGAGGAAAAACGTTTGCTATTTCTAGTTGTACAACACACAGTCTTTGCCAACAACTCACGTGACTGAATGGCTGCCATTTATTTCCTGATAAATGTAAAGAATAATCTTTTTATTTTTTTGAAAACATTATATCAGTAAAGATAAATGGCTTGTCAATAGTTAGTTAATAACTAACTCAAGTGTTATTAGTCAAACATTATTTCATAGTAGCTAAAACATAGTAACCTTACTAAATGTGAAGGTCTGATTTTAGTTAGTGGATTCAGGGCAGAAACTAACATACCTGGACAAATAAAATTCACTTAAGTATCCACAAATTATTTCAACCTCATTAACCATGTATTTTGCAATATCCAATTGTAAACAGTAATAGATGATTTTTAGAAGAGTTTCGAGAATAACAGAAACTATCAATCAAATCCTCCAAAGAGTGGGTGATTATTATATAACCTGATAATTCAATTTATAGAAATATTACTGCATTTTATTCTACCTGGACCAGAGGATTTTATATTCACAAGACATTTGTTCCATGCTATCTACTGAGAATATCAAAATCATCATTTCTAGTAGTTTGATATGTATTTTCTCTGCTAAGAAGAAGAGGAATGTTATAAATGATCTATGTGTATTGTTAAAAAAAAATTATTTCTGGGTTAAATTCTTATGAAAATGGTAGCTATCAATGCTACCCTGCTTTTCTCTTACATGTTAATGTTGCTGAATATACTACTGCAATGAAAGCGTTACTTTTTTTTTTTTCCCCAGCAAATAGGGGGGTTGGGGCAGAAATCTATAGAGCTTTAAATAGGATTTGAATACTTAATTCTAGATTATTTTGATCACAAGAGACTATGGATATATGTTTTCAGAAAAACTCTGCTGAGTCTGTGTTACATTGATTTTCAAAGGAAATGAGTTTTTCAATACACATTTTTATTCATCAATTTCCTCATCTTTCTATTTTTTAATCTGTGAATCCCAAATGAAAATGGGAATACTTCACTTATGTAAGGACAGAAGTGTGGGGAGGGAAGGCAGAGAAAAAGAAAAAAAAAGATAACAAACGATTCTTCCATATCTTTTGTTTCTCAATCAAAAATAATTCAAGGAAACCAGAACCCACCTTACTCACTATATTACAAAATAAAGAAATTACAGAGCTCTCATAGTTGCTAAATTGTTAACTACAAGTTCAAATCCTGTGTTTCATGATATTTTGTACCTGGCCAATTGATGGTTTTGAGGATTGCAATTATTTTTGGTTTTACAGTACTGTTTACAAGAGAACTACCTAATTTATGTATTAAACTCTTCATAACATTCTGTAGGCTGAAACTTAGGTTAAGAAATAATACTGGACAGACTTTAATAAGTAAAGGAAATCATAGCGCTGTAACATATGACTTCATGACAGTCAAAGGCTCACAGGCAGTATTACTCAGAAGATCCATAACAAAATAGTTGTCCATAAATACTATTTAATACGAGACTCAGGCAACGTCTTGCAGATGGCACCTTAATTTGAGGATTTCACTCAAGTATTTTTGATATATTATGTTCATTATCACTTAAAATTAATAAAACTACATTCTGTAACTTTACAGACCATTGCTTCCTCTTGTTTCAGTGCTTACCTCTGTCAAAATAAATAATTAGGGAGCAAATAAGAAATAGGGACAATACAGAAAAGTTAAGTTATTGTGCATCTGTAAGCAAGTTTAGAACTACTTTAACAAAAAACCCTAATTTAGTGCTTTACACAGCAGGTTTGCTTCTCTTTCTGACACAGAAAATACCTTTCAGCTCTCTATGCTAGAGAACTTTCCTTGCAAATACTTTCCAGCAATCCTTTTCCCCCTCTCTCCTCTAAGTACATCCCCATTTGCACTATTTCCCCTTAAAGAAACTTATTTCAAATTCACTTCCTCAACAACAAAAACTTTGTTGAAGACTCAGTCCTGAGTCTAATGCAAATGGCAATAAATAATCATCAGTGTTCAAATAATTTCAGAAAATTATGTTGTCATAAAGCTGTTGCATTCAATATGCTTCTACATGAGGATTGTTTTGTTACTGCAACCTGTTACATGACAAATTATGTACAAACATTAAAGCCGGTGTGAGTATTTGCAAGCATTTTTCAACTAGAAGCATCAATTATGAGTATTTAAGGCATATGAGCTTATTAAATGAACATTTTAAAGCGCAAAAGATGGTTACCACTTATAGCTGACTGCCCTATGATTTTCCCTTCCGTATGGCTTGGCAAACCATATGCCCTGCCTGACAGAGCACAACACAGCTGTGAGTCAAGGCTCATATAATTATACTTTCCAATTTTATAGCTAAGCACTTGGCCTTTTATTTACTAGCATAGGTAAACTATAAACACATGTCAGTGTTTTGTGTCAGAATCTTCATTTTGGCCTTTTCCAGTCTGATAAACTGTCTTAGTTGGTGGACTGAAATACCGAAAAAAAACATTCTTAGTATAAGAACAAAAGTCAGTGATGCACTTCCATCAAGTAAAGGATATTTAGCCTATCCACTACTATCCTGCATGCATTCGAGTTTAAATTGTCTTTCTGACTGGTTAAAGTTCTGATTAACTGAAAATTTAGATGATTTATATTCTCTGTGCATTGTTCTGAAATGATGACTCAGGTTGTACAAAAATATTCAGTTGAGACTAATTACATCTGCCTGTATTTGCTCCTTCATCTTGTAACACCATTAAGCACTCTTAAGGAAAGCTCAACCAGACATCTGATTATTTAACTGAATGCATATGATACACAGGAGAATAAATTAGGTCTGTACAAACAACTTAAGTTCTGAGAAGTCTTATCTCTCGAATGGTTGACTTCTGACATTAATAAACTAGTGACTGAAAATATCTTTTAACATCCAGTGAATATTCTTACACATTTTTGAAAAATTCTACTTTTTATGCATTAGCAGAAAATTAAATACCAACCAGTGGTTCTTTTTAAAAGGTTATATATAAAGTAAGCATCATTTGTAATTAAACCTGTTTTGCGTTAAAAAAATAGCAACATTAAATTTAATTTTTCAAGTATTCCAAATTAATCCATTCCTTCCTATGTTTCTTCAGATATTAAAATAATAAAAGAGTTCATTTTTTCATTTTTTAAAAATATTTTATTAATGGATCTTAAAATTATATTTATCAGGTAATGAAGCAAAAGTGTGATAACTGCTGAGGCCTAGGTTTATTTGTCTGAATCATTGATGACATAAAAGCAATGGATCTCTGAGGGAAAAAAATAAGATGCATTTTGACTTAATTTGATGTTACACTGATATATTGAAAATTAAATTCAATATAGATGAACTGGAAGTAAGACACACAGAGCACAAAACTTCAAAATGAATGATATTGGTCTTTTTTGTCAATCCATAAAATAATCTGCACATTTTATTCTCTATCTAGAAAAGCAGAGGTTGACACACTGTTCATAAAAATAGTCAGTGTATAATTTTCAAGCTATTAATGCATTGATATATTTTAGGTACACTTGCTAGTGGTGGTCTGAAAAATAAAAGCTAGACACTATCCCAGTATGGGGGAACTGGAATAGTTTATTGAACACAAGAACACTATTTTAAAGGCATCTGGGGCTGGACATGTTAATGAAGAGGAAGAGCTATGTTAATTAGGTAATTACACAAGTTTTTGTTACTGTTACCCAATGGGTTAAATATTTCCCTCAACCAAGATTACATAGAGGGAAAGGGATTAAAGGGGTTTAGACATGGTTTGATATAATCATCTCAAGAGTCCTTTCTGATTTCTGCTGGAGCCAGGCTTAATCTTGCTTCAGAAGGAGATAGCAATAACACTTGGTATGGTACATCATGACAATTTCTTTAAAATGTAGAGTAACTCATCATAGCTCATGGAGGATGCTACATGTACGTTGTCAAATTCGTACCCTATACATCTCTACTTAGCCTATCCAACATTTCATTTCTGTGTTGTGGAAGGACCTGATGTTCCATGCTGGACAGGTTGAACATCAAACATTTCCACACGTTTAGGCCAGGTTGGATGGGGCTCTGAGCTACCTGTTCTAGTGAAAGGTGTCCCTGCCCACAGCAGGGGTGCTGGAACTACATGACCTTCAAGATCCTTGCTGACCTGGGCCATTTTATGATATGGAGTTCCTTGTTTATTTCACAGGAAGACCTTGATTCTGTTGGAATAGTTGTAAAGATGAAGGATGGATTATTACAGTTATGAATCATCTAGAAACAATCTGCTTCTAATGTCAAGGCACATGACATCAGTAGTTGATGCTTTCAAGCTTATGCTTTAAATGAAAATATCTCATGCTGGAAAGATTCAGACGTTGTAAGAAATACACCTTTTATCAGGATATAATTCTAAAACTACATTAAAAATTATACAATTTTAATATTCATCGGACAGGGAGTATTTTTTTTAGTTTTATTGATTTTTATACTGAAAATTTTATTGGTTTTGTAGCTTTGAAACCTATCCATAAATTTTTTAATTAGAAAAATTAAGTACCTAAAATAACAAATCAAAAGGAAAATAACAGAAAGAATTACTTTTGCATTTTCCCGTGGGCTATCACAAGCTTGTTTATTTTGTATGATTGATGGTAGCCATTTGGATGTTCCAGTAAAATGAAGAAAATAGCTGCTTAAGGCTTCATCTTAGGCTAGTCATCCCTTAATAAGAAATCAAGAAAAATGATCAAAATAAAGAATTAAAAATAAGATATGTTGCACAACACATCCATAGTCCCCATTTATGCTTAATGAGATCAATTAATTACTACACTTAAGTGGATGCAGGGGGAGGAGAGAGAGAGAAAAAGGATTCATAATTCTCCTCTTTGTCTTTTTCTCTTATTTATCTTTTTTCTTATTTTCATCATTGAGAAATATTTTTTCTTAAATTATTTTAAAGCAGATTCTGATCAGAGCTAGACTGGCCAGCCATCTTCTCTTGAACCATATAACTGATTGGCTGAGAGAAGATTGAATAATATTAGTCAACACTAACAAAATCTGATAGTAATTGTAAGCCTTATCATATTTTTAGCTACAAATTGCAGAAATTATAAGAAGAACAAGTTCATCACAGAGCATTGTACTTTGAGGAAAATAAATCTCTATAAAACATTGATAGTTTATTTGAGCGTATTTCATTGAGAGAAATTGTTTAAAGACAAAATTAAGGATAATGAAAAAATGCTATAAATACTGAACTGCTGAGTCTGCTAACCAGCTGAATGTCAGTCCACTAATGTATTCCAGCACTACTGCTGAACTCATATCACAAAATATCTTTTCTCTGTTGGCGACAGCGGCAAAAATTCGTAACATTCCACAAAATGAAAAAGTTCAACATTTCAGAAAATATTTAGGTGATATAAAGGTGGCAAGGGAAAGACCAAACAATATTTACCTCAAGTCTTGCTGTTTCCTTTTTAACTATATCTCTCTGCAGATTTGTTCTAAAATTAAATGTATTTTTTCATATTGTCTTTTCACAGTATGATAAATTCTTTTTTTCTGTTTTTGTTTGTTTAACATATCCACAAACTATCCGTAGTGTGCAAAATTTCTTTTGCATTATTTATATTTTAGATATACTCCTGCATAATGGTTGATCTATCTCCTTAAAAACACTGGATGAATAAGAGGCTGTATGTTCTCTAACAGTTTTTCATGCTAGTTTCCCCAGAACCATTTCCTATTAGTTCTTGAGTAAGGTGTTACAGATTTTCTTGACCGCATAAATCTTTTGAAGGATTCTTCATTTTTGAAAGTGGTGAAATATATTCCTTTGTTTTCCTCTGAAAGACTAATGCAAGTCCTTCAATGTAATGAAAACTATCATTGTACAATGAAAATTAAATCAATTTTTAAAAAATCTTTCATTTTTTGATCCTGTATTGTAGAAAGCCACATTATAGTAGATTGTTTTAATATACTAGATTTTTGAATGCCCCAGTTGTGTTCCCATTTTTACCTTTCATATTTATTTAAACCATAATCTTACATTTCATCTTTTCTCATTTAAGGTGCTGTCTTCTGTAAAACCTGTTCTTTGTTTTCCTGAATACATTAAGATTGATTTCCAGCTTCATTAACATTTGGAAACGTTTAAAAAAAGAAGTAGAAAGAAAAATATAATAGAACTTCCGTCATTGACAAACAAGATTTCTGCTGTCTCCAATGCAAATAACACCCAGTATGATTCAGCTTCTTTTTCAAGTTTATTTAAAATATTCCTTGCCATAACACCCTGACTTTGTCAGCAGATATACAGGAAGGACTAGATTTACAAGTCCTTAGGCAGTTCATTTGCCGTTTATTTCGGATGCTTTGGATTGCAGCCTCTCAGCACTCATGCATGACCTTTTTCCAAAGCTGCTGTTTTTACCAGAGTTGATTTAATTGCAGAGGTGAACTTTAACTTTTGAAGAGTCATAATCCACTCATTTGATGCACATGCAGTTATATTGCTTGTACTCTACCAGAAAAAGGTCCTATTAAAGTTCAAAACTGCCTTGTTGAGTTTCTGAGCTATGTAAAATGTTGTTTATTACAATGCTGTCTTATTTTTTATTCTTGAGAAGGCATTCAGCGACAATATTATGCATGTCATCCAGCCATATCCTATACATGCATACAGATAACAGAAAATTTAAAAATTAAACAGAGGTGTCTTGGCATGTGATAAGGTCACTTTTCCAATATCTTCTATTTTGGTAAGTAAACACAAATACCTTAAAATTCAATAAACATGATGTCCTTTACTGGGGTGAAGGAAGAGAGAGATGATATAGATTTCTTTCTGGTTCTGATATGAAAAGGCCTGACAACAAATGGCATAATAAAAGAGCTGTTTAAACAAGACAGAAAAAAAAGAAGACTATAGATAGCAAGTAAATTTTACCATCCTTTCAAATGCTAGACAGCACTTTCATGCAGACTCAAAAAGACCTCCGATGGATTTTTACACAACACTGTGCAGATTCTGTCTGTGGAGAGTTCCCCTCTAGTGGTAGACACAAAATTACATCTTTTAAATGAGTATATAATATTTAAGATATGCAACAGTTAAAATGAATATCAAATTAATAAATGGAATAAGAAAACAAAAGAATACCCATACCATATTTAAGAATGTCAGCTCCAGCCAGTCAGCATATTCAGTCTCTACAGAGAACTTTTAATCATACATAATGGGAGCATTTTAATTGAATTGACTGGCCTAAAGTACAAGAACATAAGTTGCTGAGTATTAGGAGTTTGATCCATTAAGTTGATCCAGTGCTAAGAGTTTGACCAACAAATAAATTCAATTATTTTAATAGGAAGGAGTACCACTTTAAATAATTGTGTGATTATTTTGTGACTCACATCCATACCATCACTGGTTCTCATCCAAATATTGCTCTAATATTTAATTTAAAATATAGTAAAATGTAAGTAATTTTGGGAAATGGAAAGAGAACACTTCTTGTCTCTATATGGCACCTTGGAATACAGACATTTAGGAATGATGTTGCCACATAAATGTATGCCACATAACAATAAACATTGTTATCTTTTACTACTGAAGATATGGAGACATCTGCATGGGGTTGACAGAAACAGCAGAGGACCTCTAGGTAGTCTTTACCATTCTAAAGTGGGCAGTTAGTGGTCTTCTTGGGTATGCCACTGTTATGGTTTAGGAATGGTATTTTCCAATTTAGTACTTCCACTAAAACCATGCGCAGCTCTCCCCACCCTCCCCTGTGGTGCACTGGAGAGGGGACTTGGAGGCACAAAAGTCATGGGTTGAGATAAAAAAAATTTGCTGGAAACGGCAATGAGAGAAGAAAATGAACAGTAACAGCAACAATACTAATGACAGAGGGTAAAAAAAAAAAGAAATTATTCCCACAACCCCCCCCCGACAATTGACAGACAGCTCCCTCCACCATGTTCACTCCACCACAAGGAACCCCTTCTCATTGGAAGAAACTCCCTTCCCCTGCCTTGGCAATGACAGGAGGAGGTATAGAATAACCTCCAGGTCCTAGCCATGTCCCCTCCTGGCTACTGCAAAAATTAACCATATCCTGGCCAGAACCAGGAGAGCCACTAAATATAAAGTAACGTTGTATGTTTATGTTTAGAGTTAATCTTCATTTTAGAATCCAACTTTCTGTTTGCCTCAATAATTTTTTGAGGAACCCTCAGTGAAGGAAGCATTTAGTACAACAACTCTTTCCTTAACAGAAGCATTCTCCAAGACACTGTCTAACACATAAAAATTTTAAGGTATTTTGACAACATAATGTGGGCTTTACTTATGTATTTTTTTTGCCAACCTTTATTGTACTACAAAGTACTATAAATAACTCTGACACCATAAAGTTTGAGTGTTTGACTGAATCATTAAGGCAGACATACCTATTCAAAAATACTGTTGTTTTGGTTTCTATGAAAAATTTCTGATTCATATCATAAGTAGAAAGCATTGCCTGATGCCTATCCATCTACTGAAAGATTGTTAACATTCCCATCAGGTTGCTCCTAGTGTAATCTATTGATTTTATGTAATAAGCAATCTTTCAGCAAGTTAAATGCAAAATAACAGTAGATGCTACTGGAATTCCAGTTGTGTTATACAGAAAATATTATTAAGATCAAAAATAAAATATCTGACTTTTATCATCACTTAAATCTTATGAATCTAATGAAAGAAATTGTTGGTCCAGATTTTAATCTGGACTGTAATGCTATCACAGAAAAAAAAAAAACACAGCCATAATATATATAGTAATAATAAAGTTAAAATTATTATCTCATGTTCACGTTTTTCAATATCTCTTTGTAGTCTGAGGTTGACAGCACCAATTTTTCTTAAGCAAGCAGGGGCACGGGGGGCCAGGGCTGGGTATACTCATTGCAGCAGGTCATCTGGGCTTAAGGCTCTTCACTTACACTACAAAGAGGGCAATGATTTTACATTTCTTCTGCATGTGTTTTTTCTTCCTTTCCTCTTTTCTCCTTTTCTGACTTTTACTGGAGTCTGGTTCTGAACAAAGTTCCCCATCATACTCTCTCTTCGCTGATGTGTAACTTTACTCTGTGCATGAATTTAATATATATATGTGGTACATTTAACTTATTCTTTGCTGTCTTTGTTACTTTGCTGGACTTGTTTTGTCCAGCTTCTAGATTTGCATTTCTTTAATCAAACATCTCCAGCGTCAACCTGTGTCCCTTATCATTCTCTGTTGTACTTTTCTATGCTGGATCACGTTTCCACATTTCTCA
The DNA here is from genome assembly GCF_001604755.1 of Lepidothrix coronata. Taxonomy (NCBI): domain Eukaryota; kingdom Metazoa; phylum Chordata; class Aves; order Passeriformes; family Pipridae; genus Lepidothrix; species Lepidothrix coronata. The sequence goes on along the minus strand of NW_016690335.1, from coordinate 1,824,362 downwards.
AATTTTCTGCTGTCAAGCTAGGCCTGTTTCCCTCTACAGTGTATCATTATAATAGTAATAAATATCTCATTTGCACAGAATAAATACTTGTTGCTACTATCTGTGCAAAAACTATGCTTCTTCCATATAAATGTAAGGAAAAATAAAACCAATGGTAACCCTAGCTACCTAATCATTAAAAAAAAATTCTGTTGAAGGTAAACCAAATTAGATCAAAGCCCCAGGAACATCAAGGAAGTTCAGGCAAACCAAGCCTGACAAGTTTTACTCCTGAGGCCTTGCAAATTTTGTTAGTAGGCTGTTACTAGCAATGGCAATACAATATTACTTGGCTAAAATGCCACAGCTGGTCTCCTTCAAACTCAGTTTTGCTGATCTTTGCAACCTACTCCACATAAGAAAATCTTATTTTTCATTTTGTAAGAGTGAATTGAGAACTCTCCTAGACTTCAGACTTTGAGGTCTTCCTGAATGTTTTCGTCTGTGGACTGTTAACGATTTTATAATGCATAGGTTCTTAATTTCTGTTTAAAATTTGATATTAGTTTCTAGGACTACACATGTGCATATGTATACATTTCTGCATATATATATAAATATCTGTTAAAAACCATTTGATTTTGTGTATGGATTTGCCTTGGAACATTCTGCACACTTTAGTGAGAGTCTCTTCAGAGAAGTTACAAGTGTATTTTCTGCCACAGAAGAATGTGAATATGTAAAACAAGGTAGAAATACAACTTGACCTTTTCTTCACAGAATTAGGCTGGAACTAGTTTTAATATTCTCTCTAAACATGCTCTCAAGCTTGCAGGATATTTCTTTTGGCCTTCCTACGTGGGCAATTCTCATTTTACATCCTCGAAATTTCTTTGTGAACAAAGTAAGCTTTAAATGTCCTTAAGAAAGGACATTTGGCTTAAACTTTGGATCTCTGTGAGTAGTCAGCCATAAGAGAAATGAAACTAAACAGTGAGGAAAGGACTTAGAGTGTCAACTTTAAAATGTGTGAAAGGTATTTAAGTGGATAAGTGTTAGTAGGTGTTTTTCACAAAGATGAGGTAGAATGTTTTTTATTACTACACAACCAAATTAAATTTTGGTAAATGAGTGAAATTGAGTGGGGTTTACAGAAAATTGGTAAGCCTTCTCTTAAAGAATATTTATGTTGCTTGTACAACTAATTAATACATTTCAACAAATTCATATATACATACATGTATACATATATATATATATAATCTAGGAGCAAGATTTCCTAAAAGTAGAATTTTGCGTGTATTAAACATTAATGAAATCTTAACCTTTAAATATATGATTCATTTTACAATGAGTAGATTATTCATAGGAGTCCCAAGAGTATCCTATGGGACCCGGGGTCAACCTATGCAAAGTGTTATGAAGCTTGTACATGCCAACATGTTCCCGAAGAGGTTAGCTCTCAGCTAGCACTAAATGGCCTCTGTAGCACTCAAAACACTAGAAACCAGGGTTTTCTTGTTATAATGATAAAGTTTGCCAATGGAAATAGAAACACAGTTCATTCTACAGAGGTGAGCAGACCCTCTCTTGTATAGCAATGAAAGCAACTGAATTTTAAAAGATTCTTTCTCCAAGAAAAACTCTTTACAACATTCTTCTTCTACAGAAATGCACTAATATAAAATATTCCCAATCCTCATCTTTGGAAGTAATTAAACTTAAATGTATTTTTACTTTATTTTATTCTCCTTTATGGTAGCAGGATTATAACAGGTTTGAATTTACTCAGGTGATGCCTGAGGTGATACAAGAACCAGGTAGCAGTTCTGTGCTGTTCAGGGTGCAGTAATACCACCATCAAAATCCATAAAACTGCAAACACACAATCAGTGAGAGATATCATGTATTATGGTGACAAATTCCAGTTGTTCATTCCCCCCATACAGTCTGTATACAGCTAAACAATTTATTCTACGAGGAAGAACAGGAGATTCAAGATTAGCTGGCAAAGACCACAGAGATAAACCTGATCCAAAGTTCTTCTTGTACTGAAAACAAAGGAAAGGTAAAAACTGATGCTACAAGGAAGTAGGTCAGGACTAGACTCTTCAGAGCATTCAAAACTTCCATAATTTCATTGCAGAAGAGAAAAAAAGGGAGTGGGATCTTACATAATGTCTGTACTTGTTATAAGTAGGCAAAGCAAAAATGTGATAGTATCAAGAGGAAGTGGAAATAGCAACAGTCAAGGGTATTTGTAATTTTTCAATTGATCTTTCAGAGGGATTTGTTCATGTGAAAAACAGCAACACATGCACAGAAAACTCAAAATGAAGTTCACTATCAATTGATACATATTGTGTTCTTTTTGTGAAACAAAAATATTTTTAAGCAGTTAAAACTTTTTCTGTTCAGGCCCATGGTTTTTTGTGATAAACTAAAAGTTTTCATTTAAAAGATGAATTTTTTCCTAACCTTTAGAAAATTATGTTTGTCTTAAATTAACTGAACTGGGGTCTTAAGGCTAATATTAACCTTTTACATACTATGATAGAACAGGTTCTTTTCTAACCTATTGATCACTAGTCACCTGAGGAAAGTTTGCAAAGGACAGTGACCTGAAATTATTGATCTCTTTCCAGCTAATAACTCCATTTTGAAGATCTGCCAGAAAACCAAAGTAGACATTTTATAACCTATGATGGATATTCATTTCTTATATATTCAAGATGATGATCACAGAGAATGAGAGGATTGAGTATACCATCAGCAAATTTGCAGATGACACCAAGTTGGGGGGGAGTGTTGAAGGCAGGAAGCTGGAAGGCAGGAGGGCTCTGCAGAGGGACCTGGACAAGCTGGAGAGATGGTCTGATTCCAATGGGATGAGGTTCAACAAGGCCACAACAATCCCCTGCAGCGCTACAGGCTGGGGACAGAGTGGCTGGAGAGCAGCCAGGTAGAAAGGGGCCTGGGAGTTTGGATTGACAGAAGCTGAACATGAGCCAGCAGTGTACCCAGGTGGCCAAGAGGGCCAGTGGCATCCTGGCCTGGGTCAGGAACAGTGTGGCCAGCAGAAACAGGGAAGTGATTCTTCCCCTGTACTCAGTGCTGGTGAGGCCACACCTGGAGTGCTGTGTCCAGTTCTGGGCCCCTCAGTTCAGGAAGGACATTGAGGTGCTGGAGAAGAGCAACAAGGCTGGTGAAGGGACTCAAGCACAAGTCCTATGAGGAGAGGCTGAGGGAGCTGGGTCTGTTCAGCCTGGAGAAGAGGAGTCTCAGGGGAGACCTCATCACTCTCTACAACTCCCTGAAAGGAGATTGTAGCCAGGTGGGGGTTGGTCTCTTCTCCCAGGCAACCAGCAGTAGGACAAGAGGGCATGGTCTTAAGCTCTGTTGGGGAGGTTTCGGTTGGCTATTAGGAAGAAATTTTTACAGAGGGAGTAATCAGGCATTGGAATGGGCTGCCTGGGGAAGTGGTGGATTCTCCATCCCTGGAGGTTTTTAAACGAAACTGGATGTGGCACTCAGTGCCATGACCTACTAACCACAGCAGTGTTGGATGAAGGATTGGACTTGATCTCGGAGGTCTTTTCAAACCCAATTGATTCTATGTTTCTATTCTATAATTCTATGATTTTATTCTTTTTCCAACCACCTTCTCTCCTGATTCCTGATGATTTCCTCATAAAACAATGTCTTCTTTTATTATGTATACGCTTTGCAGTTCAAGGCTTAAAGCAGCTCACAGGGCCTGGCAAAGTAAGCAAGTGGTTACAGTAGAAAGTTACAGGGAAGGCAGATTGTGAAATAAGGAGACAAAGAGTGCAAGACTAAGAAAAAGACAGTTCCCTCTGCTAACTAAGGGTTCCCATGGATCATGAAGCCGTATCAACTCAGTTGTTTCAGTCATCTGACACTAGTTAAGCTTCACTATTACTAATACCACAGCACCCAAAAGCCACCACTGACTTCTTTCTAACTGTATCTGTATTTGCCTCCAGAGAACCCCTACTCACTGTTCCCAGACTATTGCAGCACTACCACTCTGTATTAACTCTCTGTTACCTCTCTCAATCTAATGCAAAACCATTGTGATCTTGCCACAAAACTAAATTTTAACAATGAAGACCCACAACTTTTAACTATCTAGAACCCAAGGGTTAAAAGCACGTGTTGCCCTAGAAGGTATTTTCACATACTGAAAATCTATGCCCCTGGTTGTGGCAGCAGAACATCCCTGATTAAATGCATTTTTCATCAAGTGTCTCATGACAAAAGAATTTTCTTTTTGGACCTATGAACCAAAGGTGCTACATAAGGCCAAAATGTACTAACACTCAGCAATTAAATAAATCATCTTGGTGTATATACAGGGAAGTTTTATGTAGCATGCAATTTATATTATGTCTTCTGTGTTTCTCTATGCCTTTGTGTTTTGAAATTAATGATTAATTTTAGAAATAAATATATATATGAGACTTTAACACGTATTTATTTGTATGAGACTTTTAAGAGTTTATAAGAATTCAAATGTGACTGACTAAAACAGCTTCTTGTCTGTATGGGTGTAATATTGAAAAACAATAATCCATGTTGATGGTATCTTGCCTTTGAAGTTTCCCAACAGATTGAAAAGAGACTATTTCTACTGCTGGCCACTTTGTAGTGACAGCTGGGTGAAGTCATTGTAAACACTGAAGATAACTTTCCATATGGCAAGAATTCCTAATATTATTTGGTAATCACCAGTGTATGCTCACTAAGACCAAGAGCTGCATAACTTTATTGAATATGATAGTCTACTTAGGAATTCTGTTGTGTTGAATTTATCTGCAATATGTTACTCATAAAAAGTACCCGAGTACTACCTGTTGGGTTCAGACATAGATTTTGGTCATCAAAGGTAGATTATTTATGTATCTAGATCCTCTTCCCCACCACCCCGTGTCCTGCTCCCCATTCTTTTTCAGAAATGGGATGAAAAAAAATTATACAGATGAAAATAAAAATTAATATTTTTCAGTCAAACCCTTCAGTCAATAATCAAAGAGTATTTCCACAATTTCTATTACTCTCTGCTTCACTGAAGCTCCCCAGCACAGGATTACCAGTGCCAAATTTACCAACTGAAATTCTACATTTCCCACTTTCTTTCAACCACTTTCCCTGGATGACACTAAATACCTATATTTAGATAGGCTAAATCAAGTCTTAGATTTTTTTTTTATATTTCATAACAGGTAGTGATTGAAGTGATAGGAATATTTATCTCTAAAGACATTGTAATATTTCATTAGGATGTGTCTTCTCACCATTGTTTGCTACTGTCTTAAAGTAGGTTCCAATATTAAATAAATCATCTATTTTAAAAAATGTAACACTTTCTGAAAAAAATCAGAAGCAAGATGTCAATATTTTGGAAATGTAACTGAAAATTGATGGATTCAAATATCTATAATCTCTTTCAAAATAGTTGGAATTTTTTATGATTAGAATGTTAATGTTTCAGAAACATGATAGAACATTAAATATTAGTTGGCAATTTTTTTTTGAATATTGAGAAAAAATCCACTTTTTAATATATAGTATCTAGAAATTTTAATACTACATTGTCAAATATGGAAATTTCACCAATCCCACTGTCTTCAACTAAATTCTTCCTTTTCTTTCCTCATTAAAAGAATAAAAACCTTCATGAAAATTCTTTTTTCTTCTCATGAGGGCTCACAGAAAAGAATAAATACTAAAAGTTTCCTTTTCAAATTACATTGAACACATGGTAGAAAGCCTTTGAATGCAATTGAATTAATTAACTTATATCTAATCTCGTTCTATGTCACATTCTGTACTTAAAATCATGGTTTTATCAGTTTCTTGTTTTGCTGGCAGTAGAATGTTTTGAACATTAAGGAAACTGAAAAAAAGATACATAAATATTTTTCTTTATGAAAATATTGATAAGGCAAAGGTCATATCTTCTATTTCAGCCTTTTTTCTCTTCATTAATTAAACACCCATGGATCCTTTTTACTAGAGCTGACATTATTACTCTTAGAACTATGAAAGGCCTTTAGCTGGAGTGATCTTTGAAGGTCATCTAATAAGTAAAAAGAGTGACATTCCACTTAAAACCAGATTAAGCAGCTTTTAAGCATGATAATCATCTGGTATCTGCAATGCCAGTGGAAAAAAGCATTTCTAGTATTCAGCCAGTCTGATCTTAAAGTTCAAATCTCAGACCAGTCTGGTACTTCTAAAATGTCCTAACAGTGCCTATTTTTCCATCTTGATTATAACAAAAAGGCTGAAAATTACTGATGTAGAGACATAGACAAATTCTAGTGTCTAGGTTAGCCATCACTAATCTTAATTCTTGTCCTTCAAGGTATTTTCTAGAGTGCTTCTGTACAGCAAGTTTTACCTAATTCTTAAAATCAGTCAGCCAACTGAGGCTCATTTTGAACCTTAATGGATGCTCAGCACTTAGGTGTTGGCCTCCAGTGTGATCAGAAGATCTCTTTAAGCTTTGTCATAATGCACTGATGTTTAAATCATCAAACCGATTTTTATTTTAATCCTTTAAATGTATTTGAACTGGACTACATTCAGCATGTGTATAGATCCCCGAATACAATACAAGAAAAAGGATCAGGATAATTTCAGTTAGAGCTTGTGGAGGAAAATGAGATTATCACATTCAATGAAATTATATACAATATTACTTAAAAATTAGAATGCATGTTTTCTTTTAATTAAAGAAGTTTTTATTAATATCTCAGTGAAGTTTACTAAATATCTAGACTGGATCTAGACTTTTTTGACTGTGCTATTGATCATGAATCACTTAAAAAAATGTACAAGAAAATGTTGGGATAAAACCAACTGGGATAAAACCAACCAAGAGCATTGCATTAGTCTCAAAAACCAAACACTTTCAAATCTTCTCACTGATCCATAAGCTAGGCTCTGCTTTTGACAAGGTTATACACCATAGGCTATTTCTTTTTCCAGAGAGCTCACTCTTATACAGGAAAGAGAGAATCCATCACACCAAATGAAAGCTTCCCTGAGAGAGCCAATTGGTACCCATGATCTGCATAGGATGTCCTACGGGAAAACAAAATTTCTGATGCTTTCTCTGTCTGTTTCATCCTAATCCTTATGCTCACACTGACACGAAAAACAACACAATTTCTTGGTATTTTATTTTCTGCCAATCTTTTCAGCTTAAATAATTCTGTCTTTCCTTGTTATCAAAACAGGAGTTGAACATATGCAAATACAGAAAATATATGATACCATCTATATAGTACTACATGGTCTATGTTATAGTCATAGAAATCTAGTGTCATGTGCAAGGAGACTTAGCTATATACATATACAGTGACCAAAATGCAATGAAAGACAAAAACTAACTGAAAAGAAAAAAAATGACTCTTCTTTCTCTTCCTTTTGGGTATTGTTTCAAGATCCTCTAGCTAGAAAAGCAACTTTCTCTGTTTTCTTTCTGTAATTACATTCTTTATTTACTGACACAGCTCTTTACTCTTTACAAAGGCCGCTGGTACCTTAGCAGGAGTCATCTTAGGTAACCAGGGAGCACATCTTTACTTCATGTCTCATGGAATCATAATTGAAATGGCAATTCCATTGAAAAGTCAATATGCAGAAACTAAGAAAATTTGGAGATCATCAGCTAAGCTTAGGAAAACAGACCACATTAACTGAAAAAAGCCCCCACACAGTAGATTTCAGTTGCATCCCAGAGAGCACACTTATCCACACATCCGGTTTTCTGTGTTCTTGATTATTATTAATCAAATAATCAACGAGGATAATCATAAGCAAAATTACTCTTTTACTACTCTTGCTGGTTTTTTCTCTTCAATCTACTTCTAAACCATGTAATTGGGACACTATAAAAACTCTTAGTGCTACATACAATGGATACCACTGTTTGTTCTTGTTAGGACTCTTGTGGTTTAGGAATGGAGTTCTCCAAAGTAGTGTTCCCATTAAAACCGCTCCAAACCACATTACATTAGTTCACTTCCTCCCCTCTGTCTTCCTCTCCCCCTGCACTGGGTTTGAAAGAGGAATTGGAGGCACAAAAGATAAGAATAATTTACTGGAAACAACAATGAGATAAGAAAACAGTATGAGGGACAAGGTTACAGGGAAGATTTTTTCAGGAGAGAAAAAGAGCTTTCACTCAAGAAAGCTTTGATGCTAGGAGAAACCCATTGTGGGAGAAAAATTTCCCCATGAATAGCTTTACATATATTTCTCTACCTGCCTGTTTGAGAAGTTAACTCCCCTGTCGCAAGAGAAAGTTCTCACAGACATGCCTGAGGCTCCTGCTGGGGACAGGGAGACCATAAAGCACAGGGGAGAATACAGCTTTGAAATTATGTCCATGCAAAAGGTGTTGATATAAAAGCACCCAGAGAACAGGCTCTCTGTGCTCTTTCCACCCGCCATGATTTTTGCAGTGTGTTTTAGGATTTTCAACTTCAGAATAAACTTTTTCTTAATACCTTAGCCGTAGTTAGGTCCTCTGGGGTACCTCTATGGATGTCAATTCATACAAAGAGTAACAGCAACAATATTAATAACAAAAGTATGAGAGGGTAGTGATTCATAAGCAAATGCTTACCACAATAACCATTGGTAGCCTGACAATACCTGACCAGCACCACGCTGCCCCGACCTGGAAAAGACTTCCTTCCCTCTGCCCCCAGCAATGAGGTGAAAGAGTATAAAATAACCTATAGGTCCCAGCCATGTTCCCTCCTGGCTACTGCAAAAATTAACCAGGACAAAGTGTATTTCTTGACTGCATGTAAGGAAAGTTTAATAAATGTGGCATAATATGAAAGAGCAAATAAATCACTAAAATGTTTACTGCGAAATATAATAGAGGAATTCTCGAGGCCAGTCATGGATAGTTTTCTCATTAATGAGAGTGGTTATAAAATGCAAGTTCTCAGGACAAGAATATACTGCTGTCGTGAGATTCCACCCATATGATAGAAACCTAAATAATTTAAAAACATACAGATAAAAATTGTACTCAAACCAAAACAGTGTGCACTACCTCAGGGGTCTGCCATCTTCTTTTCAATGCAAGAATGTTAGCTGACACTCAACCCAGATGAAGTGAACATCTCATCTAAATTAATATCCCTTTTCTATATTCCAGAGAATATACAAGTAATGTAAAAATCTTGTATACCTATTCATATTCAGGAAAATGTGTATTTTATATAAAGTATCATTTTCTCAAAACAATTTCTCTACCCTTTATTGCCAAATTACCTTTCACCAGGGAATACTCTGATGAGATAAACTATTTTTATATGTATTTTTTTCTGACTTCAAGTTTCCCTACTAGTTGTGTTTCCTGCTAATAGATATTTCTCCTGTTGTTTTCTCTGTTTTGTTCATCATCTGGAGGAACATAGTTTACATAGTAATATACATTATCTATTTATGGAATGATAGTTGAGTGAAGTACTTCAGTGTGCTAAAGAAAGTAAAAACAAACAGAGCAGCATATAACTTTGTGTTAGGTTTTGTGTGTGTTTGATATGTGTCCAATACATTGATTCTGTAAATGCACAGTTATGAAACCACAAGTAGATTTTCCATAATTATAACCACTGTATTTATTGGAAACAGGAGTGTCTTATCTCTTATATTTATTTTTAAACTACTGTTTCTACCTTATTTATATATCTGTCAGTATATTCTTTTAAAATATTAGTTATTTCTTTATTTTTGATCATACTTACGGAAGTACTTTTACTGTTTCCTCAAGGGCTGATTTTTCCTCCATTGAATTCTTCATTTGTTTCAGTACTATTGTGTCATGTTGTAACATATGCATAGCTAATATTCTTTATCTCCATTTATACCACCTTCATTACAGGCTGTGATCTGAAATCAGTTCTGAAGAGTAAAAGAACAGTATAATTTACAGACTGTGTTACTTAAAGAAAAGAACAGATATTTAAATTATAAATATTATACATATATATAAAGCATTAAAATGTTATGCAGACTTCATGTTGCATAACTCCTTTACACCAGAGTCCTTCAAACAAGGAATCATAACACTTTTCCTATCCTGGATGTTTGCAAATACAGGAGAATGATAATTCATTTTTATAGAAAGTACTGACTTTATATCCATAGATTTGCAACATTTTGTCATTAATGTATTTTTATGCTAATTTCTGTCATAGTACTATACATTCTTTTTTATCTAAAACTTAGGTTCTGAAATATATAATTAAATTCATTTACACCACATTATGAGAAAATGTTTAATTTATCTTGCAGATAAGAATATAAATGAGTTGTGAAAATATATCTTAATTTGATATTTTAATTCTTATTACATAGTTAAAATATAATATGATGAGTAAGCAATATTTTCTGGATATTTTTATCATAAAATCTTTAATTAATTTGGTCTAATACTATAAGGGATGTATTTTACGTTCATGCAGCCACAGATTTTATGATAACATCCAAGTCTAAAGAACACGTGAATGTCAAAATTTTTAACACAACTTCACTTTGATTCAAATTTCATTTTCGTGTAAGCTATTTTTAAATAAACCTCTTTAAAAGAAAGGAATACCAGACACCATTTTTTTTTCTTTCTGGTAAAAGTAGTAAAACCAAGTTCTATATAGTCTTGAAGTTCTGAAGTTCTGCTTATTAACAAATGTGACATAATCTGTCATCACTGAGCAATGGGATTTTTGCATGTCTTTTCCCTCAAGCTATGTAAAGTTCACAGGAAGGAGATTTCTTCTTCATACTGAGAAAGTAGCATTTGTTTCCTGAAAGCTGGTGGATGTTGGGCATGTGGGGGAGAGGTTTGGGTAGGGCTCGTAAATGTGTTAGACATGAGAATACTGAATATTACCAAGCCTTATGTTAAGGGGGAAAATCCATGTGCAGCTGACATCTATATACAGAAGGGCAGGGCTGTGGCGAGGTGCAAACCAAGCTTTCTGTGGCACTCCTGGGGCAGGATCTAGTGGTTTCTGGGGGCCAATGTGGAGCCCTGGGCAGGGGGGAGGAATCTGGGGGGAGATGGGTAAGAACATTTAGGGCTGTTGGTGCCCCGATGGACATGACAGTTATTACAGACTTTAATCATAAATGACACAGGATATTTAACATGAAGATGCTCAACAGTTTTAAATTAAGAAAACAGACAGTGAACTCTTCAAAACATTCATTACTGCAGGTAGTCAAGCCTTTGAAGACACACAGGTTTATATGAAAAGGAAGGCTTCGGCACTATACCTGGACACTTAAATTCTGTTGTCTAAAAGTGAATTTGACATCTAGGCAAACAACTGGTCAACAAAGTCAGTGGATTGAGAGAGCTCGTCAGCTTATTCTAAATGAAGCATCTCGACTTTGTCATCTGAATGTCTTTAGATTCTCCAAGTTGTGAGGCCAAAGTATGACAGAGACACTTACAATCATTCCTCTCTCGTAATACATGATAAAGGCCTAAGACGAATCAAAATTTCCGTATAAATAAAAGCTCCAAGGCCGAGTATTCACAGAAGACAAAAGGTACTTTTCAAGACAAGATATATTGTACATGTAATTGCATAAACATATATAGATGGTATCAGTAGATAAAAGCATAAAAGAAAACAATAAAGCAATTTAGCAGGTAAAGAGGAAAAGTGTGTGTCTAATGTAATACATAATTAATGACAGCATAATTCATTGGGACAAATGTTAGCCCTTAATGAAAATTATCACTTTCCTTTTCTCTATAAAGTGCCAATTTTCAATGGGTAAGACTTGAATTGTGTCACAAACAACTATTTCAACAAGATAAACTAGTAATTTGTTTTCAACTTAAGTAGTACTTCATGTAAACAAGCTGTTTTTATTCAACAGTGAGCTCAATACTAATTAATTAACCAATCTGTTGAATTTTGCCATTTTCAGAAAAAAAGAAAATAAAAAAGAAAGAAAAAAGCATCATACCAGTAAATAATTCCTTATTTGCAATACCCCAAATTAAATTAACTTGATGTTAGTCACTACTTTAGCTCTATAATCAATGCTGACAGAAGAATGTTTATGTAAAATATTATAATACACATAAATACTCTTACAGCACATGACTGTTCAATTAGTTAACAGCATTAGACATTAAAGTGTATTAAAGATCTACACCTTCACTACCTTCACTACATTTCATTACATCACATCTGAATATCTCTAGTCAAGTCTGCAGACTATCTCCTAAACCTCTAGAGGCCAATCTAGAAAAATTTGGTAACATTCAGATTTAAATTTCAGGAGCCATGGTATGTTAATTCTGTTCATCTCTTCTGAATATGTCTTAGAAGGAAAGAGTTGTTCGCAGGTGGAGTGATGGATTAGGTACAGAAAAGGAGGTAGAAAGCTTTAACAGTGAAGATATTTTTCCTTCAGTAGCTAACAGTCCCACTGTAGGCAGATATATCTGCTGTGCTAAGGAGGCAGAGGAAGTGAAGAATATATTTTTTTTAACTTATTTTTTTTATAAATAGATGTATTTAGCTGAGTTCTGAATTGGACTACATCTTTGTGGCTACAAGTGCGGCCAATACTAAAAAGTGGGTCAAATGAAGGGAAGGGTGACCTAAAGCTCTCTCAGTATGGCTACATCTTCCCTGGGTCAAAATGATACTCTGTGAATAAAGTATGAGATATACAAACTAAATATTAATCTTTGATCACAGTGCCTCTGTTTCGGTGTAAATTCTAGAAAGTAAACTTCATTGCTTGCCTTGATAAAGTGGTTATATAGTACAAACATTTCATAAATGTACTGAACTCCCATAAATCAATTTGAAATTAGTTTACTGTCAAGTTGATAAATCTCATCGTTATACCTTGAAGGTGATTTAACAAGTATTTCACAGTGTAAAATTTATACCATGTTGGGGAGAGATAAGAAAACAAGTGTTCCCAACCAATAATTATTGTCATATTCATTTATAAATTCTACTGTGTTAAAGATTTGAATAAAGCTTTGAATAAAGCTTTTGGATATCGTTTATGCATAATCATAATTCTACTGTGTAAACTCTGAAATCTCTTGAGTTAGGTATAACTTCAATGTACTTTTTGTGGTTTATATAACCAGTTTTTCCTAACACTGGACACAGATCAACAGTAAGTGTAAGTATGAATAGTACCATGAAGTGTTGCTTATTTATTTTGTTTTGGCTTTTACCACCCATGATAATCTCAAGCAACGGAAACACATGTGCAGGAAGACATTTAGGTTTCTTTCTGGAATTGTCCATAGTGGAGAATATAATTGATAATTTTCTCTAATTAACCAGTTTCTTGCCTCTTTTAATTATAAAAAAAATGTGAATACTACATTGAGGAATAACATATACAAACGTTTATAACTGGGTTCATGAAATTTAAGAAGCATTGTATGCTCATTCACTGTGTACTCATAACTTTTCTGGCTTCCAGAAATGAGTTCTATCACAGCATAAAATCAAATTCCAGAGCTACCTGCAGAAAGTGTAGTTCATGTTTTTTCACTGAAGGAAAATGACGGTTTTGTCATGCAATTGGAAGTTGTAACTATTTGATTCAACGCATTTACCTCAGCATCTGTAAGTGGATATCTGATATTCTTTTCACATTACCATAGATATAATTATCGTAAAATGAAATGCAGTGTAGGAGTTTCTGGCCTCAACCATCTGAACTGCCCAGCAGTCCTGTGCTAATGCAGAAATTACCCTACTGGTAATTAGGTAGCATTTCTGCATGGTTCTTCATTTAGCAGAAAGAAGGCCACCCTATGTCTGCTGTTGCATCATGGAGACAAGAAAAAACAATATTGCTCCTGCTAGTAGCAAACTAGTAGCTACCAGCAGTGCTAACTTCGCTGTATGCTAAATGCATGATACTTTAGCTCTGGTCAGCCAGTTTGCTAGAAAACTGGTCTACATGAACTAGAATTTGATATTGGGTATCTCTTGTTATGATACACAGTTTGAGATAACAGTACAAGTCTTGAAAATATGGACACAAGTTGGGGAAAAAACCCACTAATTGCCAGTTGCTGGTCACTGAAGAGATAAGCCTTGAGAGCTGTTGAAAGGACTGCTTCAAGAGTTACAAACAAAAGAAGTACTGGATAAGTGGAAAAAAAAAAAAAAGTAGATGAGCAGCATCATAACAAGAGCCCAGCAAGAAGCTACATGCAGCCCAGGCTGCCTAGAAACACCATTCTGTAGGCAGAGACCTCCAACAGAGGGAAGGGGGGGTGGGCAATTGTCACCACGGGAGCCGTGGTAGCAGAAGCGTTGCAGGATGGTGGGAGTCTGGCATGTGCCCTTTGGCTGCCTGACAGCTCTGATCTCCAGCTTTCCCTCCCTCCCACTCCTCTGATTCCAGAATGCCCTTGGGGGACCTGGGCCTTGCCTGAGGGTTGTTCTAGGCTGCACATGACTGTAAGTGTTCATGTGTGTTCACCTCAGTGTGTCTTTTCCTCACAAATTCTGCGTATTTTTAAACCAGTAGTTGAGTAGTTATGATTTTGGGCAGTGTTGCTGTACTTTAACATGCAGAAGACAGTCTTTACACAGTCTATAGTGCAGACAGCAGAACTGAAACACCTTACTGTTTGGTACCTCCAAAAAAATTTCATAAAAAAAATAACCCCCACAAAAAACAAACAAAAAAAAAAAAAAAAAAAAAAAAAAAAAAAAACCCAAAAAACCAAAAAGAATGAAACCAACAAAAAGCAACAACAACAACAACTACAACCACAACCAAAACAAACAAAAGACAAACAACAAACAAACAAACAAACAAAAACAAAAAACCACACCAAACCAAACCATAATTAAGTTTATTTTAAAAATTAAAATCTAGGTTATAAAAAAAAAAAAGGAAAGAGTTACTCATGATAATGAGTTCCTCTGAAACTACTAAATTGCACATTGGCTAGAACCATGAATATCAGATTCAGGCCTTGTTCAGCATTTTGCTCCTGCTTATTTCAATATAATCACGTAGTTATATAAAGTGTTATATTTTAGTAAGATAAAGTTATACATCATGATAAAATATTTGCTCTCTCTCTCTCACTTTGTAATATCTATAATAGATTACACAGATACATATAAGGGAACCAGTGGCAGATCTTCCAAATGACTTCCATGTGAACTGTTGAAACTTAATACAAAATTTAACATTCACTTTAATTAAATACTGCATAGAAAATACATTTCTTCCTTAATTATAATTTCCTACACTTATCTTTAAATATATGTGTTTGAGAAGAATATTATCATATTAATATTGAAAAAATAATCAGAATACAACAGAAGAGTATATGTAACATTCTTTTTCACTATAACCGTCTTCAAATCTGAAATCGCTAAAGAGGAAAAAAAGTCACCCTAATTTCAGTCAATTGGCAAGATTAGAGATATCACAGGTATATCTGATTTGCAATGATGATTAGAAAATTAGTTTATGTGGTGTTTATTAAGTGACAAATATAACTATTACTTCTGCATTTCTAACATGAGAAAGAAGTCTCTTTGGACCTACACGAGATTTGATGATGAATAAATGAGGCTAATACAAAGTCAGGTTGCTTGACTTTTTTCTCTTTATTTTAAATGTATTTTGGCAGGAAAAAGAAGTGTTAAATCTCCTTTAATTTCTTACTCGTAAATGCACTTTATAGTTGCACAAGATCCTGTGTCTGTTTTCTCCTCCCATTATTGCCCAAGCATTTAGAAGAATATGAAGTCCGTTTTTCACTGTAAAAGGTCATAAATGAAATGGAATGCAGCGATGCTGACAACAAACACTTTACAGATCTATCTGAGACCATTTAAGGGCTGTTTACTTTTGGATGAAGGATTACCTATTAAATCTGAAAGAGGTTGCAAGCTGAATAAACACCATCTAGTAGGGTCAATGCTCCTTATTGTCATGCAGTAGAAGCAACAAGAATGTTCTAGTTAGACCAGCAATGCATCATACCTCTAAATCGTACTGAAAAGATTAGAAGGCACTGAGATGAAATGGCACTAACAGAAATAGCAATTTTCAGCAGATTTTTTTCTGGAAGGATATAGTTAAAAATAAAAAGGATGATTAAGTCTTTTCTTGTAAAAAAAATGGCAACCTGTAATATTGACAGAGGCGGCAAATGTGATGTGATAAATATAATTCAAAACAAGACACTTGTTGCATCTGTAGGCATGTGACTGTAACAGACTAGTTCATACAATCCTCCCAAGTAATTTTAGTAGAGTAACGTTAAAGAAACCATTAAAAGATTTTGTGTCATAAAGATTTTTTTAAGCCATGTCGCTATGCTATTCACATAGGGAAAAAATAAAATCTAGAATGAAGGAAGGAAAGGGGTTTTCAAATTGGTACTAAATAAATATGTTTTTATAATCCTGATGAAGAAGGATTATTGAATTATTGAAATGTGGCATGCTTTCAACAGATCTGAGCAAGGTCTGGGAAGTGCAACCTAAAACATGTTTCCATTATTTGTGGGATGTGTGCCACTATCACATCTCTAAATTAAGTACAGGTTCTTGGGTGTCTTTTAACTGATGTTTCATTGTTTTTTATGTCTGTTGGATAGAATAAGTGTCAAAATACTCTTCTATCTTCTTTACTTGACTGCACCATAGACTATGAGTATACTTGAGCTATCAAGATGTCATCCTTTATCAGCACTCATCTGAAGAAATAACATGTCATTCTGATTTAACTAGTAAATGTATTTTTTTTTTAGAGAGAACAAAATCCAAAACATGTTTAGAAGTAACTCGAATCAATATACTATGAACTTTTTCATGACTAGAAAATAAATTTCTGGGATAGAATTATGGACAGAAATTATTAATTCTCATTTAGTGCCACTGAAATGACAGCAATTTTTCTATAGTAGAACTGCAACTTCCTTCCAGTGCACAACACTGTGGAAGACATTTACGTGTATGCATTGGTTTGCTCTTGTTACTCTGGTCAGTGCTATAAATAATACAGAATATGCAATGATAAATATTTGAACTGAACTGTAGATATTTTGCATACTGTAAACCTGAGTTTCTAAGGAGCTTTTCAAAGTCAAGTCTTTTTTTGGGGAGGGATGCTGAGTGTGGAATTACCCAGGTGATAAAGTCAGTAAGAAATAAGGTTCATTGTAATATAACACTTTCTTGAAGGCAAGTGTATGATTAATTAACCTTCAGAACTAGATCAATGGTGCCAGGTTATTATCCATTCAGAATGGTTTTGTGTTTGTTTTCTTTATCAACAGGCTATGCTCAGTGGGAAAATTAATGGTAAATAGAAAATTTATTTTCCCTCACTTTGTGCCAAGAGGGTTTAAAATTAGATAATTGTGATAGATTAGACATCTGGCATCAAATCTGACCTCTTTCACTGTTCTGTTTGAATGCATTGTAGTGTATAACAGCAGTGCCCCCTGCTAGGATAGGTTTAAAGTGCAAGCAATAGAAAAATAATGTTCACACATTATGATAAAAATTTTTAAACATAATCTCAGAACTTCTGTTAGTTGACACTTTAAATAGCATCATGGAAAATATTTCAAGCATTTCACTGGATTTGAGTCCATTTGCTTTTACTAGATTGAAAACGGGAGATTATAGCTCATGATGGATTTTCTCTTGAATTCTCTTCCTAAATATTTTAATCTTTTCATCACTGCCAGATTGCAGAATCACAGAAAAGCAGAATGCCTGGTTATGAGTTTATTTTTTTCTCTGACTATGACTTATATATTTAATTTTCAAAAATCTTTTTACTTTTTATTGCTATTTAGATTTGTAGATCCATACGTAAAAATGTCAAATTCTGTATCCTCTTCTGATTATATTTGAATATATTTTTATTGAGAATAGTAAGATGATTATTTATTTCTGCCACTGACTTTTGCTCTATTAATCTTCCCTTCTGCTCTGTCACTGATAATGCTTGAGGCTGCAGTTGAGCTCTGTGTTGACTGTATTAATATGCATACTGTTGTTTGTCACCTCATTTATTTCAGTGTTTTCAAGATAATAACCTGTTCTTCCCAGAGAATGGAAAACTCATTTGTTTAGTATGGGACAATATTTTGGTATTAGGATGTTCAATTTGTTTAGGATATTTTAGGACTACTCTTTATATTTTCTTGAATACACTTTCTCTCTGTTTGTCTAACTCATCTTTTGGGGTACATTTTCCCCATTTTGATGCCTTCTTCCACCTTTTTAAGTATAAATTTAGTGATATCCTTTATCTGTCGGTAGATGTGCTGCTCTCACTTTCACAATAAACCCATGAAATTATGCTCCACATAATATATAGTGCATGATATGTGTGCTACGTGAGGATAGTTTGTTCTGTTATTGCTACTTTCTGTTACTTTCCGCTCCACTAAATAACAACCCCAGGCACCAATACTTGCTAGAGGTGAAGCAAGGGTGGATGAAAAGAGATGCAGCAAAGCGATCTCAGGGTCCTGGTGGACACCAGCCTTCCCATAAGCCAGGAATGAACCCTTGCAGCAAAAGCGGCCAACAACCTCTAGGGCTGTAATAGGCAAAGTGTGGTCAGCGGCTCAAAGGAGAACATCCTCCTGCTCTGTTCAGCCCTGTGGAGACATGTCTGAAGTGCTGGGACCAGTGCTGGATTTCCCAGCACAAAAGAGACATGGATTTACTAGAGCGAGTCCAGTGGAAGGACATGAATGCATTGCACAAAAGGGAGTTACTGCAAAATCAGGCTATTGTATAATTAAGAGCGGTCATCAAAAATATAGGCTGTACCAGTCTATGCCTCAGTGACACTCTTTGGGGCAGTCAGAGATACTCTCAGTTCTACCTGTGCTCTCCTCTGAGCCTGCCCTTCCATTGTAGACTAACAAATTCAGAAAAAAGTGTATTGAAATATTTTAAAGTGATTCTTTGACAGATACTGCCATATAATTTCAGGAGCAAAACTTTCAGGACCCCAGTGGATGGTGATGCTCTCACTGGTTTTTCCATATGACTACAGAGCTGTGAACTTAGCCTGTTACCTTACAAATAAAACCAAACGAGCTTTTCAGATTTTAGAAACAGGAGACTGCATCTCCTGAAAGACTTCTTTGCTGTAAAGATGCTCTTAGAAAATCTAGTACACAATAGCGGTAAACTACTGCACGTCTTCTGCCAAAACAGTACGAAGGCATCAAAGAAGAAACTGATATATGATAGGGAAGGGGGAGTAGGGTGAAAGGGAGAGGGAAGAGAACTGACATAGAATTGTTAAGATTAGACAAGATCTCTAAAATCATTGAGATCTACCTTTGCATAGATAATTTAATGTGTCAGGGAGAGAAAGAATATACAAATGTAACATTATGTCAACTGATGACTAATTTCCAATTAAATACTGGAGATGCAGGTGGACTGACTTGAGCCTTGGCCAACTTTTTCAACATCTTGCATTTAATGATTCATGAATAAATCAAAGTGAAGAGAACTAAATGAAAATGTAATAATTTCTAAGGATGAACACCTGCACATCAAATTGACCGTTGCACTACTAATGCAAGTCTACACTTCTTAAATATAGTGGTTGCTCTATTTTGTGCCTCTATGCATTAGTGGGAGTTTATAATCTTGATTCTTTCTAGATTAATGCTTTAACATTCTAACCCCAAGCTGTCTATTTCATTCTTTAATATGAGGGTAACCTGCTGTAATTCTGCACAGTGTCTTAAGTATATTCTCTGCAGGTAAAAATCAACAACACAGCAATTAAGACCAGATCAGTCTTACTTAAATGGCATCTAAATAATTATATGACATATTTTTTTTCACCAAACTGTGTAACAGTTCAGACTATCTTTTATTCAGCTGCATTTAGGCTTCAAAGATAAAAGATATCTTCATGGATGGTCTGAGTTCTGAAAGCCAGGATTTCACATATGATCAAACAACACATTCTCAAAAGATTGTAGATTTGACTAAAAATTATTGAAGATTTAAATATCTTTCTGAACATATACTGAGGAAAACTAAGCATTTGTTAGATAGTGTAAGACCTCCTTGACCATGAATTTTGCAGCCTCCAGTGCAAATCAGGGGTTGTTTTTCCTCCTGTTTCAACACAGAAAAAAAAAGCAACACAAAGCTGATAGCTTTCTACTATGTATATGTCATTTGAGATGTAGAGTAAGAGCATCTCTTTAGATATTTGTATAATGCTTGCAACAAAAAAATGTTTCTTTCATGACATCCTCAATTAAATGCCTCAAAATACGTTCTTTTCTGTGTTCATTATAGAAGATCAATTCATATTCTGAATATTTTAAAAAATGGATGTCACAAATGCCTGAAATGGATTCAACCAAAAGGAGTAATCCCTTTTTAGGTCACCCTCCAGCCCTCTTTTCTCTCCAGAATGTTAAAGCAGGAAAAACATTGATGTTAAATTCAGGTATTATATACTTGCAGCTGTGAGTTTTCTGCTCTGGAAAGAAATTATCTTCTGGGGATGTACGTGCACATAAAGATTCTTGGATTTGTCCAGTAACACAGAATGAAGCATTCCTGTTTATTGATCTGGTCCTAGATCTTTTTCACTCATTTAATTAGAACCATGACTTCTCCAAAAAGTAGTCTCATGTTTCTACCTTAATAGTTTTGTTCTTATAGCTAAATATCTTTAACTTTTCTGTATTTATGATCTGGATTTTTATGATGATAGAAAAATCTGAAAACAAAATAAAAACAGAAATATACTTTAAATGGATTGAAATCTTAGTACAGTAACTCATTTCAGTACACTGGCATGTTCTTAATTTCTTCCAAAAGAAAAGAGAAATAAATGAGAACGTGGAAAAGGAAAATTTCCCCTTTGAACATTATTTTATTGTAGCTGATACAGGATAAAATTGTAATATATTCTTCAGATACAACAATAGTTTGAAAATATTTACTGCTTTAATTATTAATCACGATACAATAAAGTCCTGAAATTACTAGGTTATAGGAAAAAGCCATGTTCCATGAAGCTGAAAGCCTGCATTCAAGTGAGGAGAAGAATCTATTTATAGATGATTTCCTTTGAATAACTTCTCTGAATTAATACTTGTACAGATCTTTGAAGAAAAAAATCAATCCAATTACATAATTTGTTCTTCCTGAGGGACAGTGTATGGAGAGAACAGATACCAGTGAGAATTTTTGAGAAAGCACAGTGAAAACTTTATGGCTTCAGCCTCAGACACCCACAAAGAAAGTAGAAGGGTGGACGAAGCATGTAAAAAATTTGCTTAAACAGCCACTGTGATTTCAGAATATTTAAATAAAATTCTATAAAAATGGTAAAAGCTTTTCAAGAAAGCAGACAAAATTGTGAGTAAATTCTACCCTCTATTTCTAAGACAAGCTAGGGTCTCAGGGGATGTGACAATTTTCACTGTACACAGTTGCAAGCTTCCCCTTCTTGTTTACTCTGTAAAGATCCAAACCCTATTATTAGACAAAATTTTCAGGGAAAAAAATTATGTTGATTTGTTTGACAAGAAGCTCAGCAGGACCTGCCAATGTGCACTTACAGCCCAGAAAGCCAACCACATCCTGGGCTGCATCAAAAGAAACATGGTCAGGACGTCGAGGGAGATGATTCTACTCCTCTACTCTGTTTTGGTGAGACCCCACCTGGAGTACTGCATCCAGCTCTGGAACTGTGTGTTGGGTTCTGGTAGCAGGTCTAGAGGGTAGCTTCTCTGAGAAGCTGCCAGAAGCTTTCTTCGTTTCTGGTAGAGCCAGTGCCAACCAGCTCCAAGATGGACCCGTTGCTGGCCAGGGCTGACCCCATCAGTGTCACTGGAAGCACTTCTAGGATAATAAGAATGAAAAAAAGTTACTGCACAGAAGCCATTGTGGCCAGAGAGGAGTAAGAATATGTGAAAGGAACTTGCTTTACATTGTATGATGCTGAAGAAGCCCATTGGGTAGGTCCTGTCATTTAAATGTGTGCATGCCTATATATAGCATATAGGCAAGGGCAAAAAAATCTGGTGGTGTGTAAAGTAGATCTCCACCCTAAAGCAGGCTTTTTTCACCTTGACTGTTTTTAAGTGAAAGCAGAGGCTACAGAAGAGAAGGTGAATACAAGAAGCAGCTATTTCTGCACTGTACTTAAAATTGCTGTTGAGCAGGGTAATTCACACCTCCCATCAAGGCCTTTGGGAACTGTTGGGGACCCTGACACAAATAAAGTATTCATTTCACCTTAATGTCTTTCCTTTTTTTTTCGGGATCTTTTATATTTAGTGATATATTGCTTGTATTTCTCAGCAACTTCTCTTTCTACTTCATGTGTACAAAAGAGTGAAGAATGACATGCTGTATAAATTATTTAGTTCATATAACCTTAAAAAAGTAAACACTCCAAGAATAATGGAAAAAAATAAAAGCAGTTATTGAGTATTCTAACCATGCTGGTGTTTGGTAATGCATTGACAGAAGAAACAGTTGTTGTCACTAGTAAATATAATATGTAAAATAGGAAAGGGGGAAAAAATAAGAAGATTGGATGCACAGCTTTGCTTTTGAGATATGTTCCTACATGTTAAGTTCAAAAAAGTCGTGGAACTATTTGAATCTAAAAATGAGAAATTTTGGATCATCCGATCTATCCAATGAGTATTAAGATACATTCAGTTCTTTTTGAGGGACATAACAGTAATAAAATAAATCTTTCTTATTGAGTATAGTTAGTTTTTACACTCATATTCTGCATTTTTAGCATCTGGACCATGGGAAATCTTTGTAAGCAATAGTTTAATTTACACCTGGAGTCACTCAGTCTGAAGATAAAAAGAAGACTGCCTTCTACACTGAAATACAGTGTAATGGTAAATGTCTTCTGAAAGTTAGACCATACAATTCTTTCTAGTTCAGTAAAATACATACGTTATATAAAATTTAGTCTTAAAAAGAGAATGCAATAATAGTTTTTTGCTATTTAGACAAAATATTAGAATACAACATTAAAACCTAATATTTTAAAGAAAATAAAAAGGGCCCTGAATTTAAGGGAAATTAAAGAAAAATACATTCTGTTTCATTAATGAAGAAAAAACGTGTCAATCTGTGTAGTCCTGTAGGAGATTTCTATCTGAAGAAGCTAAGTTGTGAAACAGGAAGCAGACAGAGAACATTTTGTGGAATCCAGACCTGTCTAACAGATATGAATGTTTTACGGAGATAATAGATCTGAATGTACTAAAAATAAAGTGGCAAAAGCATGTAACTGATGAACCCTGTGATCCATGCTTCAGAGCAACACTCAGTGTTTAGGCTGTAATTTAAAGTGACATGAGAAAGGCTTGTGCAGAAGGCTTTGATTAAACAATGTGTGTAGACAGACTCTTCAAACAAAAAGTACATAAACAAAGCATCTTACCCTTCTGTGTATTCTTTCTATTCTTTCTCTGGATACAAAATCACAGGGAGAAGTTCATTCTCCCCTTAGACAGAGCTTTTGATAATGCATCATCATTGGGACTACGTGTGTATATAGTGGTTTTCTAAGAGTAGATGGAAGGTGAAAATGTCTTGGTAGATTGTTTAATATTTTCTCAGAAAGCCTGTCCATGTCTTCTTCTCAGTGTTGTAGATATTCAGTGCATGCTCTTTGCTTTATCTGATGCACACTTCAAGTTTGCAGTGAAGTACATATATATAATTTTTTAATATCAATTATGGATGAATACTGGTTACATTTAGTGACATGATTATACATCTGATAAGAAACAGTTTTTCTCCCATTCCCTTCTGTGTTCCATTTTCTGAAGTTTTCCATTATTCAAAAAATATATTAAAAAATAAGGAAGCTTCAAACTAAATAATAATAAAACCCCTTATAGTATGGACTATAACTTGATAAGATTGAATAAATAAGAAAATTGTCTGAATTTAGAGGGGCCATATCTTCTAACTTTTATGAAAACTTTCTGGACTTCACAAGTTGTTTAGACATTTAAAAAAGCAAGCAAGAAAAGGATAGCATGAGTCATTTCTTGTCTCAAAGTATAACAGGAGTAGGAACTGACTCTCAGCTTTTATGTAACTGTCACAGACTCATAGCTTATTGTATAAACCAGACTAAATTTTATCTGTCCTACATTTTTTCTCCATATGGGAGGTTTCAGCTATTTCCGGATAAAACATATACAACTGGAAACTGGGTTATTTTGCCAAAAATAGCCTAAAGCAAGATCAAGTTTAGAAGGTAACAGAGATGATAGGCCAGTCCTTATAGAGTTTGCTTAAAGTACACACACTCGATTTAATTTTCGATTTCAATGTTAAAATTTCTCTCAATACAGTTGAGGCCCTTCGTCCTTTTTGAGAACAATGTTCTCAGCTCTTAAACATTTAAATCCTCCCCCAGAACAGTGCACACTTTAGTAGTTTCTACAAACCCAGATATTTTTCACAATAAGAGAAGAATTCAATACAAGAATATGGACATCTAAGTGTAGATGTCTAAGTGAGAGTTAGAGCCAACACAGTATGTTGCATTTAACATAAAGCAGTGAGTAGAACAGAAGAAGTCTTCACATCATCACGAAAAAGGTGCTTATGTTTGAACAGATGAACAGCTGTCTAGGCAAGATTTACTATATTAATTATCATTCCTCTATTTACAATGGGAGCTGATATCTAGACACTTGTATTTATGTTTCCATAACCTGAAGATTTGAATAACTTTGAGGAGGAATGATGATGGGATGGAGTAAATTAACTAGAAGGTCCATTGTAGATGTTTATGAAACATATTTCTGGCCTGATGACCAAAAAGGTCTTTGGTCTTCCTTATTTGAGGAGTGATTTGACTATGATATTTTTTGTAAAAGGCCAGAACAATGTCAGATATTGCTGTTCAATGTAATTTTTTCTTGATTTATAGAGATAGTGATTTTCGATATGGAGGTAAGGGATTAGGTAATCTATTCCTTACTTTCCCCAATCTTTTACTTTTGCTTTGAATGCAAAGCCAATGCAGACAGATTTTCCTCAATGAGTTTTTCTTTGGAGTTTTTATCTTCTTGTTTATGTTGCTGTTTGAAGTCATACAATCTGAAATCCCATTCAGGATTTAATATAGAAGTGGGATGAACAGTTTTAATTAGCCTCCAAATTGCTTTGGCTAGTCTAAGTTAGAGCTTAGTTTCCTTGACAAACAAGTTTTAGATAAACTCATTGGGCTGTTTGTATTTGGATTGTAGATGGCTATGTTCTGCAACTACTGTAGTTAAGCTAAACCTTGATCATGGAGGAACTGGCAAGTACCATGATTTTCTCTCAGAGAAGCTAAAGCAGAAATTCCAGACTAAATTTTCTCCTACTCTACTGGATACAGTAGAGCAACCCTCTGTTTGTAGGTTTTTTTTAATTTTATTTTTTTTTTTTTCTATCTCTGTTAATCTCTTCTACACCTCCTGCACTTAATTCTCAAAGGCTTTATCCTTGGCAGCTTGGTTTTCCCACAATGTAGAGATTAATACACTACAGGGAAAAAAATTACTCTTTCACACCATAGTGTTGTTGCTAGCACAAGGGTTCCCTATCAACACCTGAGGACCTATCCTATCCATACTATCATCCAGTCTTCAGAGAGCACATTCAAGACTAAAACAGGGCTATTGCAGAATCAGAACTGTGAAATGGATGGTTTTTGGGAATGGTGCTGTGCATTGTGATTTCTCAGACCCTCAAGGACAATATTCTCTCCTGTTATCCAGATATCATCCAGTCATGAGAAAATAGCACCTCACCATCTCCTCTTCACGTATCTGCAGGAAATAAATAATGAATGTCCAGGAATGGCTTCATTCTTGGTATACTGCTCCAGCTCTCAAGGAGGCTGTGTTTAATGTTGTAGTTTCTAGAAAGGCTTGTTTTTAAACTGGATATACCTTTGTCATACCAGGTCAGAAAGTATTAGATGTAAACTAATTCTGACCATGTTAGGTCTCTGATTTGGTCATAATGATGCAAGTAAATTGCCAGATTTGACAATGAGTTTAATAAATTATTGGAGAATAACTAAATATTTGAATGGTAATTATTTTCTGATAAATAGGAATTCACAGGAATGAGGAAAATCTACCTGTTTCCTGACTTCCTCTGCCCTGCCAATCTCTCTACATCCTGACTCTTTCTTCCTTGATTCACTCAGTTCTGGTTCTGAGCCCCCTCTGTCCTAGAGCACTATTCTGTAGACCTACATTTCAAACAGGATGTAGCATTCTTGTAGGTATTGCTATTCTCTATGTATTTTATAGTATTTCTTTATGCATTTTCTACCCTATGTTTTATAAGCACGTACAATAGACTGTTCTTCACTTTCTGAAGTGTAGTGTCAGGTTCTGACATTAACCTACAACCATATATCCAAAGGAACTTCAACTCAGAGTACTGAGATAACTTATACTAAAATTGTCAGAGATCTCTTGGAGTCAGTTGCAAAACTGCATGAACTTTAATAAACTATGTAAGGTGGAAGAAAATTAATCGGAGAAAATTAATGAGAGAAAACATAGTGGAACTGATTTAATAAGGGAATTTCACAGTTAAATTCATTTTTTAATAATGCATTGTCTCTCTGGTTTACACTATTCTATATACAGAAAATTGAGAGAAATTATAATAAAATTCTAATAATAAAATATATATTATATTATTATAATTATAATAATAAAAAGATTTTACTATAAATCACAGGAAAAATATTCTATATTGTCTGAAAGATTAAAAGAAAATGCATTAAGATTTTTCAATTTGTCTATTATATATTACAATAGTCAAGAATTTTATCTCTTTTATTGCTGGATGGTTTGTATATTTTCTCTTTATATGAATGCAAATCAGGTTACAGATACCACAGTATCCTTATTTTTAGTGAGTTTTCCTGTTGACAGCAATGCTGACCAACATCTTACCTTAGTCAACTGTTAAAACAAATCACAGCTTCTAGATGGCTGATGACTGAACACTGAGTCTTGTACTGAAGAGGAATACCTGCTACAAGATCAGTTAAGTAAATATTCACTGGAAATCATAGAAAAAACAAAAGGGATAGTAGGATAAGAACCAGAGAGATTTTATTTAAGGAGTCTAACATGCTTACCTTACTAAGAAACCAGGAAAATACCAAATACACTTAACTATAGTTGTTACTACTTAACTAGATTTAAAAAATCATAGGATTATAGAATGGTTTGAATTGGAAGGGATCTTCAAAGTTCATCTTGTCCAATTCCCCCTCAGATGGGCAGGGATAGGTTTCACTACATAAAGTTGCTCAAACTTCCATCTAGTCTTGAACACTTTCAGGAGTGGGGCATCCACAACATCCCTGGACAGCCTGTTTCCCCACCCTCATTTTAATAAAACAGTCTAGCTTTTATCCAGTCTAAATCTGCCCACTTTCAATTCAAAACCATTGCCCCTTGTACTGTCACTACAGGTCTTAGTTTAACTTAATTGGCAGCTAGAACTGGAATCTCTTTAGAGAAAAGAACTTATGTTACAACACCTATTGCAAGCAGAGTTCATCCATCACTTCTTTCTCCTTCCACAAGTGGGTTGGAGTAACAGCATCTTGTTTTATACAGTTTATAATATTTGGTCTCTGAAACTGGTCTTGAAGTCAGATAATTTTCTGATTGACTAAACCAGAAACTATTGGATAAAACATTAATCTTTCCATAAGTTTCAAAGGGTTTTGATATGTCTTTGTGCAGTTAGGAGGTGGGGAATATGTTTTGTCTTCAGCTTAGGAATTTCTTGTTCCAAAAATTAGGTATTTGTAGCAACAAACTAAATAATTGCAGCTTTTTCCTCAGCCCTTTATATATTACTTTTCAAATCTCACTTTCATAAAATAACTACAATAAAGCTGTTTCTGCACATTAGCAATACAATGAATATTCAATAAAGGAAGATCAAGATTGATATTTTATGTAGTGAGTTAGTATTCTTCATCTTGTTTCTATAACTACAATAAGCAGTCCAACATCAATATTCATCATGCATTAAGTTCTATTCATTTATTAAACAGTGGGTGATTAAATTAAATACAACTTCAGCATCTCATTTGACTCTCTCAAGTCAAAAAGCCTGAAAAAAACACTTAGATGGAAGTGCAGTTTATTCTGCCAGTATCCTATGCCACTATAATTTCTTTCTCCGTAGAAGGTCAGTATTGTGTATTTCACTGAAATGCAACCCCCCAGCTTTCCCACCCTCTACTCAGACACTTGTGAAAAACATTGTATTCGAGAAGTTGGTGATATTGGACAGGCCATGTCTGCTTTAATGGGGCTCCTACTTCAAGAAACCTGAGATAAACATTCTTGAGAATCTATATGTAATTAGTACAACCTGCAACTTAGAGTACCTTGGAGCATTCTCAATGAGATCCAGTAAGAGCCCTGCACTGGCTCACTCTCACCTCATCCTATCCCCAGTGAAGAATACCCTTACCAATATTCCTAGCTCAATTCCAGAACAAAAGTCTTAGAACGTAATGCAAAAATATAGCAGACATAAGCTAAATTTATTTCATGAGTACACTCACCATTCTGACCTGAAAGTGTTTCAAGACAATTTTTCAACTATTCCATGCAGCAAATTAATGTAATAACAAGGAGCCTTAAGTTGCTAAAGTTTTTAAAGTCTGTAAATTAGTGAAATTTTCTTTTATCTTATTTCCCCCAAAAGCATATAATGCCCCTATGAAATGATAACTGTGCACTTTTAATTATTGCCAGTTTGTGCTAATGGAGTGTCAGTGTTAGTGTACTGTTCGGTGAAGCAAACCTCATTACAAAAGTAGCACAACTAAAATTATTTTATCCAGAGGCATCTCCTGTTTATAATAAGTCTATAATCATCATTACTGTTGTATTTAGTTATGACACAAAATTGTTGCTTCATAATAAAATCACTAAGTAAAACTAAAATACCACTCTGCTTATATACCTATTGCTAATTCTTATTTGTTTGGAATATATTGTGCATTTATATGTGTAGTTCCAACAAAATATTGTAGAGACAGAATGAGTGTTGATTTTGTAATTAAGACCTAATTTTCATACATATTGAACTCTATGTTAAATGTAAATTAAAAAATGGGTAGTGGCTCAAAACTGCATGGTAGTTTTTAGTTATTTATATGTGATGCTCAACAAGAGTCCTGAGCTCTTTGTGCCATATAAGCACACCCGGAAATTACTTGTCTGCTTCATGATGGAAATGAACAGAAATCACTGTCTTGGTATTGATGTGACTTATGAGCTGGATGTGTGGAACATAATATTTCTTCTGGATAGTACCTGTAATTAGGAAACCGAAGAGTGCTTTCAGGCTCTTACAGTCCTGTGCATACCCTAACTGAGTCTCAGGATGACACCAGGTAGCAGCTATTGCCAGATGACAGTTATTCACTACACTTTCATATATCATAGAAGGAGATGCTAAACAGGTAGACAGTGATAAGAAAGTGAATAGTCAATCTTCACATCCCAAAAAATAAGTCTGCATGCAGTCTTTGCCACAGGAGGATTAATTCTTCTTTGGACTCTGTTGCACTCTTGTCAGTATGGTTTGACATGTTGTCATACTACTAAAGGTAGAAGCACAAAAGAGACAGCAGTTGCTTTGGGCCACCTCTTTAGAACCTTAGTAGGTGAAGAAGGGACCTGCTCAGTTGCAGAGCTCTACAATATTTACTATATGATCAGGTAAATATACAATCTTTTTTTTTGTTTCTTTTGTTTTGTT
Organism: Lepidothrix coronata; assembly: GCF_001604755.1. NCBI lineage: Eukaryota > Metazoa > Chordata > Aves > Passeriformes > Pipridae > Lepidothrix > Lepidothrix coronata. The sequence continues at coordinate 1,794,471 of NW_016690335.1, read as the reverse complement.
CTGTTTGGCTAGATTGTGTCATTCAGTATCAATGAATATATACCATTCAGTGTCACGTTATATTGTATCACTGTGTATATACTTATATAATTCAGACATATAAAAGAAGAAGAAATATCCATCTTCCTATCTTTTTTATCTACTTTTGCATTTTTATTTTTTTTTCTCTCCAGTGGAAATTGCGTTGAATCTAGAGCTGAACTAAACATTTCAGTGAAAACTGTAATCTAGTGCTTGATTATGGTATTACTAAATGAATGTGAATCATAAGAAGTCTTTGCTTGGTTTGACGTATATAAGTGAAACAAAGTTTAAAAAAGCACAGGAATTTAAGCACTATTATGCTTAAATTATCATTGGAAAGAACATTTCCGCTATGAAAAAATCAAGCCTACCTGATGCAGGAAGTTAAATGACATCAGAATGATATTTTGGTAGGAATTAACGTCTCTCTAGTTCACTATCTTGCATATAACTGTAGCCAATAGTATATTCTGGGACAAATAGTAATTAAGAACACAAGGAACCTCTGTCTTAGTCAACTCTGTCTTAGTCATCTATGGCTCAAGAGAATTTCTCTTCCAGGGCTATCTTTGCAATTGATAACTCTCAGTGGCCTTGCCTGTTCTTCCATGAATTTGCCTGACCTCTTATAAAACCAATTGAAATTATTAGCTTCCATAATATCCTGTAGCAATTTGTGCTGTAATGAAATTATAGATTGTGTGATGGAGTACTGCATAATGTAAGGCACTGTATTGAGGCTGCAGCGTAGTGGCAGAGTTACCACAAAGGCAGATGTAAGATGGAGTGGGTTGATCCCTGCCATTAAAGCAGAATCTTAGTGCTGAGATCAGATCGAAGAACAAGTAGTTCTTCTCACAGAAGCAGTCTCCCTTCTGTGAGAGCAAAAACATCTGTCAGATATGCACTCAGAACTCAGTAGGCGAAGCCCTGTAAGGGCAGAACTGATGCAGGCATGCATTCTTCTGAGCACAAGAGTTAAAAGTCACTAGAGAAAGTATGGTAAGCTCATCTCCAACAGGCTTTACATGTGTAGTATGGGTTATCCAAAGCTAGAACAAACCAAACAATAAAAAGCTCATATTTATTTCTCAAAACACATCTATGATCTGTAGAACTGTTTACATTTTTTTCGCCACATCATAACTATTTTTTTTAAATTTTTAATTTGGAAGAAAAACTATATTAAAAATATGCTTTGAGATATTATCAACTATAACTTATTAGAGGAGAAAGCAAAAATAACATTGATCTATCTTGCAACATGTAGATCTTGAGAGCATGAGGCATGGTAATTGCTTTTGTGCTTTAGTTTTCATAGTGAAGAGGTTCCTGGATATTTGTTTATCATGTTTCTTGGTGTGTGTTACTATGGAAATTTAAGTAAGTGTTTCTCTAGCTTATTTTGTCATTCTTAGTTAACCATCCATAACTACTGGTATCAAGCTCCTGCCTAATTTAGCTGGAAAGTCTCACAAGAATGTAATTTATGAAGAATAGTAACTAAAGCCAAAATAATTGTAACTCAGATAAGCAGAATTCAAATAGAAATTCTAGGAAAAAAGGAACTAAATTATAGTAAAGTGAGGATGCCTCTACTGGCATCTACTTGTTTGTGTAATTTGGAAGTCAAATCCAAGGCTGAGATAAGGATTTAGTGTATTAAGAAGAACTAAAATAGATTTTATATGCTGCTTCTATTTGATAATGAATTATTGGATGTATCTTTTCAGAGTTATTTGTAGGAAATACGGCTTTTCCAAAGGCTATGGTTAAGAATGCCCTGTAGCAGAATACTCTACCTAGAAGGGGGTAAAACAACTTGAACAAAGCCCTATCTGCAAAGTTATCAGTGGTAAATGAAGAAGGGAGCTCATGCTACTTTTGATGTTGAATAATGTTGAAATGAGTCTGATTCATCAATTGCAAAGTTAAGCATCCTGATAGTGAGGTGAAGATGTAGTAGACCTAGTAAAATACTCAAAAAAAGGAACAAACAGTGATACTACTGATAACTTATCTAAAGCTGATTAGCTGACTCAGCTGGCTTCCAGACATATGACTGACAGTCAATCACTTTATACTATAAAAGCCCAGTACCAAATTTAACAGCAGGGTCTTAACATATTCCTCCTTGGAGTGCATTGTGGAGATTCCTCCCTTGAGTGGGGATGCCCCTCAGGGTTACTTCTCCAGGCTGAGCAAAAGAGATTTGCCCCCAGTCATTGATATAGGTGAGTAACATCAATCTCTGTGTAATAATTGGTTTTGCTAGGTTTAATACAATTGCTTTAATATAATTGCTTCAATATTGCTTCATAGTGCACTATATTATAATAGAGCCTATAACTCCTATACTGTGAAGTAAAAAATCCTGATAAAGGTTTTTTATTTAATTAATATCATAATAAATAATGCATATTTTTATATATATATATCAGGTTTGCTGTCTTTAACCCTGCAGGGCAAACTTGTATAAAGGTTCAACTACACCTATGTAATCTTTAGAATATTGACAAAGTCTGGGGTTGAGATTGGATCCAGGCACATCAAGGCTCTTCTCTGAGAAAGAGTTTAGAAAGTGAGGAGGTCCTTTCTGCACCTTGTGACTCCATGGGAGGACTTCTTTAATTAACTTTATCTGAAGCTCTTACTCTGCCTGAAACACCCCTGGCCCACAGGTTTTTATATTTGAAGATGTATCTTCATAACAGCAGTCCTGTGCTGGGCTCTAACTCAAACGTTTACTGATCCAACAGACTTATTAACTGTGCTGTGCCTGAGTTTATACACATTTGATCTTACTCTTTTAATCTGAAAACAGTGATATGCTATTATAGTCAACAGATTTTGGATGAAGGCAGTTTTGGATTTGGAAAAATTAAAATATTGTCAGAAAATATAAAATATAATGTAGACATGGTCATTGTTGATGTTTGATTACTTTCATGACCTGAATTTTCTTTGCACCAAAACCCTTGTAGAAACAGAAGATGGCTGTTACAATGGACTTGCCTAGAAATGGGAAATTTCAATTTAAAGTAATCAAAAATATGTTCTGGAAAAACTACTTTAATATAGAAAAATAATGTAAGAATGCAACAGTCTTGCAGCCAGAGAGACAACAAACAGAAGGGCTTAGATATGACTTAGATGAGCAAGTAAGATAGTAGAGATTCTAAATATACATAATTGAAATCTTTAATCATAATATTTTTTTTTTTGGTTCTCAAGTACAAAAGTCGGTGAAGCAAGATGGGATTTTTTGCACTTCTCTTCAGCTTTTTAATGTCAATTCTACTTCTGCTGACTGCTTGGGGCAGAAGTGCCATTTTGGATGCTGTACTAAGTGCTTAGATAACTATTGTATGCTGTTGTTGGGAGTTAAGATTTGCATTTGTGTTTTCTAATGCTCTTTGCTTGTAATTCAAGCAATACAACATTTCATTAAATGTAAATGTCATGTAAAACACTACAGACATTCAACTGGAACAAAACAAGCACTTCATGTCTTTGAGCAACAAGGTGATATACAATAACACAAGATCATCAGAAGAATAAACTGGTAGCTATGTATTACAAGACATTAAGTCATAGTCACTGCTCATGAAGCAGAAAGGAAGTAATGTAAATTCATCCATTACAAATGAGGACATTTGCAGAAAATCTGTTGATTTAGTAATATTCATTAATACTTAAATTGATTGTGTGCTATATTTTTTGGTCTGAACAAATAGATGTTATCCTGATTTTGTAGAATAAGAACAACTCTGAATATTACTATACTTTGTGAAGTACTACACATGTATAAAAATGCCTGCCTTTTTTGATTCTTCATATGATAAATCAATTGAATATATTTTATTTGTTAGTTAGGGGGGTGTCATAGAGCAACTGAAATAAAGGGCACAAAAAGGCCTCTACATTTTACAATTACCAAACTAATTGCATTGTTAGAGTGTAAAAAGCAAATCACAAAAGACATTGTCAAGACTGTCATCACCACAGAAATCTAAAGAGCTGAGAATGAAGTTATTCCTTACAATCTAGATGGTTTTGATTTCATGAGATTGAATAAATGCATAGCATCCTTAAATCAATTGCATGATATCTATATATAAACCCATTCTTCCCTAAAGCCTAGATTTTTCATTTATTTGCTACTTCATTTTCATGCAGATGAGCTGAAGATGAATTTGACCAACACCACTAAGGGGGAAACCGTAAGTTTGTGGAAATGCAGCTCTCAGTCACTGTCAGCAGTATGTCTGGGCAATGAGGTCAAGAGGGCTGCTCTGCCCATCTAGAACAGAAGGTTGGTGTCTGTTGCACCTGGTAGGAAGCTGAGAAAGGGCAGAGGAGGGATGTATTCCCAAGGGGAATATCAATGGACATAAGTCAGGCACTTTCTAATCTTATGTAAATACACACTAGTACTTTACTTACAGAAATTACGCTTTTGAAAACAGCAGTATTCAAAAAATAAACCAGTTTGAAAGATCAGAAGATTATGGCGTGTCAATAACCATAAAACAGATTGTGAGCCTTAGCCACTGCAGAAAATGTAAAAATGAAAAGAACTTTTCTAAAGTCATATTTCACATATATACATATACAAACCCCCACACAAGACATAGAATAGTTTACTATAACTTATAATAATAACAAAGAATTTTTCTGAGTTAAGTTCAGTGATGGACTACAGTCAAAAAGTTTATCTGAGGCTCTACAAAATTTTTGTTGTGGGGGATAAAGAGCTCACTAAATGTTAGTTGTATCCAAAGCAGTATTCATTTTTTTTCCCAAGATGGTGACAAATATATGAATCTGCTACATTCTTAACTCAATTTTAAACAAAAATAAGAAAGCATAAAATGACTATCGAGGTTTTCCTTAAGAGACTTGATGTTTGGAGATGTTTTTTCTCGTATCCAACCATAATACTTTAAGAAGAAACATATAAATTTTAGTGCATTTTCACCTAGATTTCACTAATTTTCAGAATTCCATATCTTTGTTTAAACTTCTGTGTAAAATTACATCAAGCTAAATTTTTAATACTGTACGTTTGTGACTTTTTTCTGCTGACAAAATTAATTTCTCTACGTTGCCCTTAATATGTTTAATGCAAATATTACTTTATAGCTGAGCTTTGCAGTTTTGTTTAACTGTGTTTCTCTTTTGTGCTAAATTATGAGAATGTTTTCTTTTTCTTTTTTGTTTTAACAGTATTTTAACCTCAGTGCATTTTTACTCTGTTTTTGTTTTTTTTTTTTTTAAATTAAATAATATGTTTTACTTCAGGCATTCACTTGATCATAAGAATTAAAGTTACTTGCCAGAAGCCATGGTAAATTGCAGATTAATATTTTCCCCATAAGCAGAAAACAAGAAAGATTGGTGGAAATTAAAACATCAGGATGTACTGTCTGAAAGTACTGTGTATATATGTATGTACTGTGGGCAAATGTCACCACAAAACTAATTTTTATAATATCTATGACTTTCTTTAAAGACTATTTCATACTATGCTCAGATACTTCTCACTTCCTAGGTCTCTTTCACAGTGAAAGAAACACACTTGTGTATTTGAATAATTTGCTTTTTTATTTAGTTTTCAGCATTTTCTCTAGCAACAGCAATGTTTAAATGGCATCAGAAATACTTTTAATGATTTAATTAATGAAGCAGATGTGTCTGCACAGTCAAATTACACCGTACTCTATAATCTAAGGTAGATTGTGGTTTGAATTTCTTTTCTTCATATCATTGTCTCATAAGACACTTTTCTTCCTCAAAAAAGCTTTTTTCTTTTCTGTCTCTTTTCTTACTTGCTTGTTGTATGCTCTTATGAAAATACTAAGATATTCTGAAGAAATAGTTTAAATTCAAATAATCTTTCTATGATTATAATTTAACAGTAATCAGTGTACACTCCTGAATAAAGACTCCTGAATTTGAGGAGTCTCAGATGACAAGAAAAGGATCTTTGTTGATGTTTCCCTCCATTTTAGTAAATTTCTCAAACTTTGTGCTTATTCACATTTCCTATGATGCTTATATGTATATATAAAAGAATATGACAATGTCCTTTGTATTAACAGTCACTGTGATTATTGTAACTTGGAATCCAATTTTAAATATTACCATTTCAACATGTCAAGTATTTTCCTTGCCATTAATATAGGCAATTTTTGTAATGTCCGAAATGTCATGGATGTCTTTTTGCATGCACATGGATATTCCTCTTGTGCAGAAGGCTCTCACTGGTTCTCTAGCTTTTTTTCCTGTTTTGTATTATTTGCAAGTAAAGGAAACTGCAGGTAGAATAGATGGTTAGGAGATTGTGCTGGACCTGTAGGTAACCTTTTGTAGCTGCTCCTGTTCTTTACAAATAAGGACTTCATGCTGCAACCCTTTGAATTCAGGAATAACTGCTGCTTCTGATAACATTGTTTTCTCTAGTCTATGCTAGTTCATTATTTTCTCTATGGAAAATGATGCAATTCTTAGGGGAGGCATAAATCTTTCATTTTGCAGTAGAGAGGGGAAGAGGAGAAGCTAAGAAAGCTCTTCAACCTCCTTGTCTGCTCAGTTTATCACTGGGGCTTTGCTGCTACTCAGAACTTTTTAAAACTGTATAAGAGAAAGGGCAATGGCTCCTTTTTCTAGCCAGAGAGTACTGCTCAATCCAAGTTTATTTGTAACACAACTTTCTGCCAGCAAATCTCAGTACACACTAACTAAAATCAATGCAGACAGAATCATATTTCTATGACATTTAACTTGATATTCTAATAAGGTATTCAAAATTAATTTATTTGTTTCAAATACATTTTAATGTTAGGAACAGATATTTATTATTAAATTGTTTATTTTAGTGATTTTGGGAGTAAAAAACAAAATCACCACCTAATCTTAGAGACTACAGAGAAATGGCGCTGTTCAATATTAAAAATGACCTTCTAGTAGGCATGAGTTGTTAATTTTCTTTTATTTACAAGAATAAATTCAAATTTCATCAAATTAAATGCTATAAAACCTTATAAAATTGATGTATTTTAAATTGAGATCTCATGCATTTTGAATCTGATCAGCTGAGCCAAATTAGCTCAACAGTTTTTAATACCATTTATATCATTGTATAAAAGATACTGCCCCAGAATGCAAACTTTGAAGGGTCATGCTGCTTCAGAATAGTAGAAACATCATTTGATGTGTCAGAGGAGGGAGCTTTCAAGAACAAGAGGAATGTTTATATGTTAAAGATTCAAAATTGCTAAGGTAATATAAGCAAAATAGAACTTGCTTGGGTCAAATATTAAGGCAATGTAAGATGTTAAAAAATTTATGCAAATGGGGCTGAAATTTTTTCTATTCCCAAATGGGTAGCTATTTATTTAGACAAATAGGAATAAATATGTCATCAATGAGGTTTTAAATTTTAAAATACATTATGAATTACAAATACCATTGATAATGACAGTTCTAATATTTTTTTCTGCATGAAATAATTAAGATATATCTTCATCAGATAGTCACAAAACTATTAAGAGGTGATGTAATTTCAGTTTCTTTTTTTCATTTTGATGAATGGTGAGATAATAGAAAAAATAATAAGTTTATTTAATTTAAACTAAATTAAACTTATCAAAATTTTGCTTTCAAAAAAGATTATGTGAATGAAAATGAAACATTCGAGGAGGTGAAAGATGAAACTTAGATTTATTTAAATCACAAACATACAAATTTACTGTATTCATTCCTAAACAATATAAAGTAGACAATAAACACTGATGCTCTCATAGATAGTTTCAATTACAGTTGGAATAATACTTTGAATCTCAGAAATTATCAAGAAGACAGTCTATAAGCAATAGAAACAGATGTAGACCATACAGGAAGCTATTTTAAAGTTCAAGGTAGAGACCAAAAGAAAATTACGAGAAGCCTTATACAGCCAGACCTGCCAAAGACATTAAGTCAGAGAGGTTCGTTTTTATGTAGACAAATGCAGAATAAGCACAGTAAACAAACAAACAAAAAATACAAACCAGGAAAGTAGAATAGAATAAAATTAAGTATAGCCTAAATACCATCTCTTATCTGAGTTTTGTCTCTGTTTTCAAAGAAAGAAATTATATTGGTTGTAGGAGCAGGGGCTGAATGCCTAAAGGGAATGAACGTCTATTGTCCTAATGGAGTTATAGGCAAAACTTTTAAATTTCCAGAACCTTCTTGTCATAAACATGAAATAACTGTTACATGACAATGTAGTGCTATTAGACAAACAAACAAACAAACAAAACCTAAAAGAAAATCGTTTTTTGTAGGCGAACACCAGAATTACGAAGCCTGAAAAGAACAGCTTTAGGAACGGGTCCATTACAGCAGCGATTTCCCGGGATTGAGCGAAGCAAAAAAACAACAACTACTTGTGTTTTCTATTGTACAGGTTCTCCCTGAGCTGTGTAATTTCCCCGATCCACATGGTCCCATTCGGAACCATATTGTCTCCCCTTCCCAATCATGGACTCTGCCCCTGCACAAGCAGGAAAGGCTGTCTCACCCGCCTCTCCCCAGTCCGTGGTTCTGTTACTGGAACGCGGTCCTCCTGTATCCCCTATTGGTCAGTAGAGCCCTCAAGCCAGTCCATTCCCTCTGAACCTTGACCCAATCATGTCCCTTCTTCTTGCTCTGCCCCCGAGCCCATATAAACCACGGGAGTTTTGAAATAAAGGTCTTTTCACAGAGAGAATACCGAGAGGAAACTTGGTCGCTCTCTCCTCCTGCCGAAGGGGGACCGTGCTACTGAGTTCTTCTCCCCGAAACCTCTAGCAGAAAGTCCACAATCAAGATCCATTAGCTTTGGTATGTATGTGAAAACATATACAGAGAGAGAATTACTGGGGAAGACAAACCTCTCTAGTGGAGAAAAAAAGAGAAAGCCAGGTGAATTGAAAGAGAAACAGATTTCTGCTGTCCCTTTCCAGGAACACTGGCAGTATAAGGAGATCATGAAACTTTGACTTCTCATCCTTCTTAATTTTACTCTTTGCGATGTGCTGTGGCAAGTAGTTTCAAAACAATGTGCAAAAAGAGTTTCTGGTAATTGTGGGAGAAGCAAAATAATATGGAAAAAAAAGAATAGTCATAACTCCAGCTTCTAAAGCTTTTAAAATTTCTTTATTGCTAAAGGGTAAGAAGAGGAAAAATCAATGTGACATCAAAGATCTGGCCTATATATCATAGTAGCAGAATTAGCAGAGGAAGCAGGTTAATAGTCCATGGAAATACTCTCATTAGTACAGTAGTTTCTTCCTGACATTTGATCTACACTATATCCAGTCTTGGGTGATCAAACATTTAAAAGTCCATTCATAGTTCATTATGCATTAAAAAAAAACAAACCATATTCTCGTTTGGGAAACTACCAATCTCCAAATTAGAAAAAGTGCTCCAGTAATTTTAACTCACTTCATACTGCCTGAGACCACTTTCAAACTCAAGTACTTATAAAGTTTTTTTAAGTATCACAATAATTTTGCACACCTCCAAATCATGTGTAACTTGAGCTTCAATCTTTCTGAAGTAAAGTACATTTTCAATCCTGAAGACTACATCTTAATTTTTCCTAGCACAGGACTCAGAGGCAGAGGAGAAAGACAGAAACGTGAAATCTGAGTTGATTGTGGGTCAATCAGAAATAAAAGATGCAAGCCAGTGAAATTTGCATTTGCATCCGGTGGGAAGGTGGTCTCAGTTAGCATGACTCCCCTTGAATAGTTGATAGTTTTGAAATAACATAAATCATGACACAAAAAAATAAGCGCTTATGACATCATCAAAATTCTGGATCACCCTTCTAGTTTCTACTTACTCCATTTGTAATACACAGTAAACTAATAGGAATCTGTTCTTACACACCTGAAGAGTAATGACTCATTATTTATTGTAGATGTTTGTGATGCTCTAGCTTAAAGCTTCTTCAGGAGTCTCTTTGGCTATTACTTTGGTCCTTTCTGTATTCTTTACTTTTAATGATGCTGTGGCTTGACCTTGACTGGCTTCCAGATGCCCATCCAGTGGCTCTACCACTCACTCCCCTTCTCAACCATCATCTCTTCATAGGCTGTAGGGGAATCTCCGCTCAAAAAAATAAAAATAAATATTTTTCTCACAGTTCTACTCATATTCTGAAAATTCTATGAGAGATTTATTAATTCTTTTCCTTTCCTCCAGTTAATTATTTGGTAGCCAGAAACTGAAGAAAAGAGAAAGTGGACAGGAAGGAAGATTGTTGTTTTAAGCACTTGTATAAGTAATAAAAGAACAAAAGATGAAGGTTTATAGAGTCTCTCCTATGTGGCTGCAGGTTTGGGTGGTCTGGGCCACAAATAGTCCATGCAGATCTAAAATTTATATCACTACTCTAAGAATTCCAGATATCTGTTCAGCGCAAAGTATAGGCAAACCTTACCGATATCTGCTTTTCCTGTACATGCTAACCAAAGGAAGGCTCGTATAACTGTGCGATGAACATGCTGTTTTGCTGCAGAAAGGAATCCAGGAGTATTTGCCCATCACTTCTCAGATACAAAATTATCTACTAGAAGTGGTTTCAGACATGGCTAATTTTATACAGATTTACACTGATGTGTAAATGAAAAAAGCAAATAGAAACTCAGTACTATGAATGCAAAGGCAAGCAGCTAAATCAAGTAAACAATCAGAAGGTTTACTCAGCTGTAGTTGTCTACATTTAATTTAAAAACAGTCACTCTAATAATACTGCAAGTTTTATCAGTATATGTGATATTACCTGCTCTTTCAGAGCACTTTTTTTAGAAAAATAAATAATTAATAATGAAGTTATTTTTAACTTGTTCATCACTATTCCCTGTGAAACCTTTATCCTCTTCTCTCCTTCCTTTAAATATTTATGTTTTTCAGTTTGATTCAGAACTAATAGTAGTAGTTCTCACATTCTAATTGGTCCTTTACACATGAATGGATTATTCTGTCTTCTATGCTAATGTACTTTAAAAGACACCATTATGGTCACCTGATGACATTTTTCTGCACCACAGCTTGGTAGAGACTTTTTTTGTAATTTACTCTACACAGATATTTTTATTTGTCCAGTCTATTTGAAAGATATTGCCAAAGACATAATGCAAATATTCTTCAATTCATCCTTTCTCCTCTGTATATTTTTACTAATAGTAAACTAGTGGACAACATATTTACATTTAATATGTAAATATATTTTCATGTAATATATGTATATTTATTAACAAGTATTAATATTATGTTTCTATGAAAGCACTGAGGCCATATTGCAGTGAAAGTGGAGAAGTTACACTGAGCTGTGCAAGCCTGTCAAAAGACAGGCTCTTTTGAACTGGTAGTACATATGTGTCTCTGCCTATGAATCTAGATGATTTGCTACAAATCTGTGATAATTGCCTGATGCAGAAGCTATATAAGTGAATTTGTATGATAGTCAATTTGATCAGTGTTGTGTCAAACTGAAGTCCTGTATAAAACCATAACACATGAGTCTATCCAAAGTTAAAGGATGTTAAGGGCATTGTCCAAATGCCTCTTAAACACTGACAGACTTGGGGCATTGACCACCTCTCTAGGAAGCCTGTTCCAGGTTTTGACCACCCTCATGGGAAAGAAATGCTTTCTAATGTCCGATCTAAACCTCCTCTAGTACAGCTTTGAACAATTCCTGTCAGTGGATCCCAGGGAGAAGATGTCATCACTTCTCTTTCCACTTCCCCTCTGCAAGAAGCTGTAGAGAGCAATGAGGTTGCCCCACAGCCTCCTTTTCTCCAAAATAGACAAAACTCAATGTCCTCTTCTGCTCTTCATAAGACATTCCTTCCAGTTCTTTCACTAGCTTTGTTTTCTTCTCTGGATCCTTTTCCTCTCTTTACATCCTTGTTAAATTGTGGGGCCCAGAACTGCCCATAGAACTCAAGATGAGGCTGCACCAATGCTGAATACAGTGGGATAATCACCTTTCTGATCAGCTGGTGTTGCTGTGCTTAGTGAACCCCAGGATGGGGTTTGTCCTCTTGGCTGCCAGGCTACACTCCGCTGACTCACATTGAGCCTGCTGTCAACAGGCAGCCCCAGATCCCTTTCTGCAGGGCTGGTCTCCAGCCACTCCTCCCTATTTATACTTGTGCCTTATGTTACTCTATTCTAGCTGCAGAATCCAGCATTTGAAGTTCTTAAATTTCAGACCATTGAGGGTTGTGCAATGCTCCAAGCTATCTCAATCCCTCCACAAGGCTTCTTGTCCCTCAGGAGAGCCAATAGCACCTCCCAGTTTGGTATGGCTTGAATGCTGGCTTGAATGCATTCAGTCCCTGAATCCAGATCATTGATAAATGTATTGAACTGAACCGGACTGGACCTAAAATTCAGATCAATTTGATCTTTATAATCCTCATAACTTCCTCTTTTATATAAGAATGTCCATACTGAGTTAGGCTTAAGTACCATCCAGCTTAATTTTCTATGGTAACCAAAAGTGATTGTGTAGGAATACAAAAGCATAAAGGATTTTATTTCAGAGATTCTATATTAATGCCTCACAGTAATCCTTAGATTATTGCTGCCTACATGGATACTTTTAAGCCTATATTTCTACATATTAATTTCTACATTTTGGTTGCACCTAAGAACAGATATTCCCTTTATAACCATTATAAATTTATTAACCACTATGCTATCTAAGTTTATAAAATAAATAATGAGTAGAAGCAGATCTAGCATGAGGACAGTAGCCAGTGGTATTTAACACTTGTGCTACATATATTTTTTTTAATCTTTAAAAAGAGATAATAGCTTTTGTTTCATAAGATATATTCAGAAAAATATTTCCATACTAGGACCTGACTATATCTCTTGTATAGTTTAAATGTATTTTCCCAAAACATAACCAAAGAATGAACTTACACTGACCCATTTATAATTATTTGCATTTTTTGTTTTTAATAAAAAATGCTGTTTCCCTTTCTAGAATCATACAAAATCTGCTGTACCCCCTATAATTATGAAAAATATAATCAATGACGATCAAAGAAAACAGTAGCCAGATCATACAATATTCCCAGATATTGTTTTTCAAGTATCAGTGCTTAGTCTACCACACAATATATATCCCATAGTCTTATCTTCATAACTTTGCTCTGAAATCCTGCTTTGTTCTTGAAATTAACCTTATTACCTGCATGGTTCTACCTACCTTTTTTGTGGACTTCTATATGAAACAGGCAGAGCAGATATGCTAAGATATGCTGCAAAGACCTCTGCCACTTATATGTGTGTGTATATATATGTATATATGTATGTATATATATGTATATATGTATATATGTATATATACATAATGTTGTCCACTATGAAGATTGGCCAATAATGTTTATAAACATATGGTGACTCAGGAAACAAGCGTCATGGATGCATTCATTTCCAGGCTGCTGAAGATTAGAAAAGTAATTAATGCTTGTGATGGATGTGTTACAGGATCTTCAGTTTCCTCAAATTGAAATTAAATTGAATACTTCAGGTTTGACTGCAAAGCAATGCAATATATAAAGGTACTCTTTGGGTTGTTGGGAAAGCACAAGTTTATGTGCTTTTACCCTTACATTTCTCTCCCCAGTTCCACTGGTGAGGGAGTGAATGAACAGCTGTGTGGTAATTGGTGGCTGGCTGGGGGTAAATCATGACACTTTTGAAGGTCCCTTTCCACCCCTTTTGTGTTTCTATATTCCTTTTTTTTTTCCCACGTGGTTTTGTATTTCTTCTTTCTACTCTTCATTCTGTCATTTTATAAATCATTGCAAAACAATCAAACTACTTGAATCTTAAAGCAAAGCTTTTCAGGAAAAAAATGACATAAACAAAGCTTTTCAATGACTGGGTAAGGAAATTAATTGTAACTTATAAAAGATGATTTGTTGAGGTCCAGCGATTATTTAATGAAACTGTCACTTTGCAGAGGAAGAATCTTTAATTCAGCAAATCGTAAAACGATATGGTAGACTTAAAATCATTTGAGCCCATAATAGTTGTAACACCTTAATTCACTCAATTCAGGACTCCAGATTTTCTGTCTAACTATGAATTGAGTGAAGAGTGATGTCAGACATATGATTCATTTGCACATAAATAATTGCCAGGCTAAGACTAGAAAAAGATAAGCACATTCTCCAATAAGAATACTAATTATGTTACTTGTTGAAGTGTCCATTCTTCTCTCATATCACATGGGGTTTTTTAACTGCACATCTTTACAATCTCTTATAATTTATTACAAAATAAGAACAACATCATTGTAACAATAGGATAATTCTTATTTCTTTCTTGCTATAACATTAGCCCAGTAATATGTGCTTGCAGTTTAATGTATCACATCATGGCACACTTATTTTTACAGTACTGTTTAGCTCAGATGATAATCTCGTGGATGTTGATAGGAGTTTTACACTGATTTTTTTTTTTTATCAAAAAACATATACAACCAGTACATTTCTTTGCAGCTTAATTAAAATAAATGCCTTCCTTTTGTTCTCCTTTGTAATTACTTTCCTCACTTTTATCATGCTTTGCCACAGTCTTTCCACTATATGACAGTGATATATGACCAGCCAGTGGATGAGCTAATGCTCCATGCAACCTGAGTCACCCAGCAGGTAATTTCTTCAGGCAGTGAACACCTGACCTACATTTTCAAGGAACCAGACAGGTCAACTTATTATCCTATGATTCTATGTGTATTCGGATAGTAGCTAAGCAGCTACTGTAAGGAATCAAATTCTAGACACCTAACCAGTGTCTTTCATGTTTTATAGTGATCACAGTTTCTTAAAATTGTCTTTTGACTTTCATTAATCTTGGCAGCTGGTGGATTACTTTTTATGAGATTATAAATACATTATGTGATTCTACTTTCTACAGGTTGAAGTTACTGACTTGTAGTTTTCTTACTGAATATTTAAACAATGGGGTTAGAGAACTAGGAAATAGTATATTTCTTTTCCAGAAAGTATTTAAAGAAAATTATTCTCTTGTTTGCTGTATAGTCCCTTCTGATCAGCAAAATTCTGAGAGTTATCACTGACAGGTTTTACAAAAAGTATCTGGTTGCCTAAAAGCTACTTGTAATGCAGTTCTGAGAGGCAGGAGTCCGCTCTAAACCTGAACCCACAACAGATTTACCATGTGTCTTTCAGGTTTTTCTAAGTATTATAAATTATAGCTCACACTGTGAGTGTGATTATTATTGAAATACTCTGCAAAAATAATGCAGTATTAAGTAAAATATTTCTGGACAGAAATCTAACGCATGCTGTGCATCTCCAAACATTTTCTTTTCCAGATCCAGTGGTAATGATGGCAAAAAAATACAATTTACTTTTCAAACATTTAGTTCTTAAGGACTTTCAGGACTGAAGATAGCAATTACTCTATTTCTTTGCTTTTACAACGTATTTAAGAATTTTCTTAAGATTAGTCTTTACAGCATCCTCTTTATTACAGTAATCAGAATGTGAAACTGTTTGAGACATATAGTGAGAAATATTCTGTGTATTTAGAAATGAGTAGTGCTGCCACTGAAGCAGTAGGGTTCATTTAAACCTATTGCAAAGGAAATGTTGTGATTAAGTTCAGGAGTTAATTCCACAGTCTCAAATCTCTGTATTTTTTCCCATGTATGTATATATGTAGGCAATAATTCATTTACATATTTTTCTGGAAACCTCCTCCTTGACAAATGAAAAAATTATTTTGGAAGAGTCAGATGGAGCTGCAAGGGATATGAAGAGGAAACATTGATTCAAAGTCTCTCAGAATATAAACATTTTGATAACAATACTAAAATCCATCCAAGTATGTGCATGATTGCAATATACTGAAGGCCTTCTTGGACAAAGTCTGGACAACCAATGACCGGAGATACTGACAAATGGTGTAATGCAATATGATACAGCATTTTTTTATTGAAAAAGTGCTCACAGCCAATAAAATATTGATTGAAGTACCTCATCCACAGGAGCATACACCTATAGTCAGTATCATTGGTATCTGAGCTAACATCAAACGAAATCAATACAGCTATTTGCAACATTCAATCTTTCTTTTTCTGAATTGATGTAAACACTATATTTATTTAGTTTACAGGAGTATGTTTTATTAAATAAGTAGCTTCTGAATTGGTGTTGAAATATTTTTCATTCAGCAGCCATATCCATCTCACAAGCATTTCGAAGCCTGTTTTAAACAGAGGGCTATATATTTTTAAGTCTCTGAAGGAGTAACCCTGTTTCTATCAGCCAATCATTCAAAATGCTAGCTTTGCCAAAGCTTGTTTTGAAAATATTGTTTACAGATGTCAAATAGGAGTAAGAAAATACAGGGCCAGTTGTCACAATCTAGGAAATTACATAAAATATATGTATCTCTACTGCCGTATATCAAGACATGGTTTTAACTTAGTGATTAAGGGAAAATACACAGTTTATTGTGCTAGAAACTGAGAATAACATATATGCTTAGCCAGTAGTGAGGAGCAAGTAGTTTAAAATAACTTTCCAAGAAGATACATTATTTGTGAGACACGAAGAGATAGTTACAAAAATATTCAACTAATGAATGTGGTTTTCCCTGAGAAAAGTTGTGTTTCTGTTTGTCCACTGATTTGCTGTAGATTTTGGTTTTGGCGTCTTCTTTTCATCAAAAGTAGTGAGGCAAGTGTAAGCTAAAAGTGAAAAAAGATTGTTTTGGTGGTGGTTTTTTTATGAATATTTTTTTATGGAACATAATGCCTACCCACCTCAAGTGTCTTTAAGTACTTGAAGTAATGATGGGATCTGACTAGCTTTTACATTTCCATTAATAGACTTAGTTTATAGTGAACTTGCCACCGGCTGCCACAAGAGAGGAGCCCTGAAGAAAAGATACAAGGACTCCCTGAAGCAACATCTCAGCCTTGGCCATATTGGTCAACATAACTGGTCTATTCTGGCCTCCAACAGGGAGGTCTGAAGACACACCATCTATAACGCTGCTGATGCCTTTGAGAACGCACGAAGGATCACCCTTGAGGAGAAAAGACAATGCAGAAAGAATGTCTATCTTGTATTGGCCATATTAGCCACCAGCATGCTTGTAACAAATGTGGATAGAGCCTTTCTCAAATCTTCGTTTGCGAAGCCTAGCCATGATGAATAGACTTAGACTGACTGTTTTCTTCTGTCTTTGTAAGTGAAGTAAAAGTGTTAGAAAAAATTTGACTAAAGGGATACCCAAAGACCTTCCTCTTAACTTTGTAATCAGCTCACTCTTTTATCTCAAGTTTCCTGACTATCTACAGAAACAAAAAGCCTAATATGGTTGTAAATACCATAATCATACAAGAAAAAGAAGAAAAAAATAACTTTGCTTGACTAAATGAAATGCAAAGGCAATTAAGTTGACTGCATCTGCTGTTACTACAAAACTAGTAAATCATAAAATAGCTAGTTATATCTTCTGTCCCAAGTGACATTACAATTTTACCGTGGGCTTTCCACTAAGAGTAAGGACATAGCAAAGATGAATAAATATGACATTTCATAGAAAATAATTGCTTAAGGGAGGGTCTCTCTACAGTAATTGATAGTAATAGATAGTTTAAAATATTTAAATGGAGCATTAAAATGCAGATATAATTAAAAAAAAACCTGATAGGGGTGTTCCCTCTATGATGTGATTAATGGAGACACATGGCATTAAACTTTCCATGTGGTGCACAGGAATTTAAGTTGTGTGACTCTTAATGCCAGTGACAGTTGAGCAGCTAGATCACTGTGTACCACTTTGAAATGTCATTTTACTTCAGTAATGGTTTACGTTATCTGAAATTGCTTTAGGAATTACTCAAAACAAAACATTTTATGCAAATTCAGTGGTTCAAAATGGTAATTGAAATTTTCAAGCTTGTATATTAATAATTATTTTTCTAAATTCATGTTCTGATTCTAAAAACAAAATGATAAGATTGCTGAACAACATCTTCATATGAAGACAGCAGGAACTATATTCTCAGAAGAGTTGATAAGAAAAGAGTGTTTTTGTTCCACCAAACTTCTAGTTTTACAGGAAAATATTTGGCCTAAATGAGGATGTGGGAAATATAAAATACACAGAACTAAGACTGTCATGAGATGTCCCCTGTCCTCTTCCCTGCTACACCCTCTCTTGCTGCTTTTCAATGTTATACTTTGGGACTTTTCAATTTTGAATGGACCACTTAATGGGCATTGAGATGGAAAAAGAAAATTGAATTGTGAGAAACTCTTTTTAGTTTCATGCAATATGCATGGATATAGTGATACTGACTGGATGTTAGCTGTTCATGGAGGAGATAGTGGTCCACATGACAGGTAACCTGAGCATCCACAGGAGTGTGCTGTGCTGCTCACAACCCTTGGCTGCACAACACAATTGACTATCTCCTTGTAACAGAGGAGCCTGAAGGAAGGTCCTGTGTGATATTGGAGATTAAGCCACATGTGTGTCTTTGCCTTTATCTAATGGTCCAGCAATAAGTTCCCAGGTTAACATCCTTTCTACTGTGAAGGAAATGAACTCTTTCATAGCTGAAGCCACGACACAGTGAAATAGCTTGTTTAAGTTACGGAGAGTTGTTAATAATTAAACAGGTCATGTGCATGAATTGACCAAACCAGGCTGTCACAGTTAAGATTAAAGGCTTGGATATTCCAGTTGCCAGACTAATGAAACAGATCTATAAGAAGTCACATTTCAAAGCATGGCTGTATTTTCTTAAAAGTATCAGGTTTTAAAATTCGATTTTGAAGATTATTTGTTAGATTTATTTAAATGTATTTATTACATATCTTCAGTACTAATGCAGATTCAGTCAGAATGGTGCTCTGTGTTATCATAATATTGAAAGAGTGAGAAGAGGCAGTCATTGTCTGAGGTACTTACATCCAGAACAGACAGAGCAAGTAATGACTGAGGAAAAAAATAATCATGTTAAAAAATGAAACACTAAACTGTGAGCTATAAAACTCATAATTCTTTGATATCTATTTGGTTATAAAAATAATTCTAACAGAGATACCTGGAATTATATAGTTAGTCCAGATGCTGGGGCATCTGCCTATATCACCCTCAGATGCTCGCGAAAGAAATACCTATGTCCAATCTAGGCATGGCAGCATCTATCTGATAACTGTCTGAGTATATGCTGGTGTTTGAGGTAGTGTTCGGTTGAATCAAATTATCCTTCAGGTTGGAGAGATGCAAAACTATCTGGTCAGGATGAGATATGAAAACAGGAGGAAGGGAGGATTTTGGCAGGGTGCGAGAGCACCTGTGATGCATGTGAGATAACAGCCAAACATCAGAGCATGCTGAACATTTCTGAATGGAATGACACCACTAGCACAACTGCTGATGAGCTGTTTCCATCTCTGAAATACTTTTTTTTTCCACATACATTACCAAGTTAAAGAGAGAGGAATAAGGAAAAAGGTCATACGGATTATAGAGCTCAGATAAGTGTCATATACTTGTACAATGCCAATATTAATCCATGGACATGATTTGTCTTGCTGTCACTGTAATTTAGTTTAGTTTTGCATTTGTTTAATTCATTTATTATTCAAATTATAATTTTAATTGTTTTGTTCACCTATTTTATCTGTTTAGTTCAACAACCCTCTTTCCTCTGAATATTTAATTCTCACAGTTTTTTCTCAGCAGAATCCTAGAATCCTTTTCCAGAATCCTGGAAAAGAAGTTTTCCAGGACTGTGATAAAATTATTGGAGTATAACCCTTAAATGCAGATGGAGCAGATTAAATGCAGACCTAGCATGACTGAATGAACCATGGATTTACTGTATCTCAAGCTGAAAATTACAACAAACCAGTGAATGAATCATTTTCAAGACCCCAAAAATATTCTGAAAATACAAGTTCTTAATTGACTTCCTGGTGTTAAGTATTGTATAACAGTTACTATATCCAAATGTTACATAAATGGTAAAATGATAAATTCAGACCCCGTGCATTGTATAGTATAAATCATAAGTAATATTAGTACTGCATTTTCATACTGATAAATTGATGTTTCTTCATATTACTGATTTTAAATAAAAAAAGCACATAAGGACAAAATCAGTATTCCTTAACATTCATGGAAATATCTGGTTTCAGAAAGATCAGGCAAGTTATTAGCAAACATATTAGCGGATTTTTCAAGCTAGTGTGATTAACATAGTGCTGTTATTGCAAACACGAACT
This sequence comes from Lepidothrix coronata, assembly GCF_001604755.1. Classification (NCBI taxonomy): domain Eukaryota; kingdom Metazoa; phylum Chordata; class Aves; order Passeriformes; family Pipridae; genus Lepidothrix; species Lepidothrix coronata. The sequence goes on along the minus strand of NW_016690335.1, from coordinate 1,774,102 downwards.
CTATTTTTCATGAATGACAACTTCCATGCTTCATTGGGAGACTCTAATTATTTTTTTTAAGGTCCAAGTGTGTTTCAAAATAATAAAAACATTTCTTGTATACAAGAAATGTGTAAAAGTAAACTCAATTATCTAATTCATAGATCAGTGAAGACAGGGCTATTATAAGAATTTGCAATATCAAAAAAGCAAGAACATTTTAGCATTTTTACATTTTATTGATCATTATCTATATGAGACAAAAATCCAAAGAATTTTGTAAATATCTAAGAAAGTTTTCTGTGTGTCACAGAATCACAGGTTTGAAGGGACCACAGTGGGTTGTCTGGTCCAACCTCCCTGCTCAAGCAGCGTTATCCTACAGCATGTTGCACAGGATTGCATCCAGAAAGTTCTGGAATATCTCCAATCATGTTCATAGATCAAATATTCACACTGTTCTCATGTGGTAGGTTCTTCTCAATTTCTTCACAATTTACCCTTTTTCTCTGGGGCCCCTGGTGGTCTAGTGGTTAGGGTGCAGGACTTTCACCGCTGCGACCTGGGTTCGATTCCCAGTCCCCCGGTCAGATGGAGCTCGTCAGCCCTGTAAGGCCATCCATCTAAGAGAAGGTCACTCTAAACAAACCTACGTCCTGGGGACCTCACTGCCACTGTCCAAACTTGCTCGGCCCCGGCAGATGAACCTCAGGATTAAAGGGTGGGCTCAGTTCAGCGCACACTGGGTCTCACCTAAAAAATCCACTGTGCAGGCTCGAAGGGTTAATGACCTTTCCCAAATCTTTGCTCGCGAAGACTGGCCATACCTACCTATATCCTTTTTCTCCAAATTGTTTTCTAAGTAGGGTGATGCATTCCATTTAATAGTATTAATATTGGAGTCAATATTAATATAGGCACCAATAGTATTAGTGTTGAAAACAAATGCATAGGGGTTTTTTTTTCTATTATTTCAGAATTTAGTGTGCAATCAAGAACAGACATAATATTTGAATAGTGTAAATTACCAAGATTTATTTTAAGATTTTCACTGGTGCCCCTTTGGACCAACCCTATCTCTTTTGTTAAGCCCAAGGCAGATGTTATCTAAAACACTCAATGTTAATATTAGGATAGAAGTAGAATCCAAAATTTACTCAAACATTTCATCTGATTTTCATAGCATTCCATGGCCTTGCTTCTGTATATTATTGTTTAAACTAACAGTAATTCTACTGAACACTGGAGAGAGGGGGGAGAAAAGCTTTAGTTCACCATTTAGATATATCTTGCAAACAACAATGATTTTGTGTAATAGGAAATATAATAGATCTGGTCATATGATGGATCATACAATGACTAAATATGACAGTACTTGATTTTTCTTCATTTTCCTAAAATTATTTTTTAATTGTTCATATAGATGAAAGGCATCAACTTGACATGAAACTATCAAGGAAAGAAATATAGCTCAAAGAAGATGAATTGAGGTATGCAGTATTTCTGCACATGAATTTGTATTTCCAATATTATATGTGTTCAATTCCCTTTAGAGGTGAGAAAAAAATTAATGAGCACTCCTGTTTTGACTGTGCTTATGAACCACTGAAAATGAGAAAAAAATTACAAGAATATCATGTTAAAACTGAAGTGGTGATATGTCCTGTGGTAAGGGATTAGGTTGGTTTGTTTATCCGCTGAAAGTATTCAAAATAATTATGAACTTGAAATGAACAATAATTTATTTAGTTATCGTTTACAGATTGTTGTGTAATACACTATGTTTTGAATGATAGGAAAAATTAACAAATAATAATGATGGCCCTAGCATCTTTAATGCATAACTGATTTTTTCTGAAACTGCTGCAAACTATTATATTAAGGAGGTTACTATGAATATTATTAAGAGAAGCCATAGAAACTGATTCTATTCTTCCATTCTTCTATTCTTTCTATGTTGTCTTCAGATTAATATTTTTAAACGAATACTTCCGTTAAAATCAGATCAGATCTGTTGTATTTAAAAAATATAAATTGAGAAGCTATGAAATTTTCAAGATATATACCCACAAAATTTTATTTTTGTGAAATAGAAATATAGAATACATTTCAATTACTGAAAAAAAATCATAGAATACTGAAACAAGAACCCAGAATCATAACTGAAAGGTCAGCAATAGCAATTTTCATACACTTTTTTCATCAAAAATTAATATTCTCTGTATTGCAGCATCCTTGCCACCACAATAGACTGCAGTTGCCATTGGAATTTGCTAATAGAATAGAAAAAACATAGTTTAATTTCTAAGGTTTCACAATTAGTGAAGTAAATTAATAATCTTTGTTGGTTCACATCACTAAAAATTAACAAAACTTAAATGTAATGCATTGAAATTGAAGATAAAAATATTTATTGATAAGAAAAGAGAGGAACTATGCAGGTATCCAGTTTGCACACACTTTTTAAAGATAATGTCCTTGTCAACTTTGTGCAATGACATCTGTAGCGTATTCGAGCTTGTGGGAATCTCCATAGGAAGGTAGAGAACAGTTTCTGATTCCCTTATGTACTTTTTGTTTCAGTGAGTTATGTTGCTGCATTTTATGCTGACATACATGTTTTCATGAGAAAACTCAGAAAGGTTTTGCTGGTGTTGATAATATCTGGTGCTAATGAAACTCCCACCTGTGGAATCAGCATCAGGGCTCAGGTTGATATCAGGAAGATATTTTGCCAAGAGGGAGCACACCTGTAACATGGCTCAGCAAAGCACAAAGTGGGTGTCTGAGCTTAAGGGTACCTCCCAACCAAAATTTTGGGGGCCCTCAGAAAGACTCTTTTTAAAGCCCTTTCTCAGAGTTTATTTGTTTGGTTTTGGGGGGGGTTGTTTGTTTGGGTTTTTGTTTATTGGGGTTTTGTTTATTATGTTTTGACTTTTGTTTTGATTTTGTTTGGTTTGGGTTTGTTAGTTTTCTGGTTTTGGTTGTTTGTTTGGTTTAGGTTTTTTTTCCACAGCTTTCTTTTTCAAGGCTACACAGTTACAGAACGTCAGAGCTGTCCTGAAAATCAGACAGCTAAAGCCCTAGATGTGGGAGATCTAGGGAGGTGGCCTCACGGTCCTGACAGAAATCACTTTGGATAATGTGAATTAAAAATAGGTCAAATTTAACATGCAATTAAGTACTCATAACAATTAGAAAGTCCAAGGTTTTACTTGACAAATGTATTCTATTTAGCAAATTCAAGGGAGAGACTAAATCTATACAGCTGGTCAGTTTGCTGTGCTTTCTCTTAGGCAAGTGTAGGCAACATGAGGGAATTAAGTGGGTGCAGCTGAGCTGAGCCATGTTTACCGAGTAAACACCACACAAAAGCTCTACTTATTTCTATATTTTTTTGTTCTTCCATGTCTCCAATTACATGAGCGTGCTGGAGTAAATCCCAAAACACAAGAACAATCATTTAGGACAATTTTTATTCCATTCCTTTGAAAAATAGTATTATAAAGGTAAGTAAAAGTACTTTAAAGACAGCAAGTGATGACACCTACTCAAGGAAATGAGAAAAGATGCCCCCTCTGGATTCTTGCAAATAAATTGTTCTCTCAGCTCTTTCTCCTATGGGGAAAAAAAAGCTTTTGACTTTTTAATTTTTTTATTTATATGGATGTTACATTAGCACTCTCTTCATACTAAATTAAATTATTTTATTGCAATGAATTATCAATATGTGTGTTGGTTTATCACAATACCAGGTAACTTAACTCCTCGTTCACTACTAGTTCCTGAAAAATCCTGATGCTTGTACCCAAATCTATTCTGCGATGGGAAATAAAGCACATTTAAAGGGATCATTGCAATATATGCTTCAAAAGTGCCCACCTGATCTGAACTAGAGCAGTAGCACAGACACTTATAATTAATTTTCCTTTGAGATTCCTTTTGGGGTAAATCAACTATCTGTGTCTAAGACAACTACAAAGAAGGTTTGAACATAATTTGCTATGGTCATTTCCTAACAGCAGTAAATGTGAGACCATGAAAGAGCCTGACTTTTGCCTGTGCTACCAAACAGGCATGAATATTATCCTACGAGACTTGTAACCTTCAGCACTTTCTTATTTTCTTGTGCAATGTCTCAGCACAGGAAATGCATAATCTTTAATGATGTGATACAAACAAACAAACAAACAAACCCTCAAAAACCAAAAGTCAAAACTTATTTGATGAGGTAACACATGATCAAAATTGTATTTCAGGATTTAGCACAATACCCTTTTTTTTGAAAGTAAATTGGATTTTTACAAATTACCTTCAGTGTGAGAGCCTAGGAGCCCTTAAATTCTAAATGAAGGACAGTAGTATCCAATGAGGGGATATATTTATCTGCTCCAGCAAAGTCAAAAGTATGTATCTGATTCTACAAATACACAGCTTTTTGAATTGTTCTGGATTCCTCTTGAAACAGGCAAGTAGCTATCATATCTCTCATATCACTATCAGTTGCATGTACAACCCATCATATTGTAATGACTTACCAAAACAAGACAAAAAATTAGGCAGACTTTTCATGCAGATAAAAGACATTTATCTACTTGGTGATATGTGTAATTTGTTTCTTCTGAAAACCTGTGAGGTAGCAATTAAAAACTAAAGTAAAACATATCAGCATAAAACAATCTGGATTAGACAGTATGACGTTGCTCAGGAAGCTGTGGAAGCCAAGAATATACTGAGTTTCTAAATGGAACCAGATGCTTATGTGGATATAAAAATAGTTGGAAAAAACTTGGAAGTGATCTGATATTTGACCAACCTGTAATCATTACACGAAACCTAATCACATATATCAGATGCTGCTTATTGATATTTTTGAAAAGGGTAATGCTTCCTCCAACCATGCTATATTAATTCCCACAGGTTACAAGACCAAGAGTAAATTCCAAGTCTAACTCTTGCTGAGCAATTAAAAACAAGAACATCTCAACACAAAAAAGTTGTTCCATTGCTATCAGTGCTATCCACGTAGTACTATTATGAACTACACTCTCCGGCAAAGGGCATCCCTACGTTATGCAGATATATTCTGAGCTGGAATAGAAGTTGTTGTAGTGATAACGTTAAAGACAGAGAATACATTCTCTGGTATTTTCATCTATGCTAGAATTGGTCAGCTTTAAACTGATGGTAATGAGGAGGAAAACACAGTAATTTAAAGACTGCTTCTTTGCCGGACACTTCTCATAAATACATATTGTCCTTCTTTTTTGGACTGTGACATGTTCCAGTAAAGTTGCCTAAGTACCTTCAAGATTCTGCAGAGATCTTAGTGTTTGGTTTCATCATCAGCAAAATCCTTTCCACGAACAATGAACACTGCAGTATTCCCTGCCAGTGGCACACAACAAAGTCTATTTTTGTTATAGCCTGAGGTGCTTTTCCACAGCAGATCAACATTCATCATTTTCTTTTCTGCATTTTTTTCTGTCTTGCAGTTTCATTCAGTTATGCGACAAACCTGTCACTTGACATGACTGATGGAACTGGGTGTGATGCCTCACATCCCCCACTGTAATACCTGGTCAAAAGATAGTTTGCAGAGATATATAAAAATAAATTTTAGGCTTCCAGGCATAGATTTAAGAAGAAGAAAAACATATTTTCCCCATTTACGAGCCTTGTAAAACACTTTCTAGTCCGTGCCAGTTAGCAACAATATTTTAAATAACAAGAATGTTCAGAAGTAGGCAGGGAATTTCTCATACTAACTTCAATTCATTGATTAACCTAACAAAGGAGAGTGTTAGGCAAAGTGCCTTCATATGAATGTTACATTCAAAAGACATGTTTTAGGGAAGACCCCACTCTTGCTAGAAATTAGGTAAATTAATGCAGATCAGTTTCTTTTACTGAAGGTCAGTTCTCACTGTGATTTTTAAATGTCAGCAATAAAAAAAACAAATAGAGGTTGTAAAACAATTTTCCCTGGTAGCTCATCTCCTTAGCATTGGTATAATTATGAGCCTAATGAAACTCTTAGGTTAAAGACCACAAGAATATATACATATTTCTTAAAGAGAGGAATAATTATAGCTAAAAGAGAGGAATAATTATAGCTATTTTTTCCATTTACCAGTGCTGCTTATGCAGAACTATTTTATTTAACAGAAATGTGATAACATTGATATTATTTTTTTTCCCCAGTAGTAAACTGCAATTTTAAACACATCCAAATTTTCTTTAAAGTTTTCTAGGAATGGGGTAATAAATAAGATGTTTATATTTTGTGATTTAATTTTATTATCACTGTCTTTAATCAATGAGTAATAACATTTTTTCTCTGTAAGCTGGAATACACCCAAATTACCTATAATGCTAAGAATATTCTGTGGAGAAGAAGGTAAGAAAGCAGTTTATTGATAGCTTTATTTGTGGAAAGTGATATGACCTGAGTCTTACAGTCCCGTAGCATAAAAATCTAAAAATATAATATGGAAAAATACCATCTTGCACACACGATGTAAGCAATCCCTCAGGTGAATTCATCACATTTACTTCTGTGCCTTTGCAGAATAATATGCATATCCTAGCCAGATATGTCTGGCTAAAAGGCAGCATGAACTGGCTGAACAGGGGGATGTACCTGTTGTACAGAATGTGGGAATGCTTTGCTAGCAGAGGAACAGAGTATTTTAGTGATCATAATCTGCATAAAGGTCCTAAAAAATCTGTGAAATGCAAATTACATTTAGCCAGTGTGTCTTGTAACAGATTTGGATTATGAAATGATACACGATACGTGACACTGTAACCTTGGCCAGTTCATAGGAAGAAGCATGCCTACACACTGCACGCTGAAAGCAGAATAATTCATTCAAATTACCTGCATTGCAGCTGAGCAACTCTTAAACTCCCCTGAAATCCTACAGCCTTTAATGCTACCTCTCAGCCACGTAGAAAGCCAGTTGTCACAAGATCCTACAATTCATTTCTCATGCAGTACACTGGAGACAAATTACTGTCAGTACTCAGTACTGCAGTTTTTATCATCTTCTAGAACAAAAGATACAGGTTTGGGTTGGGGTTTTTTCCTTTCTTTTTTTTTTTCCCTCCCTCTGGGGGAGTAAAACAGTCAGAGCTTTGTCAGCCTTTTTGGCCATGAACCTTAAAGAACTCACTCAGTTTAGCAGCCTTAATATCTTTGCAGCACTATAAATAAAGATATGTTTTCCCAAGGTAGGCAGCATTTCAGGAGCAGATACAGAAGAGGGAAGAAAAAAAGAGAGAAAGCAAACAACGATAGTTGAAATTGGGCAATCACCAACCTAACCCCTTTGACATTGAGACAAGAAGCTTGCTATAAATTATCATTTTATTGAAGAGGGAAATTATATTTGATATGCACCAAGGTAGCTTAGACAGAGAAATTGCATGGCATTTCCTAGCAACATCCCTGACCTTATTTTGCCAGGTTATTTTAAATTAAAAGAGCCAGACTTGAAGCAACAATGGCTCGTTGTTTTTCCTCTGCATTAATTGATGCTTCAGAATGAAATTCAGAGGGAAAGTGTCTGACTAAGACTTTTTCGCTTTGTTTCCTACCACAAAAGGCTACTTGCTTATTCTGTAAGATGAAATCCCTTACATTTTCTTTACAAGAAAAATAAATATCCCTCACAATCACTTCCATTCCTGTACTGCTTTATATCCATGTGCAACACAAGGATTCATGTGTTACGCTTGCTCATTTTCATGTCCATGTTTCAACCTTGTTCCCATGGGGTTCGTTGTTTGCTTTGCTGTAGCTTTGCCCCTTAGAGCAGCAGGGCTTCAGTATTGCTGCAGGCTTCCTAACATTACAGCCCTGCAAATGTCAAATGGTGTTCTGGTGAAGCCTGATGGTTCATTTGCTTGGATCTTCCCCCTCCAGGCTCTTTCTAGCTTTCTCTTCTTCTTCCCTCCTCCCTCAAGAGCCTGTTGCCTGGCGTATTTCCCAACTGCATTAGTCATGCCAGAAGCGGAACCACATATCCTCAATTGAGCTGGTTCCACTGGCTGCCCAAGAGCCCTTATGAGACCAACAGACCATACAGTTCTTATAATTTTGCTAGAAATACCCCATTTATGGATGAGAAAGCAGTAATTCTGTATTTCAAGTGTTCTTTCTGAGCTTTCAATTGGGATAATTGCAAGATTTGTTTGGTGTAAAGATGAAATTTAAGGTTATTGTTTAAATGTTTTTAGTCCTATGGACTTCAAACAAGCTTTGATAATCCAGAACCTTATATTTTTAAATGCAAAACTATTTGTACTTAGCTGTCAGCATACATGTTATTGCTCAGGAGAGATCCTCTAACTTTTATGTTACAGGTGTCTATACTAAAGTTAGTGAGAAATCTGGAAAATAAAACAAAACCAATTGCTTGTTACCTCTTCATGAGGAAAAAAATCAGAAGGAGTTTGGTGGTCGTAAATAAAAAACATAAACCCTTTCAAGTATTTTTCTGCATATTACTCCCTGTAAGTGTGTCTGCTTATAACTCCATGGCAATGACAGAGAGATGGATAACTATACGCAGATATATGACTTAGAATCTTACATTAACCTCTACTAAACTTCCATGACTATTATAAATTAAGTGGAAATAATTCCAAAAGCTTAAAGTCCATCTTACCAAAACGATGGTGATCAGAGTGGGAAAGAGGGATGGAGAAAAAAAAGTGGGATAAGGAAATACATGTTTGTCCATTTGGAGGGCTAGGCACACACCGCTGAAAAAAAGTCTAAAATGTATTAACACAATTTTTTAACACCTAAATCTGCAAAAAAGAAAGGAAAAAAATTATTTTCTTTTTTTTGTGGTTTAACTTTCAGATAGTACAAGAAAGATATAGAGGATGCTATGAGGAGGACAAAAGGGATGTAGGAAGTTGTCAGAGTCCATCAAAGATGCTATCAAAGAACTATAGCAATGAACAAAGCTGTTTGTGTGAATTAGCCACACTAGAGACAGCCTTCGAGTACATGCTATATAGAAAACCCAAATATGTCTGGGCTGTTATTAATTTTTATTCTAAAAATATCTTCTAGCTGTTTCCCTAGTAGGAAAAAATAAGATTTTGAAACATGAACCAATGTAGAGCAATTTTTAAGCTTGTATTTTGGTCTGTTCAGGAACCTGAATCTAATCTATGCAGGAACCTTTGCCTGTGTCCTAATCATATATGCAGGTCGTATTAAGTGATGCAACTAGCACTTTTCATCTTATATTTCTTCTTTAGCCTCTTCCAAGAGAAACTTTCACTAAAATTAAAAAAAAAAAAAAAAAGAAGAAGAAATGTGTTGGGTTCCTTGACTGGAAATGAGTGTTAAAGATTTGGACAAGTTCTGAAAAAGTTCTGACTCCTCCAGAAACAAATAAAAATGGCTATAAAATCAGAGGTCTCTGAGTGTCTGACTGGAATGAGGCACAGTCCTGTGTTGCGAATTGGAACAAAATTTCTATTAGTACACAAAGCATAAGGCTGAGAGCTAATAGCAATTAACATTGCCTGTCCCACACAGACTATGAGGAAAATAATATTTATTTGGTCTATTTAGAAGTTGTTGTTATTACAAGATTTTTGTGCCAATTATTTATTAAAAAATTTGAAAATATGTTAAGTTCTATACATCTTTAAGCCATAAACCACAATGCAAAAGGAGTCACACCACTAAGATCCAATCTAGGTTTTGAGTAAAGCAGCTCTTTGAGCACCAGTAACAACTCTCCAGTGGCAACTGAAGCTTTCTGAGACTCTATGAGCAGTAAACAAAAAATATTTATACTAGAATTGAATAACACATTTTCATCAAAATATACCAAATCCTGAAATATTGCAAAGGTGTACTGATTTTGCTGACCTTTTCAGTAGAAATTATTGCAGATATAGGAGTTTCTATCATTTCCAGAAAAACAGAAAGGAGACATAGGCAGACACACAGAAAAACACTACCCTTTTCAGTCTGAAAGTAGGCTTTATAGGACAGGTTTATTTTGTAAAAGAAAAGAAAGAAAAGAAATTGCAACATCAGATTTCCATTATAGTCAACAATAACAATAACAATACAATCTTCATCATCAGCAGCAAAATCTCCAAAAGAAATTATTTAGACATCTTTCTGACTTTTTTTTGTTTGGTTTTTTTTTTTTGACCAATATCTTTACCATGTTTCTCAACTATTAAACAGTTATATTCAGTTTTACGTCCCTATGGAAAGTAGTCATAACTATATCCCTCTCAGCTGTTCTACCAGCTGCACTGGCATCTGGATGTTTGTCTTATTGACCTGAAGATAGAATAGTGGAAAACCTAATAAAAGACAATATTTAGACAGGTTAATATCTTATCTGTGTCTTTGACTGTATTCCTCACAAACACATGCATGTTTTGACTTTTACTTTAGCAACTCCCAATAAATATTACAATTTATTAAATGCTTCTAAAGTTCACTTGATTTCAGAAGATTATATCTTTCTGAAGGTAAATACAGGGAAAACATCAAGTACTTGGACGTGATGCTTTGCCTTAACTAGAAATTAAGGGAATCCAGACACCCGTTTTGAAACCAGATGTTCACAGAAGAGGCTACCAAAAAAAGATAAACTTGAGGCAGACCTGCTGGAGCTGACAGCAGAACTAAGAATCAGCTTTCGTTTATGTTTACTATGAGGATCTTCTTCTTAGATGATTTGACTTCTGTGGTTACCTCCTAACCTCACTCTCCAGAGTCACTATTCTAAAGGAAGAATTTCTAAGAAATGAAGAAAAATTTCTCATACGTCCTAAGGTATCCAAGTTCTGTTCTCTTGATAACTTTTGTGCACTCTTTAATAATGACACAAAGAGGTTTTCCTTCCATGATTGTAGCTAGCAGCACAGTAAAACGGAGGAGTGTTCTGAATGTTAAAATTTTATTGTTGTATAAGGAGCTGGGTGATCAGACAATCCAGAATGTGGTACTTGGCTTCTGGGCTGGAGCTCCACATGGGACAATTAAATATCTTAAAATGATATTTGATTTTTTTTTTACAGATTCTCTACTGCCTGGAAAGCTTAGTTGCTAGTATGTATATTATAAGTAAGTTGATTACTTAAATAGTCTATAAAATGCAGTTTTGGAAAAAAAAAAAAATTCTTAGCTTGTTCCAGATTACAAAGAGCCAGAACTTGAGTCTGTATCTTCTGCATAGTCAAAAGGATGAGAATGAGGAAAGAACTTTTAAAATAAATTCAGTTGGGAAGAGGTCAGCAAGGGATAAGCAACATCTATTCCTTTATCAATTCGAGATAACAAATTTAGTTTAAAAAATTATGCCTGACATAATTCTGAAGACCTTCTATGCTTGCCTTCCTATATTAAAGGTCTAAATGGCAGCAAAGATGACACAATTGTCATCAGTTTCCAACAAACAGGGATGTCTATGAGCCAGAATACAATGTCACAGTATGAAAAGAGATTGCAAACTCACCCACGACACATAGTTCCTCCTAAACTACAAGAAAGGATGTAACATCTTAGTGTTTCAGGCTTTGAAAGATGAGGTTTTTTGTGTTTTCTTTGTATTTTTAAGTTTTATTTCAATTTGCTTTTGGTGGGAGGAAGACAGAAGTTTCCCTCTGTTTTTGTTGTTGTTGTTGTTGTTGTTGTTTGTTTGTTTGTTTGATTGATTGATTGATTGATTGATTGTTTTTATATGTGGGTTTTGTGTTTATTTGCGGTTTTGTTTATTTGGAGTTTCCTCATGTTTGACTACAATTTCCTTTACGAGAGAGAATTTCTGGAATAAAGAAAAGATGAGTGGGAATAATTTCCTTTTGTTTCTTGAAACATTTCATATCCTATGATAGTGCTAAGAACCACAGTTAAGTTCTCTTCCATTCACCTATTCACCCCTCATTTCCTTCATTGTCACTCTCATTTATAACAAGAATTAGAGCTAATGATAAACACAAAAGATGAATAATTAATAAATTAAATAACTAGCATTAAAGACTAGATGGAGATATTTTATGAACTGTGAAAAAGACTCATCATTTTTAATGACTGAAAATTCATGTATTAATTTTTTTTGTCCTAATGAGAATGTTTCTAAGTCACTGAAGCTACATCTCAGTTAAAAATATATCAAGAGAAAGTTATTAAGTGGTTTCTTGTTGTCAGTTTCATAGCATTACACAGTGTCTGTTAAATTTATCACACTATTAAAGCAGCAGTGGAAAGCCACAAGAAGTAGTTAACTGGCACAATCCTGCTGCAAACAATTAGCCTTCCTGAGGTAAAGCTCCGGGGAAATGGTTGGTTTTAAACAATCAGCTAAAGAGTTATTCTCTGTAAAATCTTCAGAAATTGGGCTTTGAAGACTATTTTTGCTAAGGACTTCTCCTCAGCAAACTCTGTATTTAATTTTTTGCTTCTGACTTGATTTTTGGTGTAAAGTAGGAAGAAGAACTACTTAAGAAAAGATATTTTGGTACACTGTTAAGAGAAAATGACGTCTGTTACTGATTTTATTTTTTTTTCTAGGAAATATGTCTCTGATGAATTTTCTTGTTTTCTTAGTAAAACATGATTAGGTTCTAATAAGTACGATTTCTTTAGAGTTTTGGGATTTGCCAAGTTAAATTAAGAATCCTAATTCAAACAGTCAGAAACTTTTAAAACAAATGCTAACAATTGATTTTTTTAAGATGCTAATAGTTTTGATGCAATCAAAGAAAAGCTTTAAAATTTAGACAAAATGAAAACAAAGTATCCATCTCTCAACAACTGTTTGTGTTTCCTGTCCCTATAATTTATTGATATTTATGCTATAATAAGTAGAAAATTTTAAAGATTTTACAGGTAGAAAAATCAAAACTTTTTTTCTTTAGTCCAATAGGTAATCCATGAAAACCCAGTAATCAGATCAATCTGAATACACATTTCAGTAATGTCTGTCGAACATACCTATATTTGCTCTTATGCGTTGCATTACCATTTCTTCTATATTCTGCTAGAGCAAAACTTCTGAAACGAGGTGCATGGCCTCACCTATATACAGGCTCTTCTAATCTCAGACTAGAATATAAGTGTAGCAGAGCTACACATCGATGTCTTCCACGCACTCTGCCTTCCAGAAAAAAAGTATTGTAGTTGCCAAAGCCATATCAGATATTCTTATGCTGTGAGTTTATGTCTGTATAGCTTTCCACATTTTTCTCTCAGTGACTCTTACACATGTACTTTCTATACATTAAACAACTTAATGGATTGCATCCTCTTTTCCTGTACAAAGTGTGGAATATAGAGGATGAAGGATGATAAAATGTAAAAAATTTTTAGGTTTTTTTTAGTATAATTGAACTTAAAAATGGCTTACTATGTGTATAATGAAGCAATCGCAAGTATCAAAGTATAAAACCATCATGTCACATCAGCTACTGCTTTATTTTAAATGAATATAAATGCACCTTATTGAAATAAAATTTCACAAAGAAAGGAAGTAGTTATGTTTTAAAAATTAAGTGTCGTAACTGTCCTTGTCAGGTTCTAGGCTGCCAATAAGTTCACTTTTAAATAAGAAGTCATGAAAAACACAATGCAACTACAGAACAACACCCGTGGTGTTCAGACCATTTCAAAATTTCTAAATAACAGTATCACTGATATCAAATGCTATGAAACTGATTTTAAACCACAAAAAAATAGTTAATTTCCTCTGTTCTTTCTTTAAATTAGATTTATTCTCTATTACTTTGTCATTAACAATTGCGTGAGAAACATGAATCTTGTTAATACAAACACAAACACTGCAGGTAGCTCTGAACGTGAACCAGCAACACTGGTTTTCTAGGCATAAAAAAATGAATAAAGGACTAAGGAGAGACTGAGATAGAAACAATTATATTCAATAGCTTTCAGAAACTGAAAAGCTGATTCATGCTAATATTTTACCTTGACAACAACTGCAGATTTGTCTGTATTAATTGATTTATACAGACATCATCAATATGAATGAAAATAAAAAATATTAAGGAAAACTGTAATATATAGTGTTGGAATTTAGCTACTGATTTCCAGGGAAGAATTTTCACATTTTCCCTTGAATATTTAAGTTTTAGAAAAATATTCCTTTTATAACAAAATAATTTTATTAAATTCATTTTATAAAAAAATTATTTTATTAAATGATGTTAATTATGTTGGGAATCTAAGTTCTTCCTGTGCTGTTACTCAGAGTTGCACAACAGAAACATCTCTATGTCCCTCCACGGGGTGTTGCTTTAAATGAGTAACATACACTGCAAGGATGAACTCAGCATGGAGATCAAACCTGTTATAATAGTGCTGGTGTGATAACCACACCAGTAGTATCTGCATGATCGGTGTATTCATGTCAGACTTGAGAGACAGAAGTGATGTGCCTTTCTTAGTCTGATACATATGCTATCTTCAAGGATGATTTGAGTGTCAAAGCAAAGTTTAAAGTAAAGGGACCTCATGAACTTATACTTACAGAAAGGTAGCTTTGCAAGGCTTCTTATCTCTTGGACTAATATTCTAATGATAAAAGTGAAAACTCCAGTATCTCTCTTCATAATATTTCACAATAAGAATTTATTGTTTGAACTCCAGGAGAGGATTGAGACCAATGTATTTGCAGTTCAAACTATTAATTTAAACCTCAGTGTTGTAAATGTTTAGGGATAGATTTATAATTGTTTAGAGGTTGGTATTCCTCTCCATTCTTATTGTTTAACTCTCAGCAAGCTTAAAAGAAAGAATTTACTTGGTATCTACCACATCAGCCTCATCAAATTCCAACAGAAAGATTGCTGAACATTCATTTGATATTACATTTTTTTAGTTATCAGTAATCAATACCAATGTTGACAGCCCTATATTGAAATTCTGAATACGGTAAAATTTTATGGAACTGCAAGTTCATTAATTTAGGAATTATTGTAATACTAAGGTAGTCAAAGTATATTGTGTCTTTATAAAACTATCTATCTGACCAGGTTGGTAAAAACAATACTGATTTACTCTGCTAATTTTGCTAATGTATCTAGATATGGACAGTATTTTTTTATGATTTATTTATCTATCTATCTATCTATCTATCTATCTATCTATCTATCTATCTATCTATCTATCTATCTATCATCTATCTATTTGAGTTACTAGTTACATGCCAACCCTTTGTATCCTTCAAGAAATGGAAACTGTAGGGTACAAATTCGCTTCACAAGATGCAGCTGGGATATTTGGAAAATCCTTTTTTTTCAGTTCTGACAATGCTAGAGTGACAACAACTGAAGTGGTATATTTAAGCTGATTTAAGGAAGACAGTTGGCTACAGATTGCCAGATTGGTACAGTTGTTTCTATAGTATTACACTTATAGCCTATTCTGTGCAAATAGTTTGCATTATGCCAATGGTTTAAATAAATATAGAATTTCAGAAGAACATTTTATTTATTATCAAAAGGATTTACCAGTGAAAATGTTGCATTTTATTCAAATATATTTTTAAGATCAGTAAATTAATTAACAGACTTGATTATTTTTGATATATTGAGAGACCACTCTCATCAATAATAAAAATTCTCTCACCTTTTTTTTATCCTTACCATCTGCATGTAACATTGTAGATCTCTCAAAATTTATGAAAACTGCTTTGTCTTCCATTAATATCCAAGTTGCTGATTTTTGTAGGTTTCTGTTTTTCCAAATAATTTCTAAGAAACAAGGTGAGAAGCTTTGTATATAAGCCGCTGTATTTCACCTCTACCAGCTCCCTCTAGAAGTCAGAGGTTCCGTTCTATTGCATAGTCTCAGACATGTCCTTCAGCAGAACCACCAGTGAATGGATCTCTCCAGATATGTATGACTATCTCAAGCTTTCATCTGAGAAGAATTTAAAGATTTTGTGTGCTTGGCTAGTATTGCTTTGCATACAGCATTCCATACAGACATCATCTCAAGAGTCTCCAAACCAGGAATTACACAAGCTGCTATCAACTATAAAGTTAACATGCAATGAGTCTATTCCTTTTGCTAAGTATTTGACCAAAGGCACACGAACTCTAGACCACTCTTGCAGCACTTGTATAGTTAGTTTGTACAATAAATAAAAAACCGGAAGATGATGAACTTCCTGACTATGTGTGGAACATCTGTTCAGTGTGTGTTTACCCAAGAGGAGTCTAGACAGTGATAACCAGCGTTATCATGAAAGTGCACTTTAGCACCATATGTTTTTTCTTGAGGACATCACTTTAAGTTTTAAAGTCATTCATAGAACCACAATATTGTTTAGGGTGAAAGGGAACTCTGAAGATCATTTTGTCCAACTTCCCTACTCAAGCAAGGCCACTTAGAATCAGTTCCCCAGGACCATGTCCACAAGGCTTTGGAATATCTCCAAAGATGAACACTAAGCAACCTCTCTGGCAACCTGTGCCAGTGCTCAGCCACTTCCATAGTTCCTGAGAAGGAACCTCCTGGGTCTCAGTTTGTGCCCATGGCCTATATAAAAACCTTCCTGAAGGCTCAAAAGAGGCCCAGATCACTTCACACATCTGAATTGACCATTGAAATACAACTTTTTTTGGGGAAAATTTTACTATATGACAAGAATGGATAGCAGAAAAATATGCTAGTAAAACTGAGTACCAGTGTTTCCTGGTATAGGAGTAAGATGTTACTACTCGTAGACTCTCTTCTATATGAAAAGATTTTAAGGGAAAAAACAAAACAAAACAAAACAACCCAAAACAAACCAATCAGGGAAAAAAAACCCCAAACACTCAAGACAAAACCCACAACAGTTAAAATAGAGAGCTTGTCAGACTCAATATTGAAACTGCTGTGAGGAGACAGAACTCTTTTCCCCAAACGTATCATCCATGAATATTAGAGAATAAGTGATAACTCTTCCTTTCAAAAGTTATGCTCTGACTCTATCACTAGTGAATAGGGGGAAAAGGGAAATTTTGTTCTGAAGCTAGCTAGAGTTTAGATTTGATTATACGTTTGAAATAGGGTGCATTTTATTACAATTAAAATTATTTTAATTACAATTAAAAGCTTAGTTTACACAGAAAAAATAATGAAATCAGTAAATTGACCTTTTCTTTCTCGAAATACCATTCCAAGTGAGAGGAAATGTCTTATGCCTTCACACACACAAAGACCAAAAGTCAAAATAAAACAAAAAAACCCCCACAAAATCCCAAAACCAAACAAATAAACCACACAGACACATGTAAACCCCAAACAACAAACAAACAAACCAGGATTTCCTTCAATTTCTAATAGCTAAACCACCTACAATTTTAAATAGGCTAGTGTCTATGATTTATATTGTGCTCTGCACTTTGGTCTCAAATGTTTATACATGTTCTAAAATATTTAGTAGATAATGTAACTACACTACTGTAATTCTTTTTGCTCCTCTGCATTCTCCTATTTTTCTACTCATTTTTTGAAATTTTTGTATGTGATGTCTCATATCATTACATGTAGTGGATATTGTCTTGAGGATAGCAGGGCCCATCCCTACCAGATCCTCAAAAAACTCATTAAAGTCTTATTTTTTTTTCTGTCTATGTCTTATTAATAATACATATCAACACAACAGCAGCATTACACCATTGATGTTTAAGAGAACAATATTGTACAAATAAAGACCAGTGTGGTTTATTCACTGCTCAGAGTACTAATCAGGAAAGAATATTTAATAAATATGGTTTGGAAAATGGTGTTAGGAAAGAAGTCTTGCAAAAGAACTTTCTCCAACACACCTCCTTTCAATCAGCCACAGTAGTCATATGTTAGTCTGTACCAGTTTGGATATAATCAGCAAGAAAAATCTGTCATCATTATCTTGATAATGAATAATCTATACTGCTTGTGTTTAGTGTAGTATTCTTTGAAATCTCCATTGCCTTACATGCACACACACATACACTCCTGCAAAAACATACACTCTCACATTCAAGTGTATAAGAATCCTTTCTACTGAAACTCCCCAACAGTTAAATATATCAACATAACCCCTTTGATTCATCAATCATCACATAAGACTTGTACACTCTGAGTGCAGTCTTGCTAGACTATCCAGACAGCAGACAAGCTATCCAAGCATATCCAGACAGTAATCTTTTTGACATATTATGTTGTTTCTTTACTTTTGTAGATTATAATAACATTTCTTCTCATGTAAATTTTTCATGTTCCTTAGGTTTCATATATAGTTGCTCGCTGCATCCTTTTATCAATTCTTTAGAGGTCTTTTATATTTCCAGCTCTATCTGTACCATCTCATGCCTCTGTCAGATTTCTACAGTATTGATTAGCTTCCCCTGATGTATTACCTTGTTTTTCCCCTCTTGTATCTGTTGCAGATTAAGCTGTCATTTCTGTGGCTTTATATTTTCAACATTTTGACATGCAGAAAACTTATCTCGTCTTAACTTCATTGAGTTATTTATCTTTGTTAATCTTTTCCATCAGAAATGAAATTAGTTGGTTATTTGTCCTTTGCCATTTGAATGACATGACGCAAAATTAAGACGTTCACACATTTTGACACCCACACATTTTGTGCGTGGTTTTTTCACCTTGCACTATTAAGAAAGTGTATAGATTTCTACTTTAAATAAAGAGGTGTATGTGCATACAAGGTTTTCATGTCACAATTTCATTACATTGCATTACATTCATTACATTTCATTACATGACAAAGCCAGTGTCAGAAATAAATACCAAATGGTAAGAATGGTAACAGACATGCCCTAATTTCTTTATCATCACATAGAAAAATTGCAAACAGAGAAGAAAAATATATTTTAGTTTGATTTAACTTACAATGAAATATGTCATAAATTCTTTAATAGAACTTTTAATTTATTAAGACAATTCACAATAAATAGCAACAGAAATGGAGAGATCTAGTTTTAGAGCTACCTCTCAGAATCCAATTCTGATGTGAACCTACAACTAATCAGGACTTACTGAATTTTCAAAAGCATGTATATAATGCTTTATATGAAAGGGGAAGTTTTACAGAGAGCAAAAATCCAGCATATATGATAAATGATCCAGGAGAGAATCATCAATCCAAGAAACTGTGAACCTCATGACTCTAAAAATAATACAGAGAATGGAAAAAGTCTTAAACATTGAAAAAAACAGGTGTGCCTTCCAGAGCTGACAACTGCTCAGATGCCTCTCCAGTACTGAGCTACTGTCACACTGAACAACAAATTCAAGCTGCTCAGAGACTACTTTATTTACAGTGAAGTTACTGAAGAGCTGGCAATAATAGCTATCAGTGCAGCTGTGCAGTCTGGCAAAGCAGCACTCTACTGTGCCCTTGCCTGTCTGGAAGTCAAGGCACATCAGCACTCTCTGAATGTGAAAGTTTCACCCAAAGTGAAGAATTTATAATGTAACATAAGTAAGAAATGCCTGCATCCTAACAATACTTTACAAGTGCAGTGAAGGCTTATAAGTTAATAAACAAAGTAATAGAAGGAAACGGACTCTTTAGAAACAGCTGATCTTCCTACCCAAACAGCTACTGAATACACAGAAGAGCTAATCTTTTGTTCAATAGTTCCTGATAGAATTTAAAAACTAACCACACCACATCTTCCTCCAACACTACACAGAAAAGAAACCCCAAACCCCCCAAACTTAGAAGTCAAAGGTAGTTTGATACATGTTGTGGCTTAATTCATATCACTGACTTTGGCTTTCAAATAAATGCTGTATCAGAATGCTCGTTAAAACACAGTACAGTCCTTATTTTAGTCATGGAGATTAACAGCCATGGCCACTCTTTACAAAAATTGTTACAGCTGCAATCTACAGAAAATTTTACAATGACTTCTATTGTGCCAAAATGATCATTTACAAATGATACCAAGTTTGGATGCAAATTTGAGGGCCAGATTACCGTATGGCAGAAATAACCCTTACTCACTGGATTTAGCAGTCCGGAGGTTTTGGATCTCACTGATGAAGAATAACGGAGCTGTCAATATTGACACAACCAGAAATATATAATAGCAGTATTATGCATCCTGAATCTTGACTTATTTGGCTTGCTTAAATTATCTTTATGGCGCACCACCCACCTGACTGGCCAGAGCAACTGACCTGCAGTTAAAAACAAGTCTCCTTTCTGGCAGGTAACTCGGGTGGCACTGCCCAGCATGGATGCACCCATTGATTATGCCTCCAGCAAGCAGAGCCAGAGACCATCAAGATTCTAAAAGAACTATAAGTATACAGGGATATAAATTATCCATTAATTTATAATCTATATAATTCTAATATTTCACAGTGTGTTCATATTTTTTATTAAACCTGATGAGCTTTGCCAATTCTCAACATCTGTAAGAATCTCAAAATCTTGATGTCAAACTTTGTCACTGTATGGGACCCTTATGAAAAATTATTTCCTAAGGAACAAAATATATCCTGTTGTTTTCCTCTCTGTGTTTTCCTTTTTTTATTATTTTTTTAAATTATTATCATTGTTAGACATTTTCTTTCTTGAGTAATTTGTAGTAGAATATAACTCTCCACTTTGTCTCTCTGTGGGTACATCCATATTACTGTAGTACCTTCAAAGACATCAAACCACAACAGTGTAGAAAATTATGCTTGATATTTGAGAACTGTTTTCATTCAGATTAATTTATCCCTTCAATTTTCCTGTGAAAACAATCACAGTGAAGACTAACTGCTGAGTGATTTAGTTTAAACCACAGGTGCACCAAATCTTTTTATTCTGCCTGCAGAGAGATCTTTGAATATCTCCATATCCATTTCAGTAGCAGTAATTGGTTTATAATAGCAGTCTTGGAAAAAATATGCACAAAGGTTTGAAAGAAATAAAAAAATCTGTTATTTATTTTATAGTGTTGTTTAAAAAGAAATCCCTGTATCATAAGCTTACATGATTTGATATATAAGATATTTATTGAAATTTGCTATAACATTAAAAGTTGTCTCTATAGTATAATTATGGAACTATTCTCACTCTTCTTTTTGTCTTATATTATCCATCTTGAAAAGGCCTTGCCTCTTGCAAGATTTTGAAGAATATTTTGGATTTGACTTTATCTTGAATCTACTACACAGAAGACACACATAGTTAATCTATACCTATCCTATTTCTGTAATGACATTGAAATTCATAACTGCTTCAGATTATTGTTCCAGTTTGTTTACGCTCTGAAAATACCTTCAGAAAGAAAAGAAAGAGGAAAACACCACCTCTATAAAATTAAGAAACAAATTAACAACTATTATTACATACGGTTACTTTTCTCTTACAGCTGAATGGATAAAATATTGCTTGAATTATAATGTTTATTTGTCATTTGTCTCTAGTTCACATGAAAAAGGGTTAAGTGCAAATATTTTGTCTTTTCTGCCCACCCCACCCCCTGCCCCATCTTCCCAAGCTTGAAACCTTCAAACCAAAAAATATATTCTTTTTTTCATCCTTCTTGAGCTCTAACAGAAATTGTCAACACTTGCTTCCAGGTCCATAAGGCTCACAAATTAAGGCTTACTGAGACAGTAAGCAGCATCAATAGCCAACTTTCATAGTCCAAATAGTTATGATTATATTTTCAGTGAGTAACTACCATTTATAGAGATGACATGAACTGCATGAGTCAAGAATGACCATGTAAAACTGAAAATGTTCCTGAAACTTGGCCATAAACGTATTAGTCCGCTATTTCTTACTGTACATTTAAGCCTGCTGAGGATTAATATAGTTTTAAATTAAATTCTGTTAGAAAATTCCATGACTATGGCATATCAGATGGGTGTGAGTTGTATAAGTGAAACATTTTATAGAGAGATTTGTTTTCTCTGATTCTATTAAAAAAAAAAGATTAGACACACATTACTGTTGTCATACAGTAAGGTTTACATAGATGTCATTGTACAAACACTGATTTTGAAGTTAACAGTAGATGTTATAATATATTTAACAAAACAATAGAATAAAAAACCCAGTTATAGTAGGCAAGTGACAGGTGGACTCTGTCATCTACAGTTAGTGAGTCCTGTACCATCAGTCAGACTGTTTAGGTACCCAGTGTGGCATTCTGTACATGGTGTGGCATTCTGCAATATTTCTTTTCCTAACTTCCTAGGCACACTTCTCTCCTTTTTAGGCTGATGTTTTAGATTAAACGGATTTGAAGTGCTCAGGTATTACAGCAGGAAACAGAGCCCAGGAAGTAATCCAAATTCTTATCAAATTTGAAACTGTATATCAGTGCTTTGTGGTTTAAAATATTGGTGCTTTGATTACTTCTGAAATAGTAAACACCAGGAGCACAGAGCTGAACATTCTGCTTACGTTCTGAAGGACTGAAAAATGTAGAAATTAATGAAAATTCCTGTTTTCTTAGCATATTTAACTATCTTAACTGAAAGCTACATTTATGTTTTTTCTGCAAAGACACACATATGCAAAAGTAACATATATTAGAATGCATTATATGTATTTATAGTTGACCTTTAAAAATTAGTTTAATCCAATGTAGATGAATCTGGGACTAGACACTGAAGGCATGCTTTGTTTGGCTTGATTGAAGACATCTTAATTGTTAATGTAAGTCACTTCAGCTCCTACTGTTGGGAATGTAGAGAAGCCAGAATTTTCATGTTCTAATTCTCCTTGGCCTACTATAACATCTAATCAGGTTACTTATGTCGTGCCCCACAAGTACCTAGGCTTCTACTTTGAGAAGCATGCTCAAATGCAAATTACACATATGCAGTTAAATAAGGACAATGTTTTCCACAGTCTTTTAATCATAATCTTTTAGCATGTAGGACAAGGCTAAACTTGTTTGAGGTAAGCACATGTTTACAGTCCACAGATTACTAGTGTCCTAGTGGCTGCTCAGCAAATGTGCTAACATCAAACAAAATTCCAGCTGCCAATGGCTATTGCTGCTTCGCTTTATATTTCATATTTATTCTTCTGAGTATCACAAGTTGTGGACATTATCTACCAATATTTTCATCACAGTACTATCTTAAATATAGGTCCAGAATACAAGTCTCTGCTAAAATTACTAGAAGTATAAGCAGTTAAATTTGTGTAAATGTTGACCTACTTGTGGGACTTCACATAAAAATTAGATCTTCTTTACCAAAAAAGCAGATGCCCATGCAGACATCAAAGAGGAAATCCCATACAGAGCAGCCAGACTACAGTTTATTTCTGTCACAAGATTTAGTCGTCTAGTTTCGGGATTCCGGTGGAATTGACTACATGTCAGGGCAACATGGGCTGGTGCTTTTTCTGCTCATTGTCTTTGGCTGTAAGCACAGTGAAAGTATTTCCTCATTGAAGAATGACAAATAAGGTGAAAATGGAATAGAATAAAATGCCTATTGTATGATCTGTAAACTGGATTTCTCTGTGTTCCTGTATTTACAAACATGGAAACACTTTAGCATCCCAACGAAGATTTCTTTCCTATCTCCACTTTGAGACATTTCTTTCCCAATATCAGCCTAATTTTTTTCTCATGGTTTAAGGATTTTCTTTATTGCATGCACAAGTATTCCTGACCGACTTCAAATCTTTGCCAAATCTGATTCCTAAATCTGGAGCTGTAAAGCAAATCTGTGGTTTTCAAGAAAGCTTGTCTGCATTAAAAAAAATGGTTATAGTAAAGCAGTAGAATATAGTTCTTGGACAAAGAATGAGTTCAAGTAATATCACCACTAAGAAAGAGAATTGGAAGAAATTGAAATTTCATTTAGATGCAATTATTCTTATAATATAGTGCCAAAATCTTGTCTTGATAGCCATATGTTCTACTCACCTTATAGGAAGCTAGCACAGAGGATATTTGATTTATTAAAGTGACAATTTTCTGTAACTACAGAAATTTGGCAAGTGGAATTAGAAGTATTAATTATCTATTTTTTGACCGGTAACAAATCATAGTGTGATTTATTCATTAACATATGAAAAGTCAAAAATATCTCTCTAATGAATGTATTTTACATGATCATTTTTTTCTGTGCAGCATATTCTAAAGTCACAGTGAATAAAAGCTAGAGTCACTGCTTTGAAGCCAGGATCACTATCTTTGTAGTACCTTCCTCTGCCACCTCAAAACCTAAACAAAACCCAGTCTTCAGAACCATCAGTTTTATTCTGATCACATTACATCTTATGGAAGTAGTAGTACTGTACTACAACATTGTTTGACAAGAAACAGGTTCACTTCTAATGCTTTGTCTAAATGTCATGTTTTAATTTGATCCAATTATCAAGTTTTGTAATACAGTAACAAAGAGAAATACTCAATTTACTCCACCTACTCATACCAGCTACTTTAGGTATCTGTCTTACATGGTATGACTTACTTTTTGTCAGAGGTCTTCTTCCTAATATTTTAGAAAAAGAAATTTCTTTTTTTATATTTTTTTATTATTAATATTTTTATTTTGCATTCACGATAAAATTTGATGTTACAAGCAATTCCCTTGTTGGGAAATGTGTCTTCTACAGAAAAAAATGGAACATGAGCACAATTATAGACTTCAATGAGTGTAATTATTTCATTTCACTCAAAGGTAAAAATATTTGTCTCTGTAACAAGTTCAGGCCTTATCCAATAAATTTCATGCTCTCAGACACCCGGTGTTATTCTTGGATCTGTCCTGTTCATGGCCAAGAGTTGGACTTCCATGATCCTTGTTGATCCTTTCCAACTCAGGATATTTTACAATTCTATGAAATTTAAAGTAAATTTAGACAGGGGTTGGTTAAATATTCCACTCCATGGAGTTCTTCTGTCAATAAATATTAATAATAAAGTGACAAGAAAATAATTTATTTTCAAATAAACAGGTATTAAGATTCAGACTTTATAAAAAATTAATTGCAAATTGCTTTCTTATCTATATTTTAAAATAATTATGAAGACTAAAAGAAGCCAACAAATTCAAAAAAAGCCTTCTCATGTATTGCTGAAAATTTTGCAGTAACCTCATTGGACTCAAACTCTAAATAACAACTTAGCTGATTATTTTGTAAATTTTATTCTAGTACTAAAGATGTCATAATAACCCACACTTTGTCAATAACAGTGCTGATGAAGGGAAAAGGTCATGAAGTATTTGACTATGAGAGAAAATCTTTATTCTAAACAAGGTTCCATAAACCATATTGTTTCATCTCGTTAATATTCTGTTCTCTAATACATCCCCCACTTAGGAAAAAAGAGAGAAGGCTTTTATCATCTTATTCTAGTAAAACTGAATTGCTTATGTTAGAATTAGTAAAATTTACCTAACCAAGTTGTTAGTTTTTCTGCACTCTCTCTCTGTACATATTCTTGAAGTCTGTGGTTGATCTACAAAACTGTTCATTACAAAATGTCCACCAGGGCTTTTGAGGCACAGAATGAGTGGGTGCTGCTTGATACTAATTTATAATCAAGTTGATATTTTATATTAAATGACATGAATGTGGCATTCAAGATAAATATCACATTTATTCTACTTAGATATGATGCAATTACTTAATGTTGATAAGAAATTCTTTAAGAGATTAAGTTTCATGAACAAAACACTTTGCATGCATTTGAGGAAGCACATTCTTTCAAGTCTTTGTTTCTGCTCCCATCCTTATGTTCATGAAACGTATGTCAAGTCATTACAGCTCAACTGTGCATGTAGAAGACAAAACTTTGCAAATTAAGGTAGATTAAAAATCACATCCTTTTTTCAGTAGTATTTATGATGCTAGCTTAACAAAAATATATGTAAATATTCAAACACAGTAAATCAGATGTAGTTTCCATTAAATAGCTCAATCTTTTTCTCTAAATTCCCAGTGCTGCTTTTGAGAGTCTATTATTTTTGAGGCCTTCCTGTCAAAGAGAAAACCTTTGAATTAAATTAAAAAATATATTTATGTTCTGAAATGTTCATGGACTCCAAACTTTATGCATAATTAATATGTATGGGAAACACCTAGAATAAATTAGTTGCTATTTGAAACTGAGACTTGCGAAGAAATAATATTTGATAAGAAAGAACATTAATGAAAAATATAGAAAAAAAATGTGAACTCACTTTATCTCCACTGCTTTTAAATAGAACTAAGAAAAGAACTCCAAAAAGCCAAAGATCAATTTTAGTTTAAATTTTATTCTGTACTTACTCAGCCACAGAGACACAAAAAAGAAATCCTTAATAAAAAAATGCTTTAAGTGATCCTGAAAAATGCCACATAAACTTGCCATTGAAAAGACAATGTGTGAATTCTGAGGCACAAATCTCCTGGATCAAATCCAGTTTTGTTTTACTCTGTCATAAACATGACTATTAGACCTGAAATGTGACAATTTCCATTCCCTGCCCTTTCTTAAAATCTTAACTCTGATCATCATTTAAAAATGTGTAATACAGTATTTCACAGTAAGTAAATCTTCCCTGCATGGGAGATAAGAACGAAAAATATAACACTTGAGCCCTGAAGCTTGCTGTACTATCTGGCAGTGTCAACTGGAATGAGAACACAACTGTTATTGCCAACACAGCAGCAGATTTTGTTTTGTTAGTTTACTTTCTGTTTGCATTTTAATATCTATGAAATAGCTTCAAAATGGCACCAATTTATATTATACCAGAAGAAAAAATGTTTAATAATCAGTTAAAAAAATTCTACCCATTAAGCACTGTTTCTTTTGTTTCTTTTCTTTTTTAAAATATCAATTTTATTCTTTTTTTACTTTCTTATTTTTTTTAACACTTTGATTACTAAAAGATTACATCTGCTTTGGATAGATATTGTCACATTTTGATCATTTCTATAAGTTTTCGCTATTTGTTTATGATTCATTGTATATAAAAAATGTCCCATCTGTCAAGGTCTGTTTTAATCTTTCCAGTTTCTATCTTTTGCACAGCTAGCCCTTCTCAGCTCAAATCTTGCACACTCTGGGGTTTTACAGCTGTTCCAATGATCAGTTAAGGAACATACTGTTTTAAGCTGCACGTCTGGGCTAGTTTGAGAGCTTTCATTTTGATAGGGAACTGCTCCAAATGGTTTCACTCAGATTCTGGCAGATTTATCTTTTAAAATAGCTTCAAATCCAGCACTTAACAAGATGACACAGGCTTCTTGGGGTTTCAGCAATTTAATACTTTGGGTTTAATATCCAACATCAGGTGTTCATGCAGTGTTTCAATGTTTATTGCTTGGTTGTGTCAGAACTTTTAGAAAGGAATTTTCTCTGCTACTTATTCTTGAAAATCATTCCAGCCCTTTTTTCCAGTTCTGCTTTCAAATGACTGCATCTGAAACAAATGTCTTTGTAAGCTATTTCTATTTATGTATCTAAAAAACTTCCTGTGTATGTTTAACTATAAAAAGTAAGGCAGTTTTTGGTTTTTTTGGTTTGACTCAGAAAAGCTCTGTTTGAGCATAACACAAGCTTTAGGTCTAAGTACGAGTGAGTAGTTAAATAGAGTGAAAAGAATAACTGTACCTGCAATCCACTACACAGAGCATGGCGAGTCAATTAGCACTTGCAAAAGCAACTGGATTAAGAGAATAATCCCTGTTTCGTATCTTTAGTTAGTAGAATTTATCTTCACGTACAGGCAACCAAGAATCCCATTCTTCAGAAGTCATCCACATATTTGGCTCTTGATCTGAATGAAATTTCAACTAATCAGCTACTTGTTTTCAGCATATCATATAAATTAATGTACAAATCATATAATAATTTCATTTAGCTATTCATGGTTCAACATAATAAAAGAGGACATATAAAAGAAGCAAGAGAGAAACCATTATCCAATGTTGACAAGCATGGACTTCAAGAACTAATGGGCAGGTATGTCACAGCAAAGGTTGTGAATTTTGATTCTTAAGGAAAAAAGAAAACCAATACGGCCCAGAAGATAAGTTCGCCAGAAGAGGAGGAAGCGGTCTTTGAAGCCTTGTAAACACCTTTCTGTATTGTTATGAAACCAACAATATGGAGGTCTCTCTCCATAATCCTCTTCATAGCGTAAAGTACAGCCAGAGAACAAAAAAAAAGTTAAATATTGGTCTTTTTTTAAACTTCAATATATAATGTCAACTCTGGATGTGAGGAAAGCAGACTTAAGTCTGCCCAGGGAATTATTAAATCCCCTAGGAAAATGTTTTTTGCAGGTGTTGGGGTCTAATAGTCCTGGTCACTTTTCAAACTCACCTCCTAAGGGCACAGAAGCATGCAATTCCCAAATGTCAAAAGTCAAGCAGGCGAGGCAGAAAGCAGGCTTGGCTGAACAGGGATCTTCTCTTGGAAATAAGGTGGAAGTGGAAGGTATAAGTCCAGTGGAAGCAAGGTCAAGTGACATGGGAAAAATAGAGAGATGCTGCTTGACACTGTAGGAAGAAAATTCATGCTGCCAAAGCTCAGCTGGAGATGAAGCTGGCCAGAAATATGGGGGACAATAAAACGAGTTTCTTCAAATACATTAGTGGCAATAGGCAGTATAGAAATATAGAAGCTGGCCAGGTACAGGATGAGGATGGTCACCCCACAAACAGGGACAGAGACAAGGCAGAGGTGTTTAATGCTTTCTTTGCCTCTGTCTTCAACAGAGATGACAGACCAAGGGGGTCTCAGTGCCCTGAGCTGGAGGACCATGACTGCGAGAATGATCAGCTTCCAGTCAATTCTGAATTTGTGCAGGATCTGCTGGTGCAGCTGGATCCCTACAAACCTATGAAGCCTGATGGGATTCACCTGAGAATCCTCAAAGATCTGGCTGATGTCATTGCAAAGCCTCTCGATTATATTTGTGCGGTCTTGGGAATCTGGAGAGGTCCCAGCCGACTGGAATCTGGTGAACATTGTCCCAGTTTTCAAGAAGGGCAAAAAGGAGGACTTCAGAAACTATAGGCACATGGTGTGACTCCTGGGATGCCCTGTGCAGGGCCAGACCATGATCCTGATGGGTCTCTTCCAACTTAGTGTATTCTATGCCATAGGTTTTTTTTCTTAATATGTAAAATCTAAAATGAGATCTTTATTCTCAAGCCAAGGAGATTCTTCAGGGATTTCAGTGCCAAATAGTAACTAATTAATTATATCACATGAAAAAATATTATTATTATTATTATTATTATTATTATTATTATTATTTACTACTGTTACTATTATTATTCAAGATTTAAACTCAGCAGAATCTACTCCAACTCTTTTTCCTGGAATAACCAATTCATCAATGGCCTGCCAGTTTTAAGTACATGATTCAGTGTACATTTTAATAATTTTTTGTCAAAGAACAGCAGTGCTGACTTTTCATAAAATTTAACAATTATGAGCCATTTATTTGAGTAAGCAGCATATATACTGGGTTTACATTGGCTGAAGAGTTAGTGGGATAACCTTGTCTGTATGCCACAGCACTAAACACCAGGAAATAGCTCCAATTTTGTCGAAGCCTTTCTGTGTGATTTTATACAGTTCACTTATGCAGCTTCTTATTCTTCAGGTCTTTCATTTCTGATTGTTTTGAATTCCTGAGATGATAGCTTTCCCTAAATATAATGTCTCTGTATAATGCATGATTCTAGATCAAAAGCGGGTTTGTTATGCTATACCTAAAGCTGGTTCCTCAACAAGGAACCTTTCCTAGAGTTGTGAGGAGAAAGGACATTTCTTCACTCTTCCAGTGTGAGCTCCTGTTCCTTCATCATCACTTCCATTTTTCTCACACTAAGTGCATAAATACACTATCCTTACAATCTCTCTGAGATTCTTTAATTCACATTGGTAGGCACCATTTTTTTCTGCCTGCAGTATTCTTGTCTTTGTATCTAACACAACATTCTCACTCTGCACAGGCCTAGAAAAATCTTCCTTCAAGCCTCTGCTACTTGAACAAAACTGAAGGCATAAGGTAGCAAATGATGAACAGACTCAAACTGGTCATTTATGTCCATTAAATTAAAACATTACGGATTAACATTATATGTTAGTGGCTTGGACAGGGCACTTTCGATGGTACTTCAGAGTTCTTTTGAGTGGACAGGTATCTATCATCAGCTATGCTAAGAAACGTGGGAAAAGTGAGACAGTGAAGTGTATATAACCTTTTTTTTAGAGCCCAATTATACAGGAAAGCTAACAAAAAGCTAACTATAAGAAAATTAGCCATAGAAATCAACCTATGTGAAAGCTAAAGAAGAAAGCTAAAGAAGCTAAAGAAATATGTTTTCCTGGGCCATGTATTAAGTTCTCCAGTAACCCAGAAGCCATCAACTGAGCATTAATAATTGATATTCCAGTCATAAGCTAAAAAGGACAATCTGAAAAAAAGTCTGTCTGATTAAAGGTTCTAATAATGTAGAGTACATTTATTCACTTCACAGCTTTCAAGATAGTTCTTATACCATTGTTGCCTTATTTAAAGCTTGAATTTGTTTAGCTTCAACTTTCTGCCATTAAATCTAATTACATTTTCTATATCTGATTAAATAACATTTTCCGACTAACATTCTTTGAGTGCTTGAAGACTGTCATCGAACCACCTGCAAACTTCTTTTAACAAGCAATTAGATCAAAATGTCTGGGTTTAGATCTCAGGGAAAAAATCCCACCACTCTGTCAATAATTTCTATGACTGTTGCTTCACATTTTTAATTTTTGACAGCTATTTTGAATTTGAGATGTGAGAAACAAAAGGAGTGATCCCTTTTCGGTCATATACCGAAGTAAAGAATTTTTCCTTCTGTGAGGTTATGTTCTTATTCCTCTTGGACCAACTGTTTAGATAATAATATTGCACAGGTGTCTTGTGTTCAGTTGATTTTCCTAATGATCACAAGTCTTCTGCAAGTCAATGTTTTCAGAGACAAGGTTACTGTAAAGAAAATATAGCTGGTAATTCATTAATTTTCCATGCAATTGTATTGGGAGAAACATTGTTCCCCTGAAAACTGCTTACTAAATAACTCAGAGCACTGTTTAATTAATTTTTCCCTATTGCTGAACACCTGAATCATCTCCAAATCAAATGTAGGGTTTATTTTCTTTCATGTCATTGTTAAAAATAATTAATGAATTATAAAGAACCAAGAATTGAGATCATCTAAAATGTCATGTCTTCATTTATGTTATACATTTACATTAAGCCCCTAGTCATTTAGTAATTTTTAATCCACATAAGTAGTGCCATTTTAAATTCCATTCTATCTTTTGCTGAGATGAGATGTCTACCAGACCAAGTACTTTGTGATAATGAAAGTGAATCCATCAAAACTGTTATTAGTACAAAAAATGAAAAAAAGTAATTTTGTCAAATGCGTTACCAAAATTGTTTTAAAGGATAATTTGGAGGTATTTTTCCTCATAAACTATGTTCACTGAGCTAATTTTCTTGACATTCTCTACTTATTTATTCATCTTTTCATTTTCAGGGTGTTCCTTATTTTGTTCAAGATCAGTATTCTGGTGATTCAATGACTAAGATGTATCTGTAAGCATTTTCAAACATTGTGACACTAGCTGTCTTCCAACTCTAGAACTTTCTAATGTCTTATGACTGACTGAAAATCAATAGCAAGGATTAATGTGATTATTTTGAGATATGAATTATCTTACTAGTAATAATGTAGTGAGACAAAATGTCACATGCAATCATGGTAGATCACATAGGAAAACCTAGAGGGTTTTTTTGTTTTGGGGGTTTTTGTTTGGTTAGTTGTGATACCTTAGAATTTTTAGGGTCTTTCGCGTTGTGTAGATTTTAATGTAACTGTGTAGTTTCTCACACTTTAGAATAGCAGTTAACACTTACCAAACCCTATTCTCACGGTTCATATATAATTTTCTAAGATCTTTAAGCTTGTTTAAGGTTCTTTTCAAGGAAGGGCTCTAGCAAACCCATCCTATTTAAGAACATATGTACCCTAGACCAGCACAACAAGATATCATTGTAGCCAAGGCAAACTTGGAGGCCAAGAACCTTGGAGAAGCTCCAAAGATAATGCATGCAGGAAGGAGGAGGAGGAAGATGAGGAAGAAAGGGGTCTTGAGACCTCCAGCTCGATTCCAAGGAGGAGTGGCATGGGGCCAATTCCAGGGAGTATCTG
This sequence comes from Lepidothrix coronata, assembly GCF_001604755.1. Lineage (NCBI taxonomy): Eukaryota > Metazoa > Chordata > Aves > Passeriformes > Pipridae > Lepidothrix > Lepidothrix coronata. The sequence continues at coordinate 1,741,925 of NW_016690335.1, read as the reverse complement.
AGGGTAGATACTTCTCGGGTTGGATGGATAATACTATAAAATTATAGAAGCTCTGGTCACAAGGGTGTGCCTTTGTACTCTGTAAACTAGAAGATCTTCATTAAAAGAACTGCTTTATATCTTGTCTATGCTAATATTGCCTGGTGAGTTTTTCCTCCCATTTTAGACATCAGATGATTAGGTTTGTTTTGTTGTTTTTTTTCTACAGAATGAGTTCATTTCTTTTACAGGAACTGAAAAAAAATGCGATCTAAGATCACTTGTGCCAAAACCTACACATATAACAAAACACAGCAGTTGATACAGACTTCTAATGTGAATTACTTGCCTCATAATCAGTATGTGTTCTGCTATTGACTTCCATCAAGACAGGATTATACTCCTCTTCTTTGTACATTAAAGTTTTGATATGTGAGACAATTTACTTCTCTTGAATTACATGTTTGGGGTTTTTTTAGCACTTTTATGTATTCTTTGTTCTCCAGCTTCTAAAATTATTTATGTGGGGAGTTGTACAAGGCCTGGGAAAAAGCTGCATTCATTTCATACTTAAATTGTTTCATAAAACCACTAATAGTAGTTATGCTCAACTAGCTACCTGTAGCTGGCACTCACTTCAGTCATTATTTATTTGATCTAACACAGGTACTCTGACAAAAATCAATCAATAACTACCACTAAACCCAGTTCTATTTAATATTAAAAAAAAATTAGCTAATAAGCTTCATGCAGAAGGGAATACTTTCCGAGATTGTTACTAAACACACAGAGAGAAAAAGAATAAATTAAAATAAACAGCTAATTAGCCACAACTCTCCAAAAGTAATAATAAAAAATAATAATAATATTAAAAAAAAGGATGTTCTTCTAACATCTACCATTTCCTTAAAAACAGAAAAAAAGTATGAAACTACAAAAGAGCACAATATTTTTTCATTTAGTGTCTATTTGCTTGCAGGATCATGAAAAAACCCTGTATTTAGAGACTGAGGTGAGTGGAGGGTTTTTAATGGAATTGAAGGTCACAACAGATAATTTAATGGTTTTATCACCACTAAGAAGAGAGCTCAGAGTAATGTCAAAATGAACCAGCAGTACAAGAAGAAACAAAAGCAATTATAACATACATGATTTAGGGTTGTGTTCCTGTGCTACATTTCAATTCTGTTAAGTTAAGCAGTCCTTGAGTAGTACTTGTTCCAAACCTAAAACTTCCTAAGATTAGTCTGACAAATCTAGAAGGAAATCAATTCATAAGTAAATGATAGCTTAAACAAAAAAATTTAAAATCGGATGAAAAGTGTATAATTGCATTACATTAATTCAAAACCACATTTGTTATAAGAAAAAGTCTTCACAAATTCAGCTAAAGTATAATCTTATTAAGGTCAAGATAAATGTATATAATTATTTTCCCACTTTGAAATAATGCTTTGCTTACAAAATCTAAGTATGACCAAATTTGAAAGTTTTACTTTAAGCAACATTAATTCTTATTGGTTTCTAAGTAATTTCCTTAAAATAGTGATCGAAAACTAATTTAGAAAAAATGAAAACTCAGCCTGTCCCTTCAACAGACTATAAATATGTTAGGATATTTGGAATCTGGATAGAGACAAGTTCCAAAACTTAGCAAATATATATATACATTTTCAGAGTTAATCATTACATAAACTTAACGATAGTCATGTTTAAATTCCATTATGGTAAATGAGATTAAAATGCATACTTATTATCTGTGTTGTGTATAATAGATTTTAATATTAACACTAAAGACAAAATATATACTTATATTCTTTCAAGTGAAACTTTAACTTCCTAATATAATAATAATCACTGAGCAAAATTATTTTGCTTCTCTTGAATAACATTTCCTGTTTCTCTCGTCTAATTTAGAAGTTGTGATTCATGTTAATAATTCTGAAATTATGTGACTTTCTTGATTTTACTACAGAATAGAGTTGGCCCAGAGCAATCTCAGTTGTTTCTAGGGTACAAGCAGATTAAAGCAACTAGTCTTTTGAACAAGACCTTTGAAGAAAAAGAAGGTATTATTGGGGAGTGGAAAACAGCAAAACCAAGAGAAGGAGAGGGGAAGGGAGCAGAGCAGAGAGGAGAGGAGGCTGAAAAAATTAATCTAATCTTGCCCATGAAGGAATACAATAAGATGTAAAATTATTTTGCCTAGAAGAGTTGTCTGGAGCTCATGGGTTTCTACTTATATAAAAACCATAGCCATCTTAGATCAGATTGCTCTAGGTCTTGCCCAGGTGAGTTTTAAACATGCCTATTGATGTACAATTCACTTTTCTGGAATATACCAATAATCCAATGACCAATACCTGGTCACTCTCATTATGATTATTTTCTTGTATTACATGGCTGGAATTTCAAGTGTCCCAACCTGTTTCTATTGTCTGTTTTCCCACAATGTGGACTTCCAGGAAGGGAAGTCCCTTCTATACCTTTGAATCAGACAATTGTTAGTAGCAGTAAGGTCAACCACCAGCCTTTTTTTTTAAAGTTGAAAAAAAACAACTTTTTCCATCTGTCCTTTTAAGTCATGTGCACCCGTCCCTTTACTGGTTTTACCACCAGAAAGCCGGTATAACAATGTGTTTTGGGGAGCCCAATATGGAACACAAATATTTAAGAGACATTAGGGCTATTTGACAGATGTGGAAGTTTAGCTGTTGTTCTTACATATTCTGTGATAATCCTTCCCAAATGGTTGTATTACACATACATAATCAAAAAATAATTATATAACCGATAGGACAAAGAGAAAAAAGATCAGTGGAAGGAGCTGGATATTGATGCCAAAAAACCTCGGGATGATTAACTGCTCAGAGACTTTTGTATCTTTAAGCAGCAAGGTATTTGTTTATTCAACATTGGGAACAAGCTAGCTCACGCTGGACAAACTTGTTCGAAGGTATCACGCAAAATCAGCGTTTTTATACAGTTTTCATACATGATTTTTATACATATTCATATAATTGCAACATCTATCTATACGTATTGATGATAGGCTGAGTCTAGGTGGAGCTTAGGGTGGTGCTTCTTTTGGCACTCAATTTCGAGGCTACATCCGGCCTTCGGCTTCAAGTCCAGGGTCTTTTTCTCATCTTTCTCGCTCTGACCTCTCTACCTTTCTATTGTTCTTGCCCCGATTTCTGAAGCTTGCAGAAAGCCTTGGCTCTAGGCCTGTTTTTCCTATTCAAATATCTACCTTATCCTAATTTATTACCCCTGGGCTTATTGTATACTGCTTCTAATATTCTTCCACATTTTTGGTCCAGTGAGCAGAACAGAATGAGTTTTAGCAGCACAGGCAGAGTAGATGTTGGAGGGGGCTTTCTCGCCAGGCCAAGATATCTCAGTTAACTCTTTTAGGCCTGACCCTTGTTTCAATATGAAACAGATTATTTACTAAAGCATTTTAGAAAAATAAAGGAACAGAGGTGTAAGTTGATACAAAAGGAAAAGTCAATAGATGGCTATCTTCCAGATAAAGACAATAATTTGGTAAATCTAAGCAAGAAAAAATTGGAAATGTTATGTAAAAATGTTATTTCCAGTGTTTCAATCTTACTGATGTAAAATCAGTTTTATTAGCCTGTGTCCAGTCAAGATATACAAAAAACCTTACAATATAGACATCTGAAGAGGGATTATCACAGTGTAAACTAAACTTAATTTTGAAATTTCCTTTACAGAAATGAAGAAAACATTAGACTTCTTACATGAATATTTAAAAGATCAAAGATGCCTTATGCTCTGAAGGTGTTCTCATTGTTTTCTACTCTTTCTATTGAGAGTTGAGGAACCCCAGACAAACGGATTCATCTAAATCACTAACATTTAATGATAACTAAAACTAGGTAAATGTCAACCTTAATGTGTGGCAGCAAAGGAAGAAAAAGTATTACTTGAATATTTCAGGTTTGTTCTTCCATCAAATGACTTATTTTTAACAGACCGATGAATAAACATTATTTTTTTCAATTTCTAAACATATCAATTTTATACAAAATGTCTTTGAGCAACAAGGCAGGCAACATTGCCATTACTTATTCCTTTTCTTTTTTGTACCTTGAATCTACAGCGGTCCTCCTCTGGCAGTCTTTCTCGTTTTCTTCTTTACATTTTTTAAAGAGCCACATATTGCCTATGTCAATAAATCTCTGCTGAAAGCTACTATTTGGTCATGTGAGATTTTCCAGAGAGCAAAAGAACTTGCAGAATTAATAAAACACAGATACTAAGATGAAAAACTAATAACAGTTTAGTGTGCATCAATACCATGGAAGAAGTTTCAGCAGGGATGTTGATTTGGCCTATGAAGATGATGTGATCCCCTTACATCAAATTGTGTAACAAACAAAGAAGAAAATGTCTTCCCTCAGCTAAGTGGTTTGTGGCATTTGGATGCTTCTGGCAATTTTTAAACATTAAATTTATGTCATAAGTAATAAATGAATACTGTCATGGAATTTGACACTGGAAAGTTATGTTTAAAGTGCAGCTCCTAGTACACTTTAATTCCATTAAAACTGCTCTCCCCAGTAACCCTGGTGCACAGTTTGGGAGATGGACCAGGATTACTCTCAGTAGGCAGTTTACAAGAAGCCATGCCTTTCTGGGTTCTGAGAGCTTAATGTCATATCTGTGGGCCAGTCTATGACAAAAGACTGCAGTGTCAACGAGTGACCCCAGTGAATTTTTAGTTATTACTGCAACCATCTAACCTAAGTATTCTGAAAAGATAATTTGTGAGGAACTTCATCAAACCAAACAAAAAAATGAAAAACCCAGCCCAACACTAAAGGAAAAGAGAAAAAAGCATTTTACACATTGAACAAAATTATCTAAAAAGATCATCTTTAGAGAAGCATAAAGAATGAGAGAATTGGTCCAAGTACCTTTTGTTTTCCATCGAGTCCAGCACCCCTTCAGACAGGTATTAGTTTTATGTAGTGAATCAGAATGTAGATCAACTTCTCATGTTTTATATAATTTGATGTATATATATATATATATATATATATGTATGTGTATATATATATATATGAGCATGTGGTATTACTATGACAAGATCTTTATTTTCTAACATTTATCAAAGATAGTTAAAAATATATTTTCACAAGAAAGAAACCACAAGAAAAAAATAAGAAAGATAGCTGAGAAACACAAAGGAAACAAAGGAAAGAAAAATCACCTGAGGAGAAGTACCATTAATTTCCTATATTTTGAATTGGACCTTATATTAAAATCACATAAATAGGATAAGGAAGTAGCTAAGAATGCAAAGTGTGAAGATACAGTAGATTAAAAAACAAATCCAAGAAGATGTGTGGTAAGATTAAAGGCTTCTCTTCTAAAAATCCTCAAAGGGAGTACAAATTATTTGCAGATACAACAAAGATAGGCCTGCACCAGGAAAGTTGGAGCATGTAGATGTGCAGAGAGGGAACTGTGCCTGGAGATGACTGCTAAAGAAGATGGGTTCAAGAGAGTATTCAATAACTCATTAAAATGCTCAGACTATTAAAAAGCCACCAGTAGAACTAATGTGATTTTTTTCAGGGTCACAGCACTCTGTGAAGGAGATGAGAAGGGCACAGTCCACAAATACTATTTAATTGAGAAATGAGAGTTTCTGCACTAACTGCTATTGTTCTTAGCTGTGAGTGTTGATAAGGAGGAGAAGGGGAAGTATATATCCTTTTTTGCTTACCCATAACTCAGAATGTGAGAGACTTTTCCATAACCAACGTATTGTCATTTTCAAATGAACTTCCTTATTGCCATTCTCCACTGGAAGCATTGAAAAGTAATTTTTGCTGAAATTGGTAGACTATAAGGAAATAGCACATTTTCTGCCAGGACTGAAAATGGGTTAAGGGCATAAATAAAATCTGTACAATTCTAGAGCAAAAGGGAATTTGACGGCAGAAAAAGTTACCTGTATTTTCATTAAGAATATTATAATCAGGAAAGACTCTTTTTAAAAATTGGAAGATTCTGCCTAAAGTTCAGCCTACTTTGGGATAGAACTGACCATCCCTCTATTCATCAAAGAACACTGAAGACTTTAATTTCTAAAACTTATGTACAAAGTACAAAAAAACTTATGTATGTGAAACTGCTTGAGTAAAAACAGCTGTCTATTAATTTTTATCCCATTTCAAGTATTTTTACAGATATGAAGATTTCAGTTATAGCTTTTCCCTTTAAATTATCGGTCTTCAAAGTTTTTTCTGGAGTTCTTCACCAGATGTTTGCTTTGGTTTGGTTTGATTCAGTTCTTGTTGTTGTATTGTTGGTTTTTTGGTTTTGTTTTTGGAGGGTTTTTTTGAGACAACAGACAATCATCTTTTGCCAACCACCAAAGTTATGTCTGCTCTGCTACTCTCAGAAAAAAAGTCTTTTATTTCCTCCCTTATTCAAATATACCTGTCAAGAAACAAAAAGAAGGCAATATAGAAACTTTCCTTTTTTTATTTTACCAAGCAATAGCACATATATAGTGTAGTATAAAACGGAACCAAAAAAAGATAGTGCCACCATGAATGTTTGTAGTCCCAGGTAGATAAAGACTATTTCTTCTTCAAGACTTTGCATATACAAGAAATCTGTGAGTTTTCTGTTTCTCTTCAAAACAATTCAGCCAAAAATTTAGCATTTAAAAATTAAATAAATGTAATAGGAACTATAACTTCCATGTTGAAGAGTAAGGTAAAAAGACATTACCCACAAAAGCAAAGTTAAGAACATGTAAAAACATTAGTTCATGCCCTAGCTCTTGAAAACTTTAAGGTGTCACAGAAAGAAATGTAACACACTGTAAAATGAAACTAATGTTTAACTTGTCAAGAAGTAGCTTTCAAAAATTTATAAATACCAACCAGGTAACATGTAATTGTAACTATTAACTTTCTGAAGCAACACTGAAAATATGTCCAATTTGTTGATGCTGTGCATGTTTTATTTTCATATTGCTGAGTTGATAACAAGTAAGATGAGAACAGCTTGATATAAATATACAGCTTATTTAAATCCACTTATCAAAATTTTTCTTATTACAGTTAAATGATTTTTTGGTCCCTTGATTATACTATTCAATATATTTTCAAACAGTGAAACATATGAAGCAAAAACTCATTGAAGAAAGCAAATAATTTTCAATGAATTCAGTTTCAACATGAAACATTAGTTTGATAGAATAAGACATACAGCGATATTGTATGAGATTTAGTGTGTGCTTCATCCAGGTGTCTGGTGCCCACAGATTAGATTTTAAAATAGAACTCTCTCAGGAGTTTGTTGGATTGCTATGGTTATTCTATTTTTTATTCTTGGAACACAATTATATAAACTGCCTTTATCTACTTTATCAACAATGTCCAGACCAAGTACTTGCAGCTATGTTGCTAAACTTCCAAAGGCTGCTCAAAGTATATCTGTGAATCACTCTCTTCACACAGAGGTACAACCTTCAAAGTTCATTCAGAGCACCAAACTTTGGTGCAAGATACTAGAATCAAACCACCACCCATAGTTAACGACAATGTATTGTATAGGTTGTTTGAGCAGCTGTATTTACAGCATTTATTGTATATTTGATTCTGATAGCAACATTTTCACTAATTTCAACAGCGGTCTATTTATTTGAAGGGAAGCAGACCTGTAGACTCCCATTATCCTATTATCTGCCTCTACTCCTTTTTTTCTTTTCCTTTTTTTTTTAATGAGAAGGCAAGAAAAAGAAAAAGAAAAAAATCTGTATATTCTCACAGCAGAAACTATTCTGCCTTCCAGTAGCTCCTTAGTGTTACAGTAATATGAATCTGTCAGAAAACTTCTGTTTACCTTTGTGTTGTCAATACACTCAAGCAAAATTTGAAAACAATTTCTGTTTGACTGAAAATAAGAAAATGCCACCTTGGTTCTGCAACATTTAGTTCATGTTTCTTTGCATCATCCAAATATTGTATACGATTTTTATTATAACAATTATCAATAAGTAACATTGAAAAACAACAGTAAGATGGCTTATCATTGTAGATAATTGTATTTTAAAAGCTAGACTATCTGCTTAGGAGGAATTGAGGAAAAAAGTCATCCAATTTTCAATAAAGTGGATAGAGAGAAAACATACAAAAATATGATTGAATTGTAATTGCTTGTTTCTGCTTGGCTATGTTTGGAAATATGATTTTTCCCCAAATTTGTTTATAGACCTTCACACAGATTTGAGAATTCTAATTTTCAGCTTTAAGCACTTTTTAATAATGTAAACATCCACAGAAAGTTGAAATGAAGCAATGGCACCATGAGATGATGCAGCTAACATATATAGTAAGGGTTTTTGTTTGGCTTTGGTTGTTTTGGTTGGGTTTTTTTTCATTTGGTTGGTTGGCTTTTGATTTTTTGATGGTTTTTTTTTTCCAGAGTATTATTCCAGTAGACTTTCATATGTTCAGCCAATGCAATAGACTCCATTACTCTGCTACACAAGTGTTCAGAGGACTGGAGCACCTCTCCTGTGAAGAAAGTCTGAGAGTTGATGTTGCTCAGCCTGGAGCTGAGAAGGCTCTGGGGACACCTTATTGTAGTCTTTAAGTACTGAAAGGGGGCTTATAAGAAAAGTGGGCACAAGTTTTGTAGCACAGCATGTTGTAATAGGACAAAGGGTAAAGGTTTTAAACTAACAGAGGGTAAATATAGGCTACATATAAGGAAAAAAATATTTTATGATGAGGATGGTTTGACTGGAACTGTTTGACCAGGGAAGTTGTAGATGCTTCATCTCTGGAAATATTCGAGGTCAGAGGGGTCTTTGAAAAACCTGATCTAGTGGAAGGTGTCCCTACACATAGCAGGGAGGTTGGACTGGATAACCTCTAAAGGTCACTTTCAACCCAATTTATGATTCCTCAATACTCTTATTTTGCTCTAAAGGTCCAAGATATCAATGAAAATCTCTGAAGAGGCAATTTTCAAGAAAATAACTCAAAAATACTTACGTACAGACACGAACATACATATATACATTACTTTTTCACTGGAAATAATTGCAGTGCAGGTATATGCTAAAAAAAAAAAGGAAAAAACAAGCTAAAACACAGAAAACGCTGACTTGTGTAGACATGTGGCAAGAGGTTTTATAATCTCAGGATTGTATTATACTGATTCTTAAATACATAAGGAATCTCTGATACATGTGACACAGATTACCTTTAGTTTCTTTGCATCTTTTGTAAAATGGAGTTTGCAAAACTTCGTTACATCCCTATGAAGAGATCCGATGTTTTATACTACTGGTAATAACCATAATTACTGGAGATATCACTTAATTGCTAGGAAGCATAGCACAGAGCAATCCCATAATATTTCATTTATATTTACTTAACCATGGGAGACATAAAGCCATCTACCTTGACTAATGATTGTATGCTACTTGGTTACTTTATCATCATCATAGCACTGTCTGTCATAGTGCAGACAACTTAAACTTGGATATTCTCAAGATTCAGTGTCCTAGCAGACCTCTTATTCTGACATTCTCAAAGATTTTTTTTCCTGTTTTTTCAAAAAAATACTTATGTAGAAGTGGGAATTGGGTGCACCAACCACAACTCCAACCTGACCATCGTTGTTTAAAGCACTGTGGAATCACATTTTTGGTTAAAAAATAAAGCAAGGTGAATAGACAAAAAATATGAATTCATTTTGCTCAGTTACTGAAGCAGAAAAGTGTTAAATAGTCCATTTCAAAAACAAGTGAAAACACGACTTTTTGTTCCAAAAGACGTAGAAGAACTGAATTTTTAGACTCTCCAGGGTGAAGAATATGATAATAAAAAATTAATTGACCCTTAAGGAAATTAAACTAAAGATGATATGCCATAATTTATTGATTATGTGGTGGAAGTGTGTTCCTGTACACTGGAACTAATTGCATGTCCAGGGTGACGGAATTAATGGGAACATGTAATTCTTGATAATTGTTAATAAAACTGACCTGATGCTTAAAACTGATCCTGTATGTCCCCCATTTACCTGCACATTCAGACCAGTTTTTAAGACATCAACTTTTTTAGTTCCTTCTCAAAATTAATGCCATATATGACTTTTCTTTCACTGCATCAGAAAAGAAAAAAAAAAGACAGAAGCTGTTTCGTTTTTCCGGGAAACACAAAAATGTCTCCAGGTACAGCACAGAGAGGTGGTGATATAGGCAAAAATGTTGCATCAATAAATCCTTTACTGACTCTTCACACATACAGAAAGTTTAATAAGTAAAACCTTCTAATATTTTTCTATATCTATGTGGAGAGATATAAGAGAAAGTATAGCATACATAAAATGTTTGCAAATTACTCTTTTGTCTTTCTTCTTAAGAAAAAAAAATTAATTGAATGAAAGTATGTCCTTGACACAAGTCAAATTCTTCCTTTTAAATGTGTAGTATTTTATCCACATTTACAGCATTAAGTGAATGAAACAGAATGTGAATCTGACTCAAGAGACTTACCTGTGAAAGGTCACACCTACTTCAATTTCTTTCAAAAAGGTGGTATGAAAAAGAATAAATAAACTTGAGACCACAAGGTGTGGGAGGGTATATTAAGAATAATCTACATGTTATAAATTGAGACAGTAATTTAAGGAATGAAGACTTAGATTAGACAGCAACTACAACAACAGATTCAGTAAAAATATGTTTTCCCAAAGAAAGTTGGAATTATTATTATTATTATTTATTTCTCTTTTCTATGAATCTTACCTGCAAAATGTAATTTTATATGTAGATATCTATTTTATTTCTGTAAATATATTTTAACTTTTCCAATGTTTTGAACAAGGTAATTTTTAGATGGTGTCTTATGTTTAAAGAAGGACACTTTTATTTTAAATTAAGGTTTGTATTTGACTGAGCAGATATTTACTAAAATAAGATATTATAGAGAATAAAATTTACCTAGATTTACATGTACATATAAATATATATATATATTCACACATATATATGAATATATTTGTGCATGTATAACCATATTTAGGCAAGTGAACAATTCTAAATGTCAAAGAGAACTACCTATGTATTTCAATGATCTCTTAAATTAGCCATAATTTTGGTCAGCTACCGTCTTAAGATTCCTGGAATCTGATTTTATGGCTGAAAGTCAAGCAGAAGTAACTGTAAACGCACAGAGGAACAGAAAATACTGTGTTGCACAGAGTCAGCTAGCTACTAAAGATTAGATTCCTAAGTTTCTAGTATTAAATGTAACTGATTTTATCCTCAGTAGTGGTCATCAGTGAGAATCTAATATATCCTAAAAAATCACTGTACATTAAAAGATAGTAAAAGTAAGGACTGCAAGTGCTGCTACTTACAGCAATAAAGAACCACATAAAGATAGTAGTTCAGATTATTGCTAAGATGGAACTTCCTCTTGGATAATCAAGGATAATTATTTACATATAATTATCAACATTTTTCCTTGTAATGACACATAATACAAACATGATAAATCAGCCAAATATCTGAGAAGCTACTCACAAGAACTAATGAATTTTAATAAAAATTAATGTTTTGTTAAAATTACTATCAAAGTTTTTTATATGTTGAAATTATTACAAGCTCATAAATGTTGCAACAGCTGCATTAAGCAAATATATTTCAAATAGGCACTTAAAGGTATATGTTGTTTAGAAGAACTTAGACAAAAAAGTCTACATGAAATACTAAAAATATATAAAACACAATAATTCATTTAGGCCGGCAGCTAATCTTTTTAAGGACTATATCTGATTTTTTTTTTTTTTTGATGCTGAAAAAGTCCTTTCCTTATAAAATGTATAACAAGGGGTGAGCAAAAAAGACTTGCAGAAGAGGAAAAGGTAAGAGTTGGTTAGTTAGGATTTAAATATAGGGGATTCTTTTTTCTAATATCACAGCATTTATCCAAAAATCAAGATGTGATATCTACAAATATGGGAATAAAGATTTCATTAAAATTCTTTCTACATCTGTTAATATAACTTGCAGATTTCTTGGGTTTGGCTTTTTAGGGATCCCTCTTTCAAATATATGTACCTGAGTGTACATATATATATATATGCATGTATATATACACATGTATATATAGGAGAGAAAGAGGGAGAGGGTGACTGACTAGATTCCATGGAAAAAGCTTGACTATACAACACCCATGTCTTATTTTATGTAAGAAAATAAAAATTTAAAAAACCAAACCAAACCAAAAGACAACAACCAAAAAAAACCCCAAAACAAAGACAAAACAAAACAAAAAAGTAAAACAACAAACCCCCAAAAAACCCCAACAATATGTTCAAAATATGTTCAAAACTTTAATTCTTGAGAATTAGGAAAACAGATCATATAGACTTTCACAGCCTCTGTGTTACAGAGCAGCCCTGCAGACAAGTATTTTGAGGTATGGCCAGTCTTCGCAAGCGAAGATTTGGGAAAGGTCATTAACCCTTTGAGCCTGCGCAATGGATTTTTTAGGTGAGACCCAGCGTGCGCTGAACTGAGCCCACCCTTTAATCCTGAGGTTCATCTGCCGGGGCCGAGCAGGCTTGGAGAGTAGAAGTGAGGTCCTCAGAATGTAGGTTTGTTTAGAGTGACCTTCTCTTAGATGGATTGCCTTACAGGGCTGACGAGCTCCATCTGCCCGGGGGACTTTTTCCCTAACCGGGAATCGAACCCGGGCCGCAGCGGTGAGAGTGCTGCATCCTAACCACAAAGAGGTACTGGTAGGTGAAAAACTGGACTTTGAGCTGGCAATGTGCACTTGCAGCCCAGAAAGTCAACCACATCCTGGGCTGTATCAAAAGCAGAATGGACAGCAGGTCAAGGGAGGTGACTCTGTCCCTCTAAACCACTCTCATGAGACCCCACCTGGAGTACTGCATCCAGCTTTGCAGTCTCCAGTACAGGAAAGACATAGACTTGTTAGAGGAAGGTCAAGCAAATGCTCAGAGGATCAAAACACTTCTCCTCTGAAGAAACAGAGTGTTGAACAGAAGCGTTCATTTGAAGGGGACCTACGATGACCATCCAGTCCAAATACCTTAACAATTCAGGTCTCATTAAAAGTTAAAGCATATTATTAAAGGTGTCATCCTAATGCCTCTTAAACACTAACAGGCTTGGGGCATTGATCACCTTTCTAGGAAGCCTGTTTCAGAGTTTAACCACCCTCCCAGTAGAGAAATGGTTCATGATATTGTCATTTGAGTGATGGCATTTGTCTTCCCAAGTCACCATTCTGTGTGACAGAGCCCAGCTTTCTTGGAGAGGGCTGAAAACCTCCCTGCCCATAGGAAGTGGTGAAAGAATTCCCTGTGTTGCTTTGCTTGCATGTGCAACTTTTACAGTTTTTGTTTTACTTATTAAACTCACCTGAAGCCATGAGTTTTCTTACTTTTACCCTTCTGATTCTCTTCCCCGTCTCAGTGGCAGGCAGTGAGCAAATGACTGTGTGGGGCTTAGTTGTTGAGAGGGTTAAACAACAACAGTGTGTCAGAGGAATCGGATTATTTAAAGGATTTATTTTCTTCCTCTACCAAGGAAACACATGAGGATTTAGAGAACATAAGAGATAATGGAATTATCAGTGACTGAATTGGGCAGGATATGGTAATTCCTGCTACTCAATATTATTTATCATGCTGCTAGTCTAAGTAAAAAACCTGAGCATAAACATTACTGGGAATTTAAATGTGAAGTAAGAAGCATGAGTGAATCAGTGGATCCAGATCAGGAAGTGTATTCCCAGTAAATATATGAAAAGTTTCTTCTCATAAATTTGCTTTTATAACTATGTAATAACAACAGCAGCATTCAAAAACATAAGTTATCATTAAAAGATTTACTTACATCCTGACTTCTGTTTCCCAGACAAAAAAAAAAAAAAAAAAAGAAAGCAGTGTGAAAAATTGCCCTTACACTGTCTCTTTATATCTTATTTCTCAGGCATAAAATGATATGAAAATGGCTTGCAATTCAGAGTGCCATGACAACACTTAGGACACAGCCTTATCTGCACCACATTTTATCACAAGAATAGCAATTGTGAAAGAACAATGTTTCCATTGCTGTCATGCAAGGTTCTCAAATCAATTTTCATATTTTAAAGATTAATATCTTCTTACAATATCAGAAATCAATAGTTCTGAAGAGTTATAAAAAGACAGACAATATCATAAATACCCTTAAGGAAAGGACAGATTTGGGTCTTGAAGGCACTGCATATGTTTATATAACATATGAATGCTGAGGATAAGTAAAAGAACTTAGCTGCCCTTATACTGAAACTTCAGCATGCATCTCTGATTTTCAAGTAACCTTTTAGAGCTACAGCAATTTATACAGCAAAATTCAAGGTCAACTATAGTGTATCCTGGATGTACTTGTTCCAGTAGTATCATGTCATAACTCCTTTGAGACTTCATCACTGGTGGTTGCTCTCATCAGGGAAGAAAAAAGTGTTTCCCACTTCAGAAAGAGTCTATATTTCGTTATATCCTTGTATTCCATTGGATGGGTGGAATTCCATAAGTGAGTGTCTCACTGAAATTCCTCTCGAAGATGAGAAGTTTTTTTCAGATTGGAACTCTGCAAGCTTATTAGAGTGGTATTTTGGATAACAATCTGTGCATTCTATAAATAATCAGGGTGTTGTAATCAGGATGCATGTGACACTTGAAAATTTGAAGTACTACCATAATGTAAATATGTTAAAAATCAAGTAAAAGAATGAGATTTTTAAAAATACTATTTCCATCTCTTGTAAATATTATCTGGGTAACAATAATCAACCAGTACTTCCTATTAATAGTTAATCCACAATTTTTTTAAAAAATAGGTCTGTATCTTACTTGTTGGGAAAAAAAAAATACATTTGAAAGTGTGCACAAGATTAATCCCCTAAACAAATGTTGAAATATATTTGGAAACCTAGCTTAGTCCACAAGAAAGAAGCCCAAGTCTGCACATCTGTGCTATGATGTAAAAATTTAAAACTTACAATACATATGTTGTACCTTACTAGTGTTGAATCATATTATTGTGATATCTATTCCCAGTAGGAAAAATGTTGATCAAACACATGGAAAAAAAAAAGACTTTTGCAAGAAATTGGTTAGAAAGATGGTGAAGGACAAAATCCTTCACTGTAGCACTCAATATCTTATGTCAATGGAGTACAGAAGATACAGCATTTTCCAGTTAGTTTAAAAAAAATTCAGAAAATATCCTATTTGGATTTTTCTTTGAAGTAAAGGACTTTTCTGAAACAAAATCTTATTAGAAGTTTTGTCATGTATTGCACTACCACATAGTTATAAACTAGTGATTATAATGAAATATGAAAATATTAATAAAAACAAAGCTCTCACTTTTTTGAAATGCAGATTAACAGCAGTTTGAAATATTCAATCCAAGTTAGTTTTAGTAGGGAACGAAAAAGGATTAAAATAATAGCTTATAACCAGAGTTAATTTGAAATCATAAATATCAACCAGTTTAAATTTAATCTTGGAAGCGCGTTGAAACAGCAGTCATCCACTTTTAAAATGTTATGTAACAATGGGAGACGCTAGGATAATACTCTGGAAACACCTTGTTCAGTTTGTCTGGAAAAACAGGCAAAAAAAATCAGAATTTATGTTTTGTTCACATAGAAAACAATAAAATGGTAAGGACAAGTATAATAAGAAAACACAATGAAAACTGTGAAGGTCTTTGAAGGTAAGAATGAGAAGCTACCTACAGAAATGAGAGATGAGTCAGAGATTTCAGGAAGTGGGGCTAGACAGCGAAAAAAATTTAGTCATCTTCATTTTGGAATGCCTGAACGGCTGTCTTAGAGCAGTACACTGAGTATCAGAAAATGCCAACATATAAGAATACATTTTTTAATACTTAAATATAATTCAGTAGTAGTTGTTAGTTTTAATCTAATGCAAGGAAGCTAAAATAGAAAGAAATGCTATAATTTCCAGGCATGTAATAAATACAAGAAAAGATAGGAAAAGTAATGGGCACCTCTGTCTCCAGCATATTCAAACTGAGCTGACAGTGAACCATCCAGAAAGAAATGTCAAACAGGCTGAGGTAGATGATAGCCCAAGAGAGAAGGTGTCAGTTAAGAGAGGGTATGAAAGAGAGTTTCAGTACAGAGAAAATCAGGGCAAAGATTTAGCCAGTGGATCTGAAGATGAAAGGGAGAATGGACATAAAAATGGCAGAGAAAAGAATGGACAAAGTGTATTTTTTGGTTTATCTTTGTTTAAAGCTCATATTTAGAAATCGAGAGCATGATTTCCACAGGAAAAAATTTTGAGATAATTCTTCAAAAGAAACAAGATCAGAGGAGTAATGTATTTAAAGGAGGCCTAGGAGTTCAAAACAACAAAGAATTTGCTATTTTTGTTGTCATTATATTACTGCATTTGTATTTTTAATTTTTTTTCATTTGTACATTTCTAGAAAATAACAGAAACATGTTTTCATGAGGAAAGACTCTTGAAGACAGATGTCTCCTCTATCCTTTCTGTAATAAAACTGTATGTAGTTGAAATTAAAAATCTCTACCAACTTTGCTTATCAAGCAGGATTAACACTGTTGGTAGAAACCAGTTTCGATGATTTCTTTTAGGGAAAAGGGAAGGTTGTAAAATAAATATGAAGGGGAGATGGAAGAAGAATAAGAGGCTGACAGCTTATCTTGTTCTAAAAATGGAGATTTATTAAAATGTGGATGGGATTATATGATAAAGTTATTTGAAATCTATGAGACTATTTGATCCCAGAGGGATTTTGTAACCACCATTTGCTATGATACTATATTTCAGATACCTTTTATGACCAAATAGAAATTGAAGAAGAAAATAAAAGAAGACAAAACACAAAAAAACCCCATTCCCAACCCAGTAGAATAGAATTAGTAGAAATTAGTGGAAATTGAGTTTTTCCATTACATCTTTCCTTAAATTCTGGCAATCCTTATATAGCAGCTATCCTTCCTCAGTGCCCAATCACAGGAACAGGCAAACAAAAATTAATTGAAATTGTGCTGGTCAGCTGGGGTACAATTAACTTTCTTCACAGTGGCTGGTACGAGGCTGTGTTTTGAATTTGTGCTGAACACAGGATTAATAATAAAGAGATGATTTTGTTATTGCTGAGCAGGGAGCTCAGCCCTTTTCTGCTTCTTGTACTGCCACACAGGCAAGGAAGTTGGGGGTGCATGGGAGGCTGGGAGGAGACACAGTCAGGACAGGTGACCCAAACTGACCACAGGGATATCCAGATCATATGACATCATACTTAGCGTACAAAGTGGGGGAAAGAAGGTGGAAATTTGGGATGTTTGGAGTGATGTTTGTCTTCCCCAGTAACTGTTATGTGTGACAGGGCCCTGCTCTCCTGGAGATGGTTAAATACCTGCCTGCCCTCTGGAAGCAGTGAATTAATTCTTTCTTTTATTTTGCTTGTGTATGTGGCTTTTGCTTCCCCCATTAAACTGGCTTTATCTCAACCCACAAGTTCTCTAGCTTTTACCCTTCTGATGTTCTCCCCAGTCCTGATGGTGTGAGACTCAGTAAGCAGCTGTGTGGGTGAAACAGTTTAAATTTTCAGATGAAAATATGTTGTGTTTGGAAAGCAAATTAAGAATGGCCTGAATAATAATTTTTCTGCTAACATTCTCAAAGAGAATAATTCCCTGACCCATCACCTTTACAGAGAACTCTAGCATGAAGGTGCTGAATAATTAAATCTCCTTTCCTTGAACATTTCTGGCCTATGAACAAAAGCCATGTATGATTTTGCTTCGGCTTTATATAGCAAAGACATACATATGCAGTTCTAAGTAATGTGTATTCGGTCATCACAAATCTGTTTTGAGACTTCTTAATGGCAATAGTGGGGTCCAATTCACACCCTACAGATCACCAAAGACAAAATTCTATACATAGGGAATCCAACACAGTAATTCCTGCACCCTTAAATTTCTGCAATTGGCAAAAATGGATTAAATCCAGTGATTCCTTGCAAAATTGACATTCATTGAAATGGGGTGTCTGACCATTAAAGACATATTACAGTTTCTGTGTAACTATCACACTCTAAAGTTACAGAAGAGATTGATAATATATATATCCACACATATATTTTATTAAAATAATAATAATAATAAACCCCCCCATATATGTTATTTTTCACGGCAAGTTCATCATCCATTTATAAGTGTATATTAATCTACCTGGCTTTCAAAATGTACTTGTAACTGCCCAGTAATATCTCATTGTTTATCCTTGTTTGGGTGATAACTCTAGGATGGAATTTAATACCTGAATTTCAGAAATGAACCCTGTGAGCAGAATAGAAATTTCTTAGCGTGTATTAAAACCAAAAGCCTTTTGTGTTGTTTTGTTCCAAATATATCTCCAGTCGCTGATGCTACTCATGTAAACTATTAAGAACAGAAAAAAAAATAACCTTGCAATATTTTGACTGATAAGTTAGCATATAACAAATATCCTACTCCCCCAAAGTTGTGTCAGCAAATTTATTATACAAATTATGAATTCAAGAAAGCATCAACAAAATTTTTTTTTTAACATCACATATTAAAAATAAAAATGTTTTCTCTGCAAGTTCTGCAGTACCTTTGCTACTATTTCAAACAACTTCTAGTTTCCCAGGAAATAATAGGATGATTTCTTCACCACACAGATTGGTCTTTGTGTGAGCAGCTCATTCATTATTGATGCAGATTGATTTTGTCTGGTTACCTTCTCTGTGGTTGATAAGAATCCTGCAAAATTTACCTTTTATTTTTGCTGTAGGTGATAAACTGAAATTACTTTTTGCTGCCATGGTAACTTTATTTTATAATAGTGTTCTATTTCAACTTTTATACTAAATTTACTCACAATGTAGGAGGACGAAGAAAGGAAGAAAAGAGACATGAGAACAAGAAAGTGACGATAAATTAAAAAAAATTACAAAATATTCAAAATTAAAAATGGGTTCTTTCAAGTGTTTACTCAAGGGGGGAGAAGAACACCATGTAAAATTTAATACTCATTTTATTTGACAATAATTACAACAAAAATGAGAAGGGTCTGGTTAGATAGAAATTTCATTCAGGTATCTAGCTATCAAAATTAAACACAAGAATCGGAGAGAAAACTAGTTAAAAATTTAAAATAATAAGAAGAAAGTAAACAAAACAACCATATTGGAAAGATGTCAATGAAAATAAGAAGTTTCAGAGATCCTGTTTTTATTTCCTACATACCATACTGCTGTAGTTACAAGTTTTGACAAAATGAGGTCATGGAATCATACCAGTCAATGAAAATGGTAATTCCTAGGTGTTTTTCTATTGAGCTTAAAGGCATTTAATACAATCTATAGCATGTATTTTACTTCACAACGATGTTTGAGCTTGAATATATGCTTTAAATGCATTTTCAATTAGAATTTCACTTCATAAAGGGCATGAAAAAATGAAAGAAAACAATGGTGCAGAGGTGTTCATCCTAGAATATGCAGAAAGAAAAGTTCCAGGGTTTGATTTTGTCCTCTTTTTTTTTCTTTGGTTTGGATTTCTTTGGGGAAAAAAATTACTTGTGTAGTGGAAATAAAATTGAATTATCTATACCAGTAAAACAATATTATCTTCCTCAATCTGGCATCAACTGTTTAAAAATAAAAAGTTTCAAGAACCTTCTATATCAAACCACTCGGTATTCCAAAAAACTGTGTCAACTTTTAGTAGAGAATCCTGACAGCAGGACCACCAATATATTGTGACCATTTTTTTCTCTGTAGGAAAGACAGTCCTCTTCCTGAAACAAAGGGAGGAAGAAGATAAAATGGTGTTACTGTTAACTTTATGGCATAACAGATGGGTTTTGTATAAAGAAAATAAGTCAATCTCTTTTTCTGCAATTTTCTTTTTATGACTTGAGCTAATGATTTGCTAATTCTAAGCAAAGAAACAATAAATGAAACAGTTCCAAATATGGACTGGCAATATCTGTTGAGAAAATGCTTTTTTCATTGTGCGGAAAACTTACTGATTGTAAAGTTGAGCAAACTGGATTTATTAAGGTAATGGTCAAATCACAGAAAATAGTTCTGGTCAAACCAAATGTACTTCCAAGAACTTGAACAAACAAACACACACACACACAAATCTCTACAAATCATATTTACACATGTCACATATCATTGGTGAAATGATTTTCTGAATTTTTTTCATAATGGAAGCAACAAAATTTTTCCCCTTTTCCATTTTTTCCATTGTTAAATTAATTATTTCTACAACAAAAAGAAAGCTAATTCAGCTACAGAAGTTTCATTTGGATGTCACACTGTTTCTATATTTCTGGAACATTTCATTCAGCAGAAGTGTATTGAGATTTTTATCATTTTTATTTTAACTGAACACATTTCAGTCAAATTCAGTTTATATTTAAAAACATCTTCTGTCCCTCAAAAATACATTTTTCTATATTTACTTATGTGAAAGAATAAACAGACAAATAAGAAAACACTCAGATCTGGGTAGAAACACATACTATTACTAAAAATTCCATGTCACCTCCAGAAGGATCCAAGGTTGATATGTTTTTTAGATTCTCACAACAGTGTCACCAGGGAATTGCATGCAATATTTGGAGCATTCACCACTTCAGGGCATGAAGGTTCTAAAAATAAAAGCTGACACTATTGTAGTGTGCTTAAATGTGATTGACAAGAGCACTGAAGTCATAAAGAATGAGACAAAATTGTTATGACACTAGGCAAGTTGCTTAAACAATGAGAAAGGGGTTGCATTTGTGTTCTGGGATTTTTTCCCACATGCATCCCAAAAGTGCCCACTGTGAAGTGGCAAGGTTCTTAGCCATAATTTTTCTTTTGTTTCCCTGGATAAAAACAGTCATTCCATAAGACAGAGGTTACATTTAAGAAATCCATATTTCCTTCCAGAAGAGGAAACATATATGAAATTTTATTTTTCACTGACAAGTTTATTACTATTTTGTAGCATTCATCAAGACAGAATTTTCACTTTGTGATACCTCTACTTATATTCTAGTGAATTCTTCATGATTCTTAAGAAAAGGGGTGAGCCATATAGGATTTATAGGATTTAAAAAAACCCAAATAAAATCTCAACACTGTTTAGAATCTCCCTGCACTGCTGGAGTGGAGGAAATAGAGCCTGGGAAGGAGGGAGGGGTTGGGGGAAGGTGTTTTAAAGATTTGTTTTGCTTCTTATTACCCTGTCTGATTCTAATTGGTAATAAATTCAATTAATATCCCCAAGATAAGCCTGTGATGGTAATCGATATGTGATTTTTCCCTGTCCTTATCTCAACTCATGAGCCTTTCATTATATTTTCTCTCCCCTGTCCAGTTGTGGAGGTGAATGATGGGTACTTGGCATCCACCCAGGATCAACATATCACAGCCGAATTTGTAGAACAGTGGCAGTTGTGATTGTGGGTTTTATAGGAAAAATAGCAACTTCTGTGTATCAATTCACATTTGATTATTGCATAAAGTGTTACATATTTCCATGTAAAAATATTCCCAGGCAATTGTGCAGTAGAAAATGTTGGGAAAAGATGATTGGGAAAGGAATTGAATTCTAAATTCTTTTTTTTTTAATTTAGTAAAACTAAAACTTTCCATTAGCACATCTCCTTCTTCAGGTTTTCATACTTCATTTTTTAATACATCGCTAGTCCCAGAGCTATAGATATCTGAAATGTACACTTAAAACTATCTGTTCATAATTTGATACTAGCAGAGCAAGTAGCACCTGCTGATTCCCAGGGTACACCAAAAAGTGCAGTCTGCAGGCTGAAACAGCTGGCACCACCATTTAACACAATCAGGATTTACATTTAAAATGTACTTGGTATTATATTAGGTTTCAGTAACTACTTTTCATCATGTGACCATCTGTTCCTGCAGTTGCAATTTTGTGCTTCCCTTGATAGCTGTCCTCAAAAAAAAACAAAAACAAAAAGAAACCCAAAAACCAAAGCCAAAACCTTAAAGTCATGCTGGGCATTCTACAGTAAATCTCTTTACTGAAAACTAAGGAATACGATTACCTAGCATCATCTAGGCCTGAAGAGGAACTTGAATTGATTGTATTAATCCTGTCAGAGAAACAGAGAGCTGCTGTGCTCTTCTGCGAGCAGCAAAAGGGAAAAGTTCTATCACGGCATTGCATTCCTGGTCAGAGGGAGATATTCTGAGGGTGTCTAACCAGTGACAAAGTCTTGCAGACTGCAGACAATTTGTGTTTTGAGGCAACTGTGGTTCTGCAGACTGACACACTACAGACATTCCATAGCAGTTATTTTGTGGAAGCTCTGGTCTGATTCCATGGACTGAATGTCCTTCAGCAATTGGAGCACTAAATGGTACTTTTTGGCGATCTTTTAATTTGATTTCAGCCATGAAGAGTGGAAGCAGATAAGAGATTTTCTTTGAAAGCAGAATTCTGACATCAAAAAGATTAACATATATAAATATATATAAATACCTTTAATGTTTCTCTTGTAAGGCAAGAAACATTACTTTTGCTGTATTTGGATTTGTAGTGTGTGTAGCAGAATTCATAAGTTTGTGAGTCTGATTAAAGTTGAGCTATAAGAAAAATTGAAACAAATAATTATACAACCTAAATTTATAAAAAGAAAGTATGATTTTATCCAATTGGTCTTTCAAACACTAAAAGAAGAAAATGGGCTTCATTTTTGGATTATTGAGGGTTTTAAAATTTGCCTTCATAAGAAAAATTGGCAAAATCAAAGACTGATGACTCCAAACAGGACAACACAGAATAAACATCATTATGTACATTTTTATTATATATTTCTCACATCACCATTCAAAGCTTCCTGTGGCAAACACGCTTATTCTTTGCACAGCAGCCAGCTTGCTAGCTTTAATTACAGTCAACACAACAGAAAAAGTTAGTTGTTGAACAAACAGAAGAATCTCAGAGAATGTACAATCAAGTGTTTGGTTATATTAAAAGTTGTTTGTTAAGGCTAGTAAAGGATTACCTTCTTTATTACATTACCTTGGTGATAACATTTCTATTTGCTTGTAATGAAATTTCTTTCCTTCCCTTCGGTAATGACTTTTCTACCACTTTTCAGTTCTGCTGCAAATTCAGTAGCAGATTTGATAGATCCTGTCCTTAAAATGAAAACGAAAATTTAAACATTTAGATTGCTTTAATAAAGACCAAGAAAAAAAAAAAAGGATGTGTAAATATATAAATAATCAAGTCCCCAAGCAACAAAACTCATGAATAATTTGTCATACTGTATGTCCCCATGAACCCTTTTTTTGGAATTTAGTCTTCATGATTGCAGAAAAGGGAAGTAAAAGAATCCCTGTTTTAATGGTTAGGGATGCTCGGGCCGGGAAAATGAGTGTCGACCCCAAGGTCGTGATTGCTTCTGCTAGGAATTAGAGAAATACTAATTGCTGAATCCCTTCACCCCTAAAACTAGACTATGGGGTTTTACACTGAAAGGCAAAACGTATATGGGGTTTGTAGTCTTTTGTTTTTCTCTTTCTGTAATAGTATTTACTCCATAAGAAAAGTCTTCTGAAATTTTGCAACTTCTAGATTAGCAGAAAATATCCCTTGAGGATTAAAAAAAAGCATCAGAAAAGTTGCCTTATAGATCTAAATTAGCTCATGGTTAAAAAGCTGATAATTACTTTCAAATAAAATTAAAAGTGTATATAGAATGAATCAAAGGGGTTGGAAGGAACCTTAAATATCAGCCAGTCCCAGCATCTGCTGCCCTGGGCAGGGACACTTTCCACTAGATCAGATTACTTATCCAATCCGGTCTTGAACACTGCCAGGGATAAGGCATCCACGACCTCCCTGGGCAACCTCTTCCAGTGTCTCACCACCCTCACAGTGAAGAATTTCTTCCTAATATCTAACCTAGGTTTCCCCTCTTTCGGTTTGTACCCATTACTTCTTGTCTCACCACTACAGTTCTGGACAAAGAGTCCCTCTCTGGCTTCCGTGTAGGCCCCCTTCAGACAGTGTAAGGTTGCTATGAGGTCTCTAGGCAACCTTCTCTTCTCCAGGCTGAACAGCCTCAACTTTCTCAGCCTGTCTTTTTAGGGCAAGTGTTCCAGCCCTCTTATCAGCTTCGCGTCCCTTCTCTGGACTTGCTCCAACAATAAAACTAAATATATAACTGTATGATAAGTAAATTTAGTTTTAAGTACTCAGTTTACTTCAGGCATCCCCGACTTATTCCACAGCTGTGATGCTGTCTTGCCTTTGCAACTATTATGATGAATAATTTTCTTTGCTTGCTACATGAATACTATAAAAACTAGAATTTTAATTGTAATTGAAGAGATACATGAAATTATTTTAAGCTTCTGTGGGAAATTAAGTGATTATTAGTATTATGAATACTACTTACACTCCTGAAAATCAGATTTATGTTTTTTTATTAGGCCAAGCTCCCTTATATACTTCATATACCATAAGTAGACAATTACTCCCTTCAATTATTTTTATTGTTAATCTAAAACTAAGGGAGGATAAGGATTAAATAAATTTGCACAATCCTTTCAAGAGCTGCAGTCTGTTGCTGGAAGGTAATAGAGCAAACTATGACAAATATCTTATATTCTAGCTGCATCGTAATCATTAGTTCATAGAAACATTCTTGGGAGACTTATTTTTGATGGGTCTTCTATTGATATTTGGCAACACTGAAAAACATTCCGTTTCTGGTTGATTATAGTGCTCTGCTTTGGTTTACATGTTTATTTTAAAATAAGCAAATTGAAGTGTCAGTGTTGTTATAATATATACTTTCATTTATGTAATGCTACATTGATTTAGATGAGAAATGTTTAGTTCCAGGTGGAAGGGACCCAGGGCTGATCAAGTTAAAACATGTTGTTAAGGGCATTGTCCAACGCCTCTTAAATACTAACAGGCTTGGGACACTGACCACCTTTTTTAGACGTCTGTTCCAGGATTTGACCACCCTCCTGATAAAGAACTGTTTGGTCTAAACCTCCCCTAACCCATCTTTGAACCATTTCCATGTGTCCTGTCACTGGATCCTAGGGAGAAAAGACTAACACTTCCCTCTCCACTTCTCCTTCTCCAGAAGATGTAGAGAGCAATAAGGTCACCCCTCAGCCTCCTCCTCTCAAAACTAGACAAGCCCAAAGTCCTTAGCCACTCCTCACAGGATGTTCCTTCCACCTCTTCCACTGGCTTTGTTGCCCTCCTCTGGATGCATTTTAAAACTTTCACACCCTTCTCAACACTGTGGGTCCCAGAACTACATAGAGCATTTAGGGTTAGGCTGCTCCAATGCTGAACACAACAGGATAATCACCTTCTTCGATCAGCTGTTTATTTTGTGTTTGATGCACCCAAGGATGGGGTTTGCCTTCTTGGCTGCCATGGCACCCTGCTGACTGCTGTTGAGCCTGCTATTGACCAGCACCCCAGATCCCTTTCTGCAGGGCTGTTCACCAGGCAATCCGCTCTCTGTTTGTACTTGTGCCCACCATTACTCCATCCTTGGTGCACAATCCAGTATTTCAACTTGTTAAATTTAATCCCATTATATTGAGTGTATGTACAATTTGAGAACCAATCCTTATCCATAAAATGCAAAATTATGTTCGAATCTTGGGAGTAGCATTGAAATTGTTAATTCTTTGTTGAATTTTTGAATTTGTGATATGTGTGTGCCAGGTTTTGCACTGAGCTTCAAAAGAAAAACTTAGTCTACACAAAGTTAAAGGCATCTTACCTGCCATGTAACACAAGTTTGGCTGTAAAAGATGCAAGGAAAAACTCTATACAGCATGAATCTCAGTTGGATTTAAGACAAATAACTCAGGTAGGAATATTATGAATGAATTACAGTACTTGTGATGCACACTATTTACTCGGTCCAAAGAGATATATACATGCTTTGGGAAAGGGAATGAAGTCCCAGCTTTTTACTATATAGCGGGAGTGAGATTACGATACAGTGACATGCACTCCTGTCAAGGAATTGGGATGTTGAACTGAAAAAGGCTTCCTCAGATGCCAACTACAGTCCTCTGCTTTCATGGGCAAGTATATTATGCAATGCCATTTATTAACTAAGCAAGCTTCTGAACAATAGTTGAACAAATCTCCATCCATTAGAAAACTTCCATAACTTTTCTGATAGTAAATAAGGCATTTAATTTCTATTCTAAATTTATTCATGGGTAGTTGATACCCATTTGTTCTTATTACCTGTAGTTTAAATAGCTCACATATCTTCCTGGTGTTTATATTTTCTCCTTCTCCAGCCTTTCCCCCCTCTCGAACATACATTTAGATTGAACAGTCATATTAGACTTAGGCCTTAATTTTCCAGGTTTAATGAGCCAAAGCTTTTATTTCTTCCAGCAAGATAAACTCTCCATTACCCTTATTATTCTGTAAGCCTTCTGTGCACTGATTCCAGTTGAAATGTGGTTCCCTCGGTATAGGTGACCTTGCAAACTTTTTCCTTTCTTGGAATGTTAGCTACAAGTGTCATCACTGAATCATTGAATTTAAGACATCATAAACACTGTCTATCCTTCACTCCTTTAGCCAGTTATTTGATTAATATTTCTCTTTTTAATTTTTTTCCTTCTCCCTCCTACCCCCAGTAATCTGAAATCTTTTTCAAAATACCTCCTTTGTTGATCAAGATCTAATCACATTTTCCAAAACTACTTTTTTGTCCAGCTCCTCTGTTACAGTTTTGGTACTCACCTAAACAGTGTCTAAAAATGTATCACACTTCACTGTAGTAACTATTTGATAAAGGAATGTGCCACAACACTGTGAATAACTGAGCTCTACCATTTATTAACAGCATTTGTTTTTTAATATATATATTTTGAAACTACAATTCTGCCCTGAAGATACTTTCTGATAGCATTTATTTGTCTAGGAAATTTATACCAATACCTGAACCATGGGAATTTATAAAAACTTTCCACTCCTTAGGCTTTATGTGAACAGAGTCTCAAGACCTTTATGGAAGGGATGCAAATTAAAACTTTCCCAATGATCCTGGACTTCTTCAACACAACACATGCACAAACTTGAGCAAGTTGTAGAAATTAGCTCAGTGACAGCAGAAGTAAGCCAGAATGTGGAAATCTTTTCAGATTTCTTTATCTTTAATGAGGAACTGAACTATGAAGAATGAAGTGAGGTAGCAGAACTTCTAAATAGTTTTGCTTCTTAGTATTCTATTCTTCTTGTCATCTTCATCTTATCCAGGATAGATGACTAATGTTTATCAGTACAAAACATTTACTTCAGTCCTGTACTGAGTTTACATGTCAAAGTTTTGGTACAGGAGTGATGCATGTCTCTCCTCTGTGAGAAGAGAGCATGAGCTACCCCCATGTCAGGCACAGACAACTCCAGCTGACTCCAAAACAGAGGCACCATTGGCCAAAGCTGATCCCATCAGCAATTCTGGTTGCACTTTTCTGATAACATATCTAAGAAAAGGTAAATAATGCTGTGTAGCAACTGTGTAAGAGATTTAAAAATGTAACAGAAACAGCCCAGAAGAAACTCGGGCCAGGAAAGATGGAGAGGAGGTACTCCAGGCACCAGAACATACGTTCCCGTGCAGCCCAGGGAGAAAATCATGGTGAAGGAGATTGTCATCCTGTAGTCCATGAAGGACCACAGCAGAGCAGACATCCACAAAGCAGCTCATGAAAAGCCCATTCAGGGGCAGGTTCTGGCAGGAACGGTGGCCCATCAAGGAGCCACACTGAAGAAACCTGTTCCTGAAGGACTGTACCCTGTAGAAAGGACCCTCTCTGAAGAACTTCCTGTAGAACTTCATCCCATGGAAAGGGCCTACATTAGAAACTTCATGAAGTACTGTGTCCTGTGGAGCAGTGATCAGTGTGTGGGAGTTGTGGCAGTGAAGTGTTATGACCTGACAGCAAAACCTTTACCCATTCCCCTTCTGTCACTAGAGATGAGGGAGTAAGAGATAGGTCTGGGAAGAAGGTGGAGTGGAGGGAAAGTATTTGCAATTTAGTTTTTATTTCCCACTCCAAGACAAGTCTGTTTTGCCCATGATATTAATTTTCCTGTCCTTACGTCAACCCATGAGTCATTTCATTTTATTTTCTTGCCTTGTCCTGCTTAGGAAGGAGGGTGAGGGAGGGTCAGTGAACACCTGGAAGTCCAACAAGCCAGCAAAGATTAACTAACCATAGGTTTTTTCTGTCACTCAAGCATGGGGCTTATGCAGAAACTTCCAGAATTATATGTGAGATTAGGAGAAGTATAAAACATTTATCATGTTCCAACTTGCTACAATAAGGATTTGGTTGTTTCACATTGCTTCAGGATGAGGTTCATTTTCATAGAATAAGATAGACTAAGCAAAATGAAAGTACAGGAAAGTAATAATATTTATTTGCACCAAAACTATTTGAATATGATCAGATAAGAACCTTAATTATTGCACAAAAAGATTACAAGCAGAACAAATGACAAAATAAAGAATGTCCTGCAATTTATTTGCTAGCACAGTTTAAGCAATACAATGATATCATGTAAAAATAATGTATAGTCTGGGGTTCATTTTATAACTATCTACTGATGTGCTTTATATTACTGCACAGGTCATTTGACCATTCAGTTTCCCCTGATTTAATCAGGTTGCATGCTGTCCAGGAAGGGATTGTTTATCTTTCTGAATATGTTCTTACATTAACAAGGCAATGCGATAATACATATAACATAAAATCAAAGAGAATAAAGCCAGAAAGGCTCTGGAGAGATATCAGGTTCATAAGCTATCATGTGGTAAACCCTGGGCCACATTCTGAGACACAGTCAGGTATCTCAGGTCTGATTCCTGTCATCTGAAGATCCAGGTTATTTACAGATTACACTTTTAAGCACTATTAAAGAGAATTTTTTTTTAAGTGCCTAAACATGATATCAAAGAAAAGCATTCATAGCATTTGCTTATTAGCAAACACTAGTATAGCCTTCAACATATGGGAGTAGCAACACAACTCTCAGGACAATGACATAAGCTATGGTTAGTTCATTTTTTATTTACTAAACCTGTTGCTCAATTTTTTTTGACATATGATGACTTATTCTTTCCTCTAAATGACATAGGTTTTTCAAGTCTGTCACACAAGCTGATGCAGCTTCTAAAAGATTCCATATTTTTATAGAATATTACTGATTTAATGATCTCTGTTAGATTCTGCCAATCACCTGGAAGATAACTTTAGGAAAGAAAATATAGTGATATTCACCAAGACCATGAAGTGGAAGAGAGCTAGAGAAAGAAGATGGAAAAATAATAATAATAAAGAAAAAGTGAAATAGACTTCACAGTAGGTGGTGAATGCAGCAAAAGGCCCGAAATAATAAAGAATTGATGATTTATTCTACAGGAAAAAAATGTTTTTTCTGTTTACCTATGTATACACTACTGTTTAGATGAAAACTTTATTTCATTGGGTGATGAACACATATTCTTCATTCCACAGGACCATGACTAAATAACAATCTTTCTCTTGAGAATAGATTTACTAATCAGAATTTCTTGACAAAATGGGAGCAACTGTGAAGTCGATGTGTAGGTCTGCAAATTATTTTCTGTTTTTTCCCTAAATCAAAATAATTCTGTGTCCTATAGTTCCTGAGATACACACATCCTTAACGTTATGAAAGAGTTAAAGAACACACATGGTTCAGACTCTATATAGAACATTGTTCAAGAAAATTTTTAGTAAAAAACCACTCTACATTATATTTTCTTCTGAGCAAATGAAAAACTTCCTTGTCTTTTAGAAAACTAATGTAGGTTTAGACAAGGTTTCCTAACACAGCAAGAGAAAGTGTTTCATTAAAAAGAAATGAGATGCCAACATCCATGTAGGAGACACCCAATTTGATTTGGATTCCTTCAGAAATCTAGCTACAAAAGCATGGAGTTTAGATTACAAACACAGCCCCAGCAATTAGCAAAATTGAGAACTATATGTTAAAGCCAGTCTTGCAGTCTCCGACAGTAACTTGTCAAACTTAAGTACACAGAATTCTATTCACAAAAACAGTAACTTTATTTCTAGGCTGCCCTCTCCCAAGCCTTCAGATTGGTTTGTATGTGAAGTACACACAGTATATGCCATCATTAGAAAATCCATCCAAATCTTGGGATACCAAATATGCATTGAAACGTGCATAAAGATGATCAAAACCTTATGACTCAGATGTGATCTACAGAAGTGCTTAACATCTAGACTGAGCTGGGCATAAGACTGACTATTTGAAAAAAAACTTTGTATTTTGTCTCCACAGCTTGTTTTTATTGACATATGAAGTCATTGACCTGTATTTTCTTACTATTAGAGAACACACATATCATCTACTTTAGCTGTAGAGAATTTCCATTCTTTGAGGAATGTATAAAATTTCTTGGCTTATGAACAAGCTCTCAGCAAAAACAAAACCTGTGATTTTCCATTTAAGGACAAGATACTAGGCTAACAATAGATTTGATATATAACAGTAGTAGGCACTCTCTTCTTGGATCAGATTAGAAGAGATCACTGCATGCAGTTAAATATTGGTGATCTAATGCCTTTTCAATACATTTAATCATAAAATTCTATTCCCTTCATATGCAAACCTGCTTTCAGATATCAATGTCAAAAGTAAATTTATGATCATCAGTAGTTACCCTCTGTGTATGCAGATGGCAGAATGATTCCAAAAATCAAAATTATGTTTTTTCAAAGCTATCTGATCTCATTTTAAATTCCAGTTCTTGGCTTATCCACCATCACCTGTGGTGAGGGTTTCAATGTTTAATTATCTTCACTGCTGGGAAATCATATCTTATTTAAAGCATAATTTTATCTCACCTCAAAATCAAGACATTGGATCATGTCATCCCTTTATCTGCAAGACTAAAAAAAACGACTGTGATTGCTAATACATGGTGCATATGTGACCAAGTTCTGCTTTCCTTACTTCTCTTTGACAAAATGACCAGACTGAAGCCTTCAAGTCTCACAGCTAAGGCCTTCCTGGTATTTAAATATTTTTCCTGTTTCTTCTGTATTTCTTCTTGAAGTTTGGTCATCTAAATCAGACATAATGTTGTAGCAACAAGCTTACCAGTTCTCTTCCTCTTGATTTTTTTTAAAGTTATTATCTGAGGGATTACAGTAACCTTTATACCAAGTATAACACTGCACAAAGAATTTGTGTGAAAGCAGTCATTTATGAAGACCCTGAAAGTGTTCTCTGAGCCGTTGCCAACCTGACCTGAAGTTCCCTGTCCTAAAAATATTACTTATGATTTTTCCACCAAAAATGTTATTTTATCAAGATTCTTCTATTAAAATATGTTTGGCTCAACAGTGCTTATTTATCACAATATTTTGGATCACTACGTAAAATTTATACCTGGTTTTTATTTACTAGCCTATAAATGTGTGCCACATGAAAATTTTATTGCAAAGACCTTTTATAAACTAGATAGCAGTGAAAGCACTGGGAAAGATAAAAAAGCAGTGTAACTACCAACAACTTCATTTGGAGATCTGTAAGTGAGCCTATTTTTCATTTAAAAGTACTGATTAACTCAATTGAATAGACATATAAAATTACTAATTATTTCTAACTAGATACATTTTATGTCAGCACACTTTATTATACACTTATAATCTGTCCAGAAACAAATAAATAGATAACAAGTATATTTGATGAGGCTTAATTTTCATCAACTGTTTCTGAAAAACATTAATTGCAATTTTTAATTTTCATTATTTTTTAATAGGAATTCCTAAAGAACTGTTCAGTTATCCTGGTATTAGGTTAATCAATATGGAGTTCCTTTGGACAACATTTTTATGTCCTCTGTGCTCTGTTTCTTTTCCAAGCAATAATAGATAAAATATTTTGCCAACCTGTGAAGGACTTGTGTTTTCTATCCTTAGTTCTCTCTTGTGCTCTTTCTTCCCTTGTGAGGAACACCATACATTTCCCTACATGAAGATGGAGGTGTAACTATTGATGGTAAAAAATTACATTACAGTGAGATAATAGTTTTGCAAAAATTAACAGCAAATAAGAGAATCATAGAATCATAGAAACCTATAAATGATCACTGAATGGGACTTTGGGATATCTCCAAGTCCTACTTTCTGCTTGAAGCAGGACTGTCACCCATGATCATCACTCAGCATCAGTTCAACCAGAGAAAAATTTAACCAAGACTACATTTTTTACTAGACTTTTTAACTGGGTATTTATAGTCAAAACTTTCTAGCTAGGACTTGAAAACTTTGAATGACGCAAATCTCCACAATCACCACATGTAACCTGTTTCAGCACTTCTGCACTTGTCAGTGAAGAATTTTTTGTTTCCTAATGTCAAGTTTAAACAACACAAGCACAGTATTACCCTTTTCTGTTTTACTAGTCAATAACAAGAACAGTTTGGCTTCATCATATTCATATCTTCAAGAATATTTACATAGGTTTTGCATTGCCCCTAGCTTCTACTCACTGAGCTAAGTAATCCTCTCCTTTAAGGTCATGTGCTCAGGTTCTTGACCACATCAATAACTGAGTCTTGGACACTCCACATCTTACTTATATCAGCCTAGGCAGGAGGAAGAGTTTCTATTCTATATATAGCTTCCCCAGAGTTATTAAGAGGGAAATGGTAACAACACCTCACTTCTCCTTATTGAGCTGCAGTTCAATAGTTTCTGCTACCCAACCCTGAGATTGGTCAACGTCTCTCTGGATTGAAGTTGGCATTTTTCACTTTAACTGTTCCCTCTAATTCAGTGTCAATTCATTGTTGGGCTCCAGGACTGACTCTTGGGGTATATCTGTTCACTCAGGGCTGCCAATTTGTAGAATTATTTAACATTTCCTTCAGAGTGGAAAAATTCAGTTAATTTTAAGTCCCATTAACAAGGAAGCTGGATGAAGGTGACCTTCAGGTCTATAACTCTGTGTGAGGAGAATACTCCATGATCCAGACTTCCATTTGAAAGATTTGACTGGACTTTTCAGTCAGTCACCTGTACAGGTTTTCTCAAAAATCTAGTTGAATTTCATGCCCTACATGGCAAGTAGATTAGATAGCCTTGACTTAGTGTTTCCCAGATGTTCCTCCTAGGAATTCTTTAAAAGCAGAGTTGAAAAGAGAATGAACATCATATACACAGGGTCTAAAGAGTATTTTAGAAGTCCTACTGCCTCCAAAGTCATAGCCTTTGGTAAAAACATTGATTTGGAATGTAGGAGGTGCAAATTCAAACTGCACTCTTGGCAGCAGCTCAGGACGAAGGACATACTTTTTGGTTTGCCATATCTGTAGCATTTATTAGAAAATTTTTCTGAATCTCAATGTGGGAATTCTGGTCAAAATCAGGGGAACCCTTCCACTATGCTAGAAGTCTAGGCTTCATTTAAGTCTGGCAAACCATGAAACTCAAAGTTTCTATGACGTCTGAGTTTCCTTACTCCTTACTAATATTTATCTTTTTTTTCTTTTTTTTTTTTTCCGTTTTTTATCTATGTAACAAGAAATGTGTACCAATTAATAAAATTTTGATTTGAGAAAAAGTAAACCCCTTACATTTTAGCAAGAATATATACATTATTAGTTTTCAAATACGCTTTTTTGTTTGCATACAATTGAAAAAAGACCCCAAAACAAATATGTACAGTACTATATCTATCACAAATACTATCATAAACCATGCAAGTGATTTACATCCTGAACAGGACATGTAAGTTCTAAGAGTCCATCACAATTGAAAGACTACATAAAGAACATTTCTAGATTCATTACAGGTAAGTTCAGCTGTCTGTAGGGGATACATTTACATTTCAAACAGTAACCATTTCGTTTAAAATCAAAGAAGAGAAAAAAACATTTCTGCAACAATTTGTCTGATCTGTCTTATGTTAAGACTAGATAAATCAGGCTCTAGAGGTGCCTATTTCTCACCTTTAACTGGAAAAGGAAGGTTCCACAGAGGATGTTGGGACAGCTAAAATGTACAACAATTTATTTGTGGTTTCTGTAGCTGATGTCACCCACCAGCTGCAGCAGTAAAAGCTAACTTTGAGAGGACAATGAAAAATAAAACCAAAGCAAAAAACAAACAAACAAATTTTTTTTAAAAATGAGAAAGAGAGAAGAAAGGAAAAGAAAATATCTTCCCAGTGACCAGTAGCAAAGAGAAAAAAATCGATATCTCTCTAGATGAATGTCGTCTTGGCATCTTTTCCAGTCCAACAACTACTCCCTCTAAAAACTTATTCCAAACTAACTACATATATTGCCTCAGTTTTTCGCCTGATTTCTTATAGTAGTAGTGTTCAGTTATACCATACTTTGATAAGTTGCGGATGTTGCTGAGCTAATTGTCTTTTAAAGCTCTGTGCATGTGCATTATTGTGAAATGTTTATGGCTACTTTGCTAATGGTAATCTATTAAATTCTGCTTGTTCCGTAGTATAAATTTATAAAATAAAAATAATGAAGCAAAATGTGTAAAATGGGGGAAGAAAAAGAAAAGACAATTCAAACATTAATTGGAACCACTTCTTTAGACTCACATTATAGCAATTTCCTACTACTTGTAGGAACTGCAAAACAAGACGATTAAGTATACTTTGGAATATGAGGGTAAAAGGTAGTTACAGGGTAACTAGGGTAACAAGGTATGCAGGGGCATGGAGGTGGAAGGTTATGAACTGAAAAGGTAGACTGCAATGCTATAAGCTAAAGAGCTGGAAATTGGAGCCACTTAGGTCAAAGTAGTTTCCCACAGGATGCTAGGCAATTATCTTTGATGTAGGTCTACTCTTTAGATGTCTGAAATTGGAGAGAAAAATCCATGTTTGTCTCAGTTTCTCAGTTAGAAAGCATGTGTGTCTAATTTTTTCCCTTTCTTTCCACATTTGCACTTATTTAGACAGCTAGATTGTCTCGGTCCTTCTGTCTTTCTAAATTAAAGCATTGCGCTTACAGAAAGGAAGTCCTCAGCACCTCCACAACATAACTAACTACAGCTTTTGAGCCCTTTTTAACCTTATACTTCTTTTCCAAATTCATAGGAATAAAAACGAAGAGGAGGTAGTACTTTGTTCAAGGTAGTTCTCAATATTATATACTCAGAAAGAACAGAGAATAAAATCTTAACCACTCTGAGCTGTGGCATTTCAATGAGATGTGAGAATGACAGAGAAATAAGTTGTTCTCTTAAAAATCTAGGAATAGTTTGATGACTACTATTATTTACCATGTTGTGGCCTATGTGAATTTACTCAACATGTTAGCAAATGAAGAAATGGTTGATAACAGCTCAAACTAACATAAAAAATGAAAAAAAACCTTACCTTTTCACTGAACCACCAGTTGATCTCCAACATATAAGAAATACTTAGAGTCCTAATAGCAATAGGATATGGTCTATTGAGGAATCACAAAGAAGATACAACTATTTTAAAGTTGTAGGGGTTTTGTTTGATTTTTTTTTAGAATATGTAAAAAACCATGTTCACCCTAAAGAGAATGAATCAAAGAATCATCATTCTGCTACATTTATGTTATGCATTCACTGTTATTTAAACATTCCCCTGCAGGGGAACAGTTCTTAATATCATTATTAAGAAGTGTTGCACAAACAGTTTACTATACTATATTTGCAATCTTGAATATGTAATGACAGCATGGCAGTTAAATACTTTGTCCAACACTGTGCAATAAGAGGCATAAATGACATTTTAAAGCTAATTGGCAATTAGTATCCTAAAAGGTTAACATTTATAGAGTGAATAAAAGGATTTCTGTTAACAGAAACAACCTGATTTAAAGAAGACTTGGGTGCACATAGGATTTACACAAATTGTCAATCTACTTTGATATACTGCTAGAGCAACTTTGATAAGAATGTTCATTAGTTGTTGTCGTTAGAAGGAGTAGAATAATTCTGTGAATATTCTGTGATTTCTATTAATATCTATAACTTGTGTCTCTACTGTTGCCAAAAAAAAAAAAGTTACAATATGTCTTTATATGATGATATGGGGCCAGGAACCTTCTGCCACTAGACACAGATTCCCTTTTATTGGCAGCATGTCCAGGTTAAGCGGTTAACAGAAATATTGGTAGCTTCATGTCTTAATTTGAGAAGTGGCATGGATCTGAGGCCGTGTTTTCCTGTTCCCACTCCATTTTTGTGGGAGGGGGGGAGGTTTGCCACAAATGATGGAAAAACCAGTCTTGTAAATACAAAGGGAATGGATATATTAAACAAGATTTTTCCATCAGTACTGTTAATCTATAGGCTATAACTGCTAATGAAAGCGTGATATAAAGTTATTTTTTAAAAAAAATTTAAACTCTTAGTCATGCAAAAGCCCAAGCAAAGTTAATACTTGACTCCCAAGGGTCAATTGGTACCTCCATTTTATTTTTGGTGTTGTTTCATCCTCCATCACTTGTCTGTAGTTAAGATAGGCTAAGTTTAAGATAATAGCAGTGGCCGTATTCACCAATTTTCAACAGCAGCACTCTCAGCTTATATCTCCCTCCATAATGCAATGGTCAGGTGCTGAGAAGAGTGCAAAGATTGTGAGATATCAGTGAGGTGCTTGAGTAGGTTTCTAAGGTCCTGACTCCTTTGGTCTGTGTGTGTATGAGGGACAAATACTATTTAATATATTCATCAGTAACAAAGGAATTGTGTGCAACATGACTGAGCTTGGTACCAAGCTGAGTAATGCAGGTGATTCATTAGAGGGAAGAGATGCCATTGAGAGGGACCTTGACAGCCTTGAGATGTGGACCTCAAGAAGTTCAACAAGGCCAAGTGCAAGGGCAACCCCCAGTATCAATACAGGCTGGGGGATGAATAGATTGAGAAGAGACCTGTGGAACAGTTTCATCATGTTGGGTGAAAAATTGGAAAGACATGATCTGGCCATGTGCACTTGCAGCCTAGAAAGTCAAACATATCCTGGGCTGCATCAAAAGCAGTGTGGCCAGCAGGTTGGAGGAGCTGATTTTTCCCTTCTCCTACACTACAGTGCACGTGTTAGAGGAGGGTCATGGAAATGACCAGAGGACTGGAACATCTCTCTGAAGAAAGATTGAGAGAGTCTAGGTTGTTCAGTCCAGGCAGAACTTGTTGCAGCCTTTCAATAACGAGAGGGAACTATAAGAAGGATGAAGAAAGACTTTTTACCAAGGCCTGTAGTGAAAGAATAATGAAAAATTGAAAAAAAATTGAAATTGAAAAAAGGTAGATTGAGTTTGGACATAAGGAAGAAATTTTTTGTGATGAAGATGGAGAGACACTGGAAGAGGCGTCTCAGTTGTGGAAGCTGTGGATGCTCTATCACTGGAAATATTCAACGTCAGGTTTTGATGGTTCTTTGAGCAGTCTAATCTAAAAAAAAAGTCCCTACCCATGGCAGAGCAATCGGACCAGATAATCTTTTGAAGGTCCCTTCTAACTGATACCATTCTGTGAGTCTAGGATTCCATGAAAACATATCTTTGCCCAATTTATCTTTCTGTAAACACAAGCTGCACAACTACAGAAAGTATTCTGTTGAAAATAAAAAATGCTCTGGGGACTTATAAAAAAGCTTTAATTTCTGTGGATTAAGGATGTATGGATTTACACATCTTGAATAAACCCCCAATTTATGTAAGTAGACAGTGGCTTTTGTTGTAAAAGAATAGCAATTGTTTTAGCTTTCCAATGGCACAGGAAACTTATAGCTGAGTAAAAATAACTGTTTCAGATGGAAGACAAGAAATAATATCATAAAAGATTTATAAAGCAAGAGTAAATAGAGAACAAGGACAAAAAAAACACAGGTTAGTATAAAGGATGGGGACAGAGTAAAAACACAATAGAACAAATAGGTAAACAAGCCTAGGAAATTGCATTTTACTGGATATTCTTTCATTTCATTGATGAGATAATGCTAAAGGGAGAAAGTGAAGGAATAAGGCAAAAGAACACTTCTAAATTATAAGAGAGATATAAAAAAAGGTTTATTTTCATTTACAGTGCCAGAATATACGTAAAACTAATCCATAATAGATTAAAGGGGATTTCCACATACTCTGGAGTGGCACAGTCAGTGCCTGTCAGTCCTTTGCAATCATTTAGACAGTTCCCCAGCTAGTGAGTGACTCACACATTGTTTGCTTTTGTAAACTGTCCCCAGAGTTTATTCATTAAATATGAAACTTACTGTAAGAACTCTATGGTCTCAATCCAAAGCCTACCAAAATTAATGGGAGCAATTTTAACAGAAGTGTTCACAGTACTTTTCTAACATATCTCCTGAAAAAGGCAGTGGTTGACAGACTCTGAACCTGATGAGATTATTATCTATAATGAAAAATCTTTATAAGTCCTTTCCTAAATAGTATCATGAAATATATTTCTAACTTGGAGGGGTGGTATATGTGTTGATGGTGAATGATTGGCTTCTTTTGTAATTGTACACTTTTAAAATATAAAACATATTTTAAATTTATATTTTTCATTTATTTTAGTCTTATACTGCAATTTCCCTATGTTTTTATATTTTAATAAATAAAGCTAAATTTTAAAATATGAGCTTACGTGTCCTCGATATTTCTAATGAACCAAAGGGTTAGATCCTTCAGACTTATTTTAGAAAAATCAAAATATAATGTACATCCTGTCATGGCAAACAAAGATTTGGGAAGGGCTCTGCCCACATTTGTTGCAAACACGTTGGTGGCTGAAAAGGCCAATACGAGATAGGAATGTCTGGTTGCAAAAGGCACAGCAGTTAGGTGGTATATTCTGCAAGGCACGATTCTTTCTGCGTTGTCTTTTCTCCTCAAGGGTGATCCTGCGTGCTTTCTCAAAAGCATCAGCAGCGTTATAGATGGTGTGTCTCCAGGCCTCCCGATTGGAGGCCAGAATAGACCAGCTGAGATGTTGTTTCAGGGAGTCCTTGTATCACATCCTGTACATTCTGCTTATAAATCTGACAGAAAAATCAAGCTCCACAAAGAAAGGAGCACAGAGAAATGATGACAGAAGGGGGTGCCCAAATTGTGCCCTGCTACCATCTTATTGCTTTGCACAGTGAGAGGAGCCCTAGGGTTCCTGAGGTGGAAAGGAAATTGGGTTCCAGGGGCAGCTGCTGGCCAGAATGAGTGTTTAAACTCTGTTACTAGAGGGATCCACACTGCACCTATGTGCGCCCATATGTATATATATATGTATATATGTATATATGTATATATTCCCATTAACAGACCTTTATCCTGATCAGACAGAGAGGGGAACAAGACGAAGCCATAAGAGATGTCTTTGAGTGCTGATTGTGCCTGCGTTCTGTATGGCTGGGTGTGTATATATTCATATATGTGTATTGCACGTGTTTGTGCCTGCTGGTATTACACACTCAGTTGCGCTACTTGCTGAACCTATGGACACAGATCTGTGGTATCCTTGACTCCATTGGGCTACCAGATTTGCAACTCCCTAGCACATTACTGAAGAGCAATTTATAAAAAGGAATGTTTAATTTTTATGACATGTTGCATTAGTGTAATAAAACTCTGACCAAGTTTTCAGAAATTCTTTGTACTTATGATTGTTTTGTTTGCAGAGCATCTAATGACATTTAAAAAAGTGTATCAGAATCTGCCTGAAGCAGGGACCTTAATAAAAAAACCTTGATAAAAAATAGCATTTTGATCAGGCTCTTAATTGTCTGACAACATGAATGTGCAGTCCAGAAAGTGTAAAATTTTAGAGATCTCTTAGCTACAGGATGGAAAAGTGAATTCAAGTAATGAAATAATAATTTTAATTCTAAAGAAATATGGACAGAATTTCTAAACAGTTAAATACGGTAAGTCTACAAATTTTGATTAAATTATTGGGGAAAAAAGATATAGAAAGTAAAAATATGGTGATATATTTCCATAAAATAAACATAATATGTGAATTACACCAAGTACTGTGTCCGGTTCTGGGCCCCTCAATTCAGGCAGGACATTTTGGTGCTTGAGCAAGTCCAGAGGATGATGAAGCTGGTGAAATTCTAGAGAGCAAGTCCCTAAGCAGTTGAGGGAGCTGGAGTTGTTGAGCCTGAAGAAAAGGAGGCTCAGGGGAGACTTTACCACTCTCTACAGCTGTGTGAAAGGAGTTTGAAGCAAGGTGGGGGTTGGCCTCTTCTCACAGGAAACTAGTGACAGAATGAGAGGACAGTCTCGAGCTGTGCCAGGGACGGTTAAAATTGGAAACAAGTAGGAATTTCTTCATGAAAAGGTTGATTAAACATTAGAATGGACTGCCCAGGGAAGTGATAGAGTCACTACTTCTGGAGGTGTTTAATGAAAGACTGGACATGGCATTTAGTGTCATGGTCTAGTTGGCATGGTGGTTTAGGTCACAGGTTTGACTCAATAATCTTGGAGGTCTTTTCCAGTTGATTCTGTGATTCTGTGACAAGATGCTTAAAAACTCTTTTATCTTTTCCAAACTCTAATCTACTACCACGAAAGACATTAGTGCTCCACAGAAACATATTTCAATGCCTTTTGACATGAACAATTTCACTTGAAACCACTGTTTATGGAAATGTAGTGCAAGCTGAAAGTTATCAGAAGTGACTAAGAGAAAAATGAAGATACAATCTATTTTCCCGTGTGTTGTAAGTCTACCAGAGGAAGACCTACACAGTTTCTATTCAGAGAGTACTTTGTTTCAAATTGTAGAGTTATTGCTGGAACTGGAGTTTTGGATTTACATTTACAATCTCCATGCTACACTGTTCATGTCCAGATGCTTCGTAAAGACATCATAAAGGTGTGTACCAACCTTCCTCACTAACAATTCCTTTCCCAGAGTTAATTTCACACAGACATGGTATAAGGAAGCCTGGGTTTGAGAAGTGCCCACTGCTTGGGCTTTCATAAGTGTTTATCACATATTAGCTGCACCAATGTCAAAACTTTTATAGAAAAAATTATTTTCTTTTTTTTTCTAGGAAAAATGCTAGCTTTTTATTCTTCTAGGGAGAAGAGATTCTTTTAGCCCTTATTTCTTCTCCCAGCCACTCCTTACATTCTGTAGGAGCAACTCTTAGTGTCCTATACTTTCACCGAAGTCTCATTTTATTTCCTTGCCCCCTTGCCCATTGAAGAGAGAAGGACCTCATGCTTTGGTCTAATAGCAGTGACAACATCACCAGACACCACCTGCATACATGTGACAGTATCATTTTAATGTGCATTTTGAGCTGACATTTGTTCTGATTCTTACTTATTTCTAACTTTCATTTTTGAAAGATTATTGTCTTCAGAGACATGAACATGCATTTCAATGTTGTAACAGACCTGAGCATTAAATCTACTTTGGTCAATCCCCTGAACTGCAAACTATCATACAATATAATATATTAAATTTTAATTGTGGAAAATACTCTCATTCTCAGTAAGGCAAACAAAGATATCTAATACAAGAAGACTCTTTCATCTTTAATTTACAAGACATGTAGTCAGAAATTTTATTGTAAATATTATTTTGACTAACGTCTCCAAAAACTACTCCTCAAACATTTTACATACAGTCTCTACTAGAAACAGGACATTAGAGGTACAGATTCATGATTTTATATTAAAATTTAAATACATGCTCGCTCTTATTCCAATTTTAATACAGATAAAATCTTTATTGTCTTGGAAGGGTTTTATAAAAGATAAATATGCCCCTTAAATTTAGTTTTAAATTCCATATATTGGTTTACAAACACAGGTATAGGGTTTTTATTGGCTTTCTTCATCCAAGCTGTTGATGAATTGCGTTCAATAAAACCCTAGAAAACTTTAATAGTACTATTACTAGGTTAACACTTTAACTGCAAAAAATTTAAAATACAAGCAAATCCTGCATCTCCTCCTCCCTACATACAAGACCGTTGCTAATTTTAACTGAGCTGTGTTTTTGCAATAATTTTTTGTCAATTTTAAAGTGAGATTATTCAGGATAACATTTGTACCTCCATGTATAAAGACATGTATCAAGAATAAGAAATGTTATAACTAAGAACTATTAAAGCTATTAAATTTTGCCCCAAAACTGAGGAATGGATTAGTAACTGCAATCACTACTTTCATGTATGTATGCCCATAAGTCCTTTGTAGATCATAAAACACTGGAGTTTCATCCAGATTTCAAACTTAATGAACATGGCCTTGTGTCACAGTAAAATTATTGTCTTCATCACAGTCCACACCACCAAGGAACATTGGTAATCATTCTTTTTACATTATCTAAATTTGGCTTTTTCTACTATATCAAAGAAAATTATCACATTTTATGAATAGCAGTCATAATATGCTAGTCTCCTTCCAAATCTGACTGTATGGTACTTGCATGATCTGATAGGCCAATATCAAAATAACTTAAGGACAAAGTGAATCATGGCAGAAATCAAGAATGATCTGGAGTATTAAACTGATATGTACCAAAAGTCTATCCCGTACCTTAAATTTACTTGAAGAAATCCCTTTAAAACTGTTCATGTCTCTTAGTGAAAACTGGATTGATTTAGAATGGTCTGACTGTATTTACTTGACTCTTGCAAAAATTATGTCAGTGAATTACAATTTATAGTTTAAAAGCAAAATGTATAAAAGGCAGCATACTAGTGTTATTATTATTATTGCAGCTAATATGTTCTCAGTACATGCAATACATAGTATTTTCTAAATGCTTTGTCTACTCTTCTTATTTCCAATTATTTGGAACTAGGGAAATAGGTAGTAAAATATTTACCTCAGCTGTCTCGTCTGTTGTTTTTAGTTTGCCAGCCTTGCTTAGTGTGAGTGTGTGTGTGTGGTATGTGTTTATACTTTCATCTTCCTTTTTTTGGTTGATATACTTGCAGAAGCCCTCTTGTTATTCTTTTCAACCTTTGCCAAGTTTGGGCCCAACTGCAGCTTACCCATCCTCACTTAATCCCTACACAACCAGACTGCATCTCTATACTGTTCCCAGGATACCTGTCCCTGCTTCCACTGCCTGTGCATGTGCTTCTTTCCCTTTAGTTTGACCACAAGGTCATGACTCAGCTATGCTGGTCTTTTACTGTCCTTGCCCAGTTCCTTGCACCTGTGGGATTCCTTCCCCTTTTGCTCTGTGAAAGGTGTCCTTAAAGATCTGCCAGCTCTGTTCCACTCACTTGTCCCTGAGGGTACTTTCCCAGGGGCTCCTATTGACTAACTCCTTGAAGAGCTGGAATTTTGCTTTTCCAAAGTTCAGGATCAGGATTTTATTCTTTATCTGACCCATGTCACTCAAAACTGTGAACTCTTCCAGTGTGTGATCACTGCAGTCCAGGCTGCTTCCAACCTTGACACTCCCAAGTAGGTCACTTACCTTGGTGATCATCAGGCTGAGTATCACACTCCTTCTGGTAGGGCTGAACAAAATACAGCAATTCAGTACTTGCCAGCTAATATGTAGGAACTCGGTTGATTTATTAAAGCATTAGAGGTGAAAATACCTATTAGTTCTCCTTTTCATGACATTGACTTCTTGAATGAAAAAGTGGTTGGTTAAATATGGAGGTGAAAAAGTAGTTGGTTAAATATGGAGGTGAAATGACAGACTCATAATGAGTAAACTTATTTCTTTTCATAACAATTCTCTTGGTAGCAAAAATTTCAGTAAACCAAAAGTTTTAGAATTTTAGAATTTAGATACTGCTTTCTGTGAAGCCCTTGTAAGCATACTGCATACAATAGAGGTCGACACAATTTATAATCAGTACTAGTTTTGATTCTTTCTCTCTCTCATGATGACTGTGGAGAGATCAAAATTGAGAAATCTACAGAGGCAAAAAAGATATCCTTTGATGTGGAAAAGAATCCAGGGAGGATGTGAAAATGGGCACTGGAATGGAAAGAGGCTGCTATAAAAGATCAAAAGAAATAGGTCCCAAAGAGAACTGGCTGAACAGTAATTAGATGTTTCCTTCTGAAGGGTCTGATTAATGGTAGCAGAAGTATAAATTTACCTTAGAGGTCTTTCCTTGTGAGCTTTATGTACATACAAACACATTTATATGTATGCATAAAGTTATTGCAAAGAATTTCAACATAATTTGTGTCATACTGTAGAACTATAACACTTTAAAAAAGAAAAAAACATGCTGTATGTACAACATACTACACAGATATCATATATTTCTTCAAATGGTGGTAACTATAGTAAAAACTTATATTGTTTAACTAGATATTGAGTTCATAGCGATTCATAAGTCTTCATTATATATAAGGATGATTAAAAGACAGTAAGTTGTTCATGCAAACTTAACTCCCCCACAAAAACTAGAAAAGTCTAAAATTATGACAGATGAATAGTAAAACTGAGCAGAACTCTACTTGCTACCAAGATGAATGCTTTTGCAGTAATTCATAAAGGGAAGCTTGGATGCTTTAAACAGGATTTTGCAACATGTAATATAATTAGGCACTGTAGCAATGTTCTTAACAATGGAAAATTTCAATTTATATTTCTAATTATATTTTCTCTGTGTTTAAAAATATAGCT
This sequence comes from Lepidothrix coronata, assembly GCF_001604755.1. NCBI lineage: Eukaryota > Metazoa > Chordata > Aves > Passeriformes > Pipridae > Lepidothrix > Lepidothrix coronata. The sequence goes on along the minus strand of NW_016690335.1, from coordinate 1,697,125 downwards.
GAAAAAATCAGCTTCCTAAAGAGCAGAATTATTTTCAGGCCCTAAAGTATCTTTAAATAGCTCTATGTTCCTTTCTCTCCACTTGGAATATGAAATGTTCTATTTTAACAAACTGCATTATACTATAATCTGTATTGTCATGAATATTACAGCCTGTGTCATGATGCTTTTGATAATTCTTTGAAAGAAAATGCCTAGGGATTTAGCTTGATTTCTGTTGCATACATTACCTTAGTTGCATACTAAGCAGTTCCCAAAAAGCAATCCAGATTTAACCAAAGTACTTCTACACTTGGTGCCATCATTTCCATGCAATTTTTTCTCATCACTCATAGATAACTGTGTAGTGTTCTTTTAGAGTTTTCTTTAGTTATTAGATGGCTTTTGTTAAGACTATTATCAAAGATTTTTAACATTTATATTCTCCTTACTCAAGAAAAAGACACCAACAATAGACAAATGAAAAAACAGGTCTTTCCTGTGTGGAAATCAGTGGGAACTTTGACGTTTCTCTGACTTTGACTTAAATGTGGTTCTGCAGAATATCTTATTAGCTCACCTATAAAGTGCTTGAGTCTAATTTCGGCTTATCCAGGTAGCATTCCTGTCTTTCTAGTACTCATAGGTGGATTTGGAAGACAATTTGAAAGTTATTTGGATTGTCAAATAAGTAAAAACTATTTCAGTCCTCCATCTATCTGTGTTTTTTGGGAGATGTTTGTTTGTTTTGATATTGCAATACCTTTTTAGACTTTTTAACATAGGTTACCTTATTCTCCCAATGATTGCTGACTACTGTAAGACACAATTGCACATGAACATTTTCTTTAAACTTTGGGTATATTTGTTATTTATGAAAGTTACACAGTTAGAGAAGAAAGGAATCCTGAAGGATGGAGCTGGTTTTCATTTCTGAGTTTCATGTTAATCAGGAAGGACATTTTTCTTTGTCTGAACTACAGACTATGCTGTGTCAACCAGTTACCTGATTTCGATGCACTAGCTAAGTGAGTTATCCAAATTTCACAATACATTGTAAGACAGCTGTATCTCCCAAAACTTAATCTAGAAATCATTCTATCCCCATGAAGACTATAGTGAAGTTATATTTAGACTCATATGATTGAAAGAAACAAAGAGATCATCTATGTTACTGCCACCTCCCACTATTGATATTCTTATTTCATACATCTCTTTTCATCTTATATCTGACAGCCTTTAATTTTTTTTGGCAGAATGCTAGACAGCATACCTTGTCTGGGCATTTTGTTCTGGTAATCTGCTTTCTCTAATATCACTAAAATGCCCTAACATATAACGTGAGCCTGACTTCATTGTTATAGTCTAAACACACTGCATCTGACCGTTTGCCATTAACATATAGAACCAATTTTTAACCTTTATTTTAGGACATGTATGTTTTAAGTGCTTTATCATATAATCTTCTCTTTTACAAGAAGTGTAAGTTTATACATTTTTTCTTATGAAGTCTTTGAGTCTTTTTTTTCCATTCCTGTTTCCTCTGAACACTTAATTTGATCCACAGTTGTTCTGGTAGTACAATGCTCCATGATGAATATAGGACTCCCAACTGAATGTAGACTCGAGGCACTGGACAATTCCAATCTGTGCATTTCATCTGCACAGTGCATTCTTCCGTGATCTGTGTTGTTAATGACAATATCAAATGAAAACTGGAATAATGAAAATTCTTCTCCCCAAGAAAGAAATCTTTATATTCCTTTCATTTCCATGGTGAACTATAACTTTCCTTTTAATATGGCTAACCAAATACTGACCTCATCTTTCTTTCAAATAACCTATTTATTTCTTGCAGGAATTGAAAAAGAAAGAAAACAAACAATTACTTACCAGATTTTATTTGAAAGAATCCAGTTAAATGGCAAAAAATAAAAACATGGGCATACAGGTCTAGACTTTCTCAATGCCTACTGACAGACTGTAATAGTGGTAATTAGAACTGGTTTTTAAATATTTCCAAAATTCATCTGCCTTTCCCCTCTCTCCCTTTTTAGTGTTAAAGTAGCAGAAATTAAAAATAAAACCAAACAAATGAAACCTTAAAAGCACAACCAAAAAAACCCAATATATACCTTCTGTCAAATAAAATGTTGACTTTCATTAAGTACTACAAATATAACTTCTGTCTTCTTGATACGGTAGCAGTGAATAAGAGATATTCATACCTGGTTATTATCAAATGAGCAATCAAATATTTGTCTACTTGGTCCTCAGACGTTCCTTCCCTTACTTCTAGACTTAAAAACTCAATATTACTTATTTGGGCTTTTAGATATAGAAAATGGGAGAATATAATGCCTTGTATATCAAATATCAGCACAAATATAAGAAAATGCATTGTAAAGTAAAGACAAAACAGATAGCTAAGTACTCCAAAACTGAAGTGCCTACAAATATCCTAACCTTTCTTGTAACTCCCTAGTTCATTAAGGCTGAGCAATGTTTGATACAGACATTGTTATTTATAAATGTATCTGCCCAGACAAGAGAGATTAGAATAGCCTTCCTTCCAAAAGCCATATCCACCAGAATAAAATTATAAACAATCCATTCTACATTAATCAGGCAGCCACTGCAGATGAGGCATGGCTCATACTGTTCACACTTCTATGAAAAACCTTTGACTCACTACAGATTTGCCTTTCTCCCTGTGAAAGAACACAAATTAAAAAAAATCTGTTTCTAACAAAAAGATTTTAGGGACGCATATCCATAACTTATCCTTTCTCAAAGTGAAATTCTATTTCACACTGACTTCTGGTTATAATCCCATGTCTAAAAAAAATTCATAGGAAAATATACTGAGATTTTTGCCAGTATATTTAGTTAATTTGAGTTAATTAATTAATTAGTTAATTAATTAATTAGTTAATTAATTATTTTGAGTTAATTAATAATAAATTGCCTAGACCAATCAGAGATTAAAAAGTGAAACAGAGGAAGAGAGAAAAAATAAAATGGCAGTAGAGTTGGATTATTTCAGTATTTATATAATTTGAATATTCAATTTATTTAAGCAAAGGTTTTTTTAATATTCCTTTTCACAAAAGCATGAGTGAAAAGCTACTTGAAAATAAAGCTGATATAGGAAAAACCTAATATGTCTGTGAATACACATTTAGGATGGAAATTAAAGGAATATTGTAACAGCTAAAATGAATTTAAAAGTCTAACTTTAAAATAATATTTGAGAAATATATGGGTAAATTATGATTGTCTATGTTTCTAAAGGACTGCATTGGACCATCCAAGAGGTGTAATGTTCAAAGGATTTAACAGCACTAGACTTCGCAGGTATAAGAGGTACTTCTGCTACCCAAATTCTTAGATATAAAAGTACTGTAATAATGCTTCAGATCAACAAGACACTTTAGAATTAGTTAAAGTATGCATAAATAGTGGTAGTAATGTGATGATTTTGAGCTTATTCCTACAAGACCAGATGACTTTCTCATAGTTTTCATCGTGCTAGCATCACTAGTAGAGAATCTACAAAAAGAACGAAAATAATAAAGAAGAAAATAACAACTGTCTCAACTTTTTTCTGCCTGAATATCAGTGTGCATGTCAATGAAATATTTATCATTTTTCATCTTGTCCTTTCCCCATTTTTGTCTCTTAACTCATGAAAGCTTTTAATTGCCAATACTGTCTTTGTGATAAGTCCTGATTCTGTCTTCTCATTCTTCTGTGAGGTACCACTCTGCATAAATACTTTTTTTGGGTACATTATACCTCATTTTATCTTAATACAATACAGTACTGCATATGCAGAGTGTCTTCTTGATTCAAAAAATAACATGACAGAAAAAGGCAATAGACAAAGCCTGTTACAAAGGGTAGACATGTAGCCAGAACAGATTAACATGTTTGTGACAGAATTTGAGCTAGATAATATAGAATTTTGGAGATAAAATGGAAAGGAGTAATAAGACTGCCATTAGTACTATCTGTCACTAAATTCAGTGGAAAAAAGTCCCTATCCCATCAGCAGAATAAGGTCAACATATTTTCGAGTTTTCTGGGCACAATTTTGGTCAGTCAAACCTCACTCTATATTTACTGGTTTTCACCTGTGTCCATTTTACTCTGACGCTTTACTTTCCATTTTCCTTCATCTTTTCTATTAAATGGATAAGTGGGATTGTTATGTCCATATCCTCCTGGTCCTTCATTCTCTACACTGTGCAGTATGACTGAAGTTTTCCGTCAATCACAGTTGCATGGAGCCTATGTCTTTATCCCTGCTTTATCTGGATACAATTTCTATTTCACTCTGATATGAATTCAGTTACTCAGTTAAGAACTTAATCCAAAGGATCTCACATCCTAGTCTTTTGTTTCTAAATATTTTATGCACTGCTGTGTACCATGGGATGTACAGAAGTCTAAGTCAATTATATATACAGCTTTGCTAATTTAAAGTCTCATTGTCATTTCCCCGTGAAAATTAAACAAATTAGTAACGCATGACCATCTTCTTATTAAACATATCTAACAGGTTAGCAATCTCTGCCCGTTCTCCCCCTGGACAAATAATCTTAGGACTTTTTAAACCCAGATTAAAAATAAAATTCAGAACTCTCTTACCATCACCCTAGAAGCTTCTTTTTTAACTTTACAGTAGTATAGGTGTATAAAATTACCATACCTCAGAAGTAATGCTTCAGATATTGAAATTAGTTTTTCAGCAACGGAGTAACTAATATCTATGTCATCTGTCAAGGTACTTGAGTGTTTTAAATAGAAATTAGTTTTTATTTTTTCTTTATTTTATCAGCTTTCCATTTTGGAATAATCAAAAGCTGTACAAATATTCCTACTGATTTTCCAGTTTTCATCTGTGGTGAGTTATTTCTTTCATTAATTCTTCTTCCCTTGGGGAAAAAAAGTACCCATTTGCTTGAGATCTCCTAACAAGAAGGATGACATAGAAATTATTTTGAGACAGGTTAGTTTTTCATTGTGTAAAATTCACCACATAAATGTCCTGAAAAAGTTCTTTTTTTCCTGAAAGGACTTAAATGAAAATTTAGTGACATGTAGACTACGTGTTCCATAGCCCTGTATTACCTTCACTGCTAGTGAAAGGTCATAAGTGTTGCACTGAGTTTCCAAGGCCCGAGGACGGAATCTTGTCAGGTTTACTCTGAACTTTTCTTTATATGTCTGTAGTTTTATTTTGCTTTGTATAAGCATGGCACTGATTTCTCTATCTGAACAGGTAACTATAGCTAATTTCTGGGGGTTTTTTGTTTATTCTCATGAAGATACCATAGTTTTACAGCTGTAATAAGCGTTTAATCTATGGGTGATATTTACAACTCTTTACACAATGACGTAGTATACAGAAATACTCCCCTAGTACATACGATAGAAAAGGCCTTGAGAAGATGAGACAAAGAATGCAGGGGTAGAGAAGTACAGACATAGAGTGATAAAACATGGGATGTAGGTTTGGGACTGGAAGGCTCACAGATAAAAGTGATTAATAAAATACCAGTTAAAAAATTATAAATTAAGGTGAAAAAAAATTGATTTTAGTGGCAACAAAGGTAAAGAAGAAATAGTATCTAGAATATACAAAGGACAAAGGTAAGGTGGAAGCCAGTGAAGAAGAAGCAAAAATGTAAAAACATCTGTTAACAAACACATGAAAGTGACACCAAGTTGATCCTAAAGTGTGGAAAAAAAATAGTACATCAATATTATCTGATGAAGAACCCTAGAAGCATGTTTCTGCACTCTTCAGCAGCTGAAACTACTGGCTTTAAGACCTGGGAGAGTAATGGAAGGGTGAGGACAACCTCAAGAAAAGGAATAGCAACTATAAATATGTAAGTTACAACTTTAATTGTATGATTATTACTATAGAGATCATCTCTGGAGGGAAATATTGTAAGTATTACTATTTGCCCTTTTTTTGTAATAATTAGATCTAGACTAATAGTGATTTTTCAATTAGATTTTTAATCTTTAAATAATAAAAACCAGGAACTAATGGCTTTATTCATTAAATGTGTTTTCTGTTTGAGCATAAACAAAATTCTGGGAACAGTTGGCTTTTTACAGAGGTAATCTTTACGAACAAATTGTGTTCTCTAGCGAGAACTACATTCCACGAATAACAAATCCCATTTGATTTTCTAAGTACCTCACATATATCTTCCTGTCTTGTGTTTCAAACAGAAATCTGATTTCTTCAGTAGTTACTTGGGGGTAATAGGAAAAAGAAAAGGAAAAATATTATTATCATTATTATTTCCCAGACAGCTGTTTCCCATTTATGTTTTGGAGACGCCAATGATACCGGCAGTGATCTGGTATCACTGTATTTGAAACATGGTAATCTCCCTACGTATTTTAAAAATGTCATTAATTAATACCCATTAACATTGGTATTATTTAATAATAATGGTCTATAATAATAATAAAATGAAAGTACTTCCTTTGACACTTCTTACATGTGTCTCAAAAATAAAGTTTTAGTTAAAGGTACTTCGTAATATGCTGAGAACTAATTTGTTCTATTAAAATTTCATTTCAAACAGCACTAACTTTTTGGTAGTAGATTTGCTGATACTAGCTGTACTCAAACTTTTTTAATGAATTAAAATGTTTTGCTGTGGGACCTATATCCTGTCTGCATGACAGCTCAGGTAACTGGCCTGAAGGACAGAGCGACTAGAAGAACCTGGGTACCTGTCAATGCTGTAGCCGTAAGTGTGTGTGCAAATAATACTAAAAATTCAAATGGCATTTCCTAATAGCACGAAGCCAGGAGTTTAAATTCTTCTCCTAAAGCCATTAGCCCTGAAAGCCTAATGGATTTTCTAGCTGTTAATAAACCCAGAATAAAGCATGTTATTTTTCCAGTGAAAACAGCAAGTCTGCAGGCAGTGTCTCCAGAAGAATGTTATCTAAGGCACTGCCCCACCAGGATGCACAGCAACTAGGTTCATGTAACATTCTCTCTTATTGGATATGTCTCTGGGTTTTAAAAAGTCAAATCTCATGATAGGTTGAGGTTGCATTTTCATGTCACCATTGAACAGAAAAAAGGTCAAATAATTACAAATAGACTAAGTATATCAGAAGATAGAAGAGTAAGTGAACTTCTAGTAAAAGTCCCTCAGAAAATGAACAAAAATTAAGAGGAAATACTTATTTTTTTGTTATGTTATTTTTCATGGAGTATCAGAAGTCTCTCATAATACTAGCTGAAGAATTACAGAAAATTTATCATAAAAAAGTTTTTATATTCTCTAGCATACAAAACAAATATTCTAAGGACACAGCAGTAGGATGTGTGTGCATGTGTGTGTGTATGTGTGTGCATGTTTGCACCAGGGGGGATAAAATTCTTTTGCAAATTTCTAAGGAGAAAATAGGATGATCTGACAGAAAACCCTGAAGTACCAGAATTTTGACTGAAGATTCCATATTAAAATTCTACCTATATAAACATTTATACAGATTTAAAATTGGAATTTCCTACATCTAGTTAAAAATAAAAAGATTAAAATAAAAATTATCTCTTTCTCCAATCCTCAACTTTTAACCAGAGTTTTAAGTATATTCTGATTTGTAAGCTAGTCTTAATATTATAATTATTTACCATTTTTATTCTACATCTATTTTTACTATGTATAGAATCAATGCTATTACAGATTTATTAGTAAAACTGGTCAAAATCTTGGGCTCCAGGATTATCCTTTATAAGGAAAAGGAAAGAAACAAAAACGTAGAAAGAAAAAAATAAATTTAAGAATTTGTGAAACCATAGTTATTAATGAAGAGTGTGTAAATTAACTCCTTAAAATAATTTAAAAAAAAAAGTGAAAATTGCACACCAGAATTTGTTTTTCTAGATATAAACTTATCCGCTTCATCTAAAAATCTTCTCTTGTCTTTTTCAGTCAGTTACATATCCTCTAGCTCTTCTTCCTAACCTATGTTCCTCTTTGTGACCCCTGTCTTTCACGTAGAGCCAAGTAAAAACAGTGCCTTGTTCACATCAGCTATTTTAAACCTTAGAATTAAATGTACTCTTCCAGCAGCCCAGTATATGACCAGTTGTTTCAGTTAATTATTTCCTAATTGAGCTTATCTGGACTTATAGTAACCCTGAATGAAAGACTGCTATTACACAGACTAGACTCAAATTCAGGATGTCTAAGTAGCCTTCCCCAATATAATAATGCAAGACAGTGAAATGTTACTGTTATCATTATCTGTTATCACTAACTTTTTTAATCTCCCTCAGCTCTCTGGGGAGGTATGATAGGACCAGAGTTATTGTAGGTTTAAAAGTCGCATAAGTAAATCTGCTTCCAGTAGTTCCAATTCTGAATATATCTGTCATTCAAGCTGACACAATGAAACTATTTTCTGAACCATAAAGCAAAGTACCAGCTCTCTACTAAGAACTCTCCGCTTTATGTATGACTGAGTCAGAAATAAAAAGTTCTGCTAAGAGATTTGGCCCATTAGTTAAAGCAAAATGCCATTTTTTCTGGCTAGAGTTTCATCATGTCTGTCTCCCTCAGTCATATCCATTTGAGAAATATGTGAACAAACCTTTAACAGAGAATTCAAATAAAATTCTGGGCTTAAGATCTCCAGATCATTCTTTTTTTCAGATGATAACTTTTGTAAGGGCTGGGTAAGAAGCACTTTAAAAATGAATGCACGTAAACAATATCATGAATGGTTGTAGAAATTGGGTTGTTTTTTTGCCAAATAAATATTACAGGATGGCTGAAGGCAAAGATGCATACAAGAATTAACAGAGGAAGGGAATTGTCAAGAATGACATAAATACCTTATGATTTGTTCCTTGACTGTTTCTTGACTGTTACAACTATTGAGTCTATACAAAAACTATCTTTCAGGGCAGTTATTATTTTCAGTTGTAAACCATATCTTCATAGCCACCATTTCTATTAATTTTTTATCATACTATTAGGCATTAAAGTGATTCTATTTCACCAGCCCACAGTGATATTGCCACATCCTTTGGAGAAAGAAAATGCCATGTCCTTTCCAGATATGCTAGACCTTCCAACTACTCTACAGACAGGAACAAAAATGATGCAATGTATAGTCTCATAAGCCTGCCCAACAGCAAATATAGTTTTGGGTTTTTTTTTTTTAAAAAGGAGATGTGAAAAAAATTTTTAATACCTGCCTCAGCCTATTTGTCTTTTATTCTTGCTCTTAAAAAACCCTAACATTTTGGAATAAGATTCTTCTTCTGACAATATTAATATTGTTTTTGAAGACAATGACGTCTCACTACTTTTCTAATTATATGAATCTCTATAATTTAAAAATGCTTATCTTTTTTACAGAGGAATGTTTCTCTGGGGGAAATATATTGGAAAGAGAGTAGAAAGTTAGGTGAGTAGAGGTTTTTTATATACCATCTAGGGCAACCAGTTTGCTGTGCAGGAAAGAATACATGACATTCCTTAGAAGATAGGCACTCACTCTTCTTTTTTTCCTGCCCACACGCATAGAAAGAATTTCAGGACATACTGTGCCCAGCCAAGGGTTAGAAATGGGGACACTGCTGTTCTCTGTTAACAGAAGCAAAGCTCAGCAATAGAACCAATGTTTAGAGTAGAATTCAACACATGTAAGATTCATATTGTGTTTTTTCCTTGGATTAGATTGCTCTGTACTGGAATACAACCCCTGAAGGAAGCAAGGAAATGTCTGATTTTCAATGTAGGGTGTGGTACTGGAAGAGAACAACAGAGTAGAAAAATAATCTCTATTTAGAATACTTTTTAAAATCCACTTTTCTGAATATAAAGAGTTGCCATAGTAAAAAGAATCGCCATAGTTCTTTCTTGTCATATTATCATATTTATAATTTTAAATACTTTTATTCTATATAAGGTAGTTTTTGGAACTTCTTAGAGGAAGGCTGTATCTCACTTTCTGTGCAAGAATTATCTTGTATACTGAGATAGTATAAATACTACTAAAACTACATATGTAAGGACAGCAATAGTAAACAAAACACATTCAAGATGAGATTTCATTTCTCCAGGCACCAAGTGGGATTTGTATCCTTTCATCCATTAATTTAAATTCTGTTCATGCAGTGTTCTGTAATTTGTTTTGTATTTTGAGACATGGGAATGAAACTTACCATTATAGTTGAACTTCAAAAGTACATTCCGGCAGGGGATGAACATGTCGGGTGATGCCTCTGAATTCACATACTCAGAAAGTTCAAAATGTGCTTATCAAAGCTGTCCTTGCAGTGTGAAGGGATAGAAAGTCTTTCCTTAAAGAAAGCCAGAGACAGTGAAACCTCTATCAATATCTTAATCTTGTGTTCCTGGAACACAGAGGATCACTGTCATTGCCCTACTTAGAGAATAGGATTTTTTCCTTTACATAGGTCAATGCCCTTATTTTTTTCTTTTTCTGGAAGAGAAGTGTGTATTTGATAGCTGTGAAAATTATCATGTAAAGATAGATGATTCTTTCTTTGATCACTGAGCTAGTTGGTTGAAACAAAATTTCCTTTGCCTGCTGAGTGACTGTAGACTGTTGGGCTAACCTTTGAGAAACATGCATGCACTGTTTGGCAGACTGGACTATAGACAATACTGAAAATCATAATCCATTACAGCCATCATTGGCAAGACGGTAACTATAGTAAAATCAAATATGAGTGACATAATATCAACAGTATGGTGTTCGATCTCTGTTTTCGTTTCTTAATAGAGTATTCATAATACATAAGAAGAAGCTCAAAGTAAAGGGCTAATCCTGGAAGGCTTAGAGAATCCTCAAAGGAAAATGAAAAGTACCAATCATCTCTAGAGGAAACACACAGCCTTGCTCTGGATCATGTTTTCAGCCTACAGTACTATAAACTTGCTGAGGGAGGATTAATTCTCTATAACCATTGACATATAAACTATTGCTGTAAACCAAGCTAAGGCAAACCTCATTTCCTATTCATGCATATTCAGAACTTCGTCTTTTGAAACTAGAATTAATTAAAACTGGAAAAATGATCAGTGACTAAATAGCTGCAAGATCTCATTACAAAAATTACCCATTTTGAATGTAATGAGTGTAAAAATGGTTTGAGACTTAACCATAATTTTGCATTTACATTTGCATATTTGGGATGCCAAGGTTCAGGCTCAGACTGTCTGCTCTCATATGCACTCCGTTGCTGCTGTAGGGCTACTGTAAATCTCAGTGGCAACAGAGCTCCACCCAACACCCATGTGCCTTCTCTCTGTAAACACCTCAGTGGTTGGACAATGCTCCTCTTCTACGTTTTCTCTGTTACAGTACCTCGTACTGATTCATGATCTTTTATTTGCTTCTATACAATGACTGTTACAACCATCTTACCAAGAGTCTGTAAAAGGGGAAGAGCAACAAGGAAAAATGTTGTAATTGCCATTTAATTTGCAAACTTGAGAAACATATCTGTCTATTTAGGGATAAGAATCAAGAAAGAAGAAAGCTCTGTGGAAGCAAACGTTGTTTGGATTAGATGTGATGGGAATATAGACTGCAAGCGATAAAAACTCTTCCCAGGAATAGAAAAAGGAATTGTAGTGAAGAAGTGAGAAGTAGCTATAGACACTTATTTAATTTTGGCATATAGTGACTGCTAATCATCTAGCTTCCTTTTGAGAAAGAAAGAAAGAAGATTTTCCAGGAGCGTCATTCCATCCTAAGACAGATGTCACAAAATCAGAGAAAGGGACATAACTATGCTAGAGAATTCATAATCTTCAGATAAATAATCTCATTAATCAGCCTAGAGAAGCATATTTACAACTAAATCCAGAAAAAAAGAAATGTATAAGAAAGTAAAATTACAACATATATTGATTTTGCATTAGTTTAACTGTATCAGTTAGGCTTAAAGTTTCCAGACTTTATGGAGATATCAGAGTAAACGGAGAATGTTGAGGAATCTGGGTGAAATTATATGGTGAATAAAATGTACAGGAATATAACTTTTTCTAGCTCTTTGTTTTAATCCTTACTCCCTAGCAGCTGGTTAATTGTGGACCTTTCCTTCTTTCTTCCCTTCCACTCCTACTCAGTTAATTCCATTCTTAATGAAGATTCATTCTTTTCTTACTGAAGTTAATTAAAGCAAGTATTCAGACAGGTAACATCTGAATTAGTCCAGTTGTGAACATATAATAAACAACATGGAAATATGGAATGAACTATGTTTAAGTAAGGTACTTTGAACTTCCAGCTTCTGTTGTCACATGTACTCTGTTTATTGTTACTCATCATACCCTTTCTAATCATGAGATTTGAACTACAGCATCAAAGGATTCTTAAAAGCATATTCTAACCTTAGCCTTGATTCATACAAACATGGAAAACTCCATTCTTAGGTTTTAAACAGGTTAAAACATAGAATGACTTATTAATGTGCAAAGAAAACCCATAAGGTTACACAAGAACCTGAAACATCATGTTATTATCTTGTTCAGAGAGTTGCCTGTTCTTGTTTGAGAATAATCACTGGGATATGGGAGTAGGAAAGAACTGCTATTTGTCAAAAAAAGATAAAGGAAATTAAGGTCCCTCAAGGTTATTTGTGAAGCTGCTGATGTGAAAAAAAAAAGTTCAGACTGGAAAATTAGCAAGAAAGAGCCTACTTAGCAAAATAACCTCCCAATATTTATCTAAAAATATGCTGTAACTAAATTAGCACAGAACAACTTCACTATTAATTATAAATTAAATTCTTATTTGGTAACTTAATTTAATATCCATCTTAAATATTCTTGGTAAGTCCTTATTTGAAGGGGGGGTAGGATAAAAGGAAACTATCAGTAAAAGTTGGGGACAAATCTTTCAAAATAACATGAACTTTAAAATTCATTAAATTAGACTCTCCTTCAGAGCTATATACCCTAAATAAATTTGTACACAGAGGACAAGGACTTTTATTGTGATGAGTATCTACTCCTGTTTTAAGTAGCATCTGGAATATTGTCTGGAACAGTTTATTTAGGTCATTCTGACTTGATAAGAAAATGCTATTTCTGTATCCCTATCTTCATAAGCAGCATGCTGAGACTTAGCTTGCTTTGCCTACTTCAATAACAACTAAAGGAAACATCTGGAAGAGCTGTTTTGTACAGCCAATAGACACAGAGACTGTCTCCTTTTGAATGAAATTAAATTGAAAATTGCAGACATTCTCCATATCCTATATTTAACTCTTTGCCAGCAGAGTTTGGAATCATAGGAAATGTCTCAAAATTCTAAGACCAAGTTAAAAACATTTATCATTATGCATAGTCCTTTTGTAGGGATTTGTAGATATTTCTGTTTATACCACTATTTTGTGGTATAACAAAAAATAACAAAAAATAAAAAAAAATAACAAAAGTGTATCTTCAGAATTTCTTGAGACCAAAATACCATACCTGCTTTGCTCGAGACCAGGATGCTAACATCTCGTAGTGATTACTGCATTGAACTTGAAGTATGTAAAAGAACTACTGTTTTTACTTCTTCTTCTGCATTTTATTGTATGCACTGTAATCTCTCTGAAGCACAGATATTAGTCACCCGTCTTTTCTAAAAATGTGTAATGGGGAAAGAGGGAACAAGAGAAAAGCTGGCGCACTTCTATATGACTGTCTCTCTGTTTACCTCTTAAAGCTAAAAGGACATGCAAAATATGTCCTACAGCATAACACCTGGGCCTAACTTCTTAGGACAGAGTTTTTCCTCAACAATCTGACAGAAAAAAAAAAATTTCTTACAGGTCAAATAGTACGTCAAAGAATCCTCATGGATCCCCAGGTTAATTTTTTTTTTTATGTACTGAAAATTATTGGCCAATTTCTTTTACTGTTGAAGAATCAGAAAAAAAAAAAGAGAAATCTAAAATGAGATTTTTTTGAAACAAGTTGTCTAGATGATATATAATCTCAATTTCTTTTTAAGAACTCTTTTCAGCTGTGTTATTCATGCTACATATAAAGTGGCAATTAAAAGAAATTTATATTGGATCTCACTAGGTAGAACTTACTAAACAACAGGAAAATTATGCATCACTGCTTCCCATGAGGATTAAATTGCCTTAATGGTCTAAGTTGTTTATGATGTAGTCAAGACAGAAACTGAGCTAAATGAACCTGGACAGAATTTTTGAAACACAGAAGCCCCCTGTTCCCCCTCTTCCTAGATTTATACTTAAGAAATTAAATGCTAGGAAATTCTGAAAGAAAAGTTAAGTGGGAAATAATGTAAGACTATCCGTTGCTTATGGTGTATGCATACAACACTATTTACCTATGTACTAAGTGTCACAGTGCACAAGCTGTACATTCAGAAAGTTAAAACACTCAGAATCTTTATACATAACTGCAACAAGTCTAGCCCAATTCTTCAGTTTTTCATTACACTGAGAACTACATTTTTTCCACTTCTTTTCTATCTTGCTTTGAAGAATTAAGACGTCTTTGACAGCTATGAAGACTTTGCTTATAGCACAAAATTTTAGAGGTTTCTGGAATTCATTGCCCATAAATGGATTTCCAAGAGTTTTGTCTAGGATCATTTGCAAATGGTTCTGAATGACCGAGATTGACTATTTTTTGGATTTATAAATCAATTTTAATTAAAAAAATGAAGAGTGTTAACAAAATTTAGGACATCAGTATGTAAACATCTTATCCTTGAACTATGTACAAAAAAAAGATATATTGAAACTCTTATAGATAAAAAAGTTGGAAATAAACAAAAAAATATTATAGAGTCTAATTAAGGTGTATAAGAAAATGCTTGATTCTAAATCAAGCTTTATTGAATATCAAGCAAAAATGTAAGTTGAGCATTTAAGAGTAGCTTACCTGAATTTAACATCAATTAATTTAAAATTTATAGAACTGAGACTTTCATTGCATGTATTTGAAATCAAATAGTTGTTAAAGTTTTTTAAGAACATTTAAGGTATCAGCAATAATCCAGAAATAAAGATACTATGTGACCAAAAGGAATTCCTAGCAATATTTCTACTTATACTGAAATGGAAGAGACAGAGCTTTTTTAAATAATTCTGGTTTAAAAATTCCCAGTATCTTTTATAGTGTATGAGTTGTTTGGTTTTTTCTGTTTTGTTTTGTTTTGCTGTGATTTGATTTGTTGGTGATAGGTCATTTATTTTTCTACCTATTTTGTATCTCGTGTCATTTCAGCACAGTATGTTCATTTTATCTGGTGATGAACTGCTCTGTCACGTTTCAAGACTGGAAATAATCAAAGAACAGGCCAAAGAAACACTTTTTGCTACAATGATATGTCTTGGTAAATGACTTTGAAGAATAACACTTTCATTAGTAATGGAATAAGTCAAAGGAAAGAGCAAAGAAGAGCATTTCAGGAGAATATATACTGACTTGGTGAAAAGAGAAAATCAAAATCCACTATATGGCACAGTGCCATATACTACTATCTGTGATAGTGTTTGTTGTTTCTTTCTAATACAGAATGTTACTGATATTTGCACCTCAAAGGATAAATAGTTGAAAATATTTTACCTAAGGACAAGTTCATGAGCAAATTTTCCAGTGATAATGAAAATTATCTCCTGATTTCCCGTAGGCAACAGTTCCTTGTCTTTCAGACTATTTGAAAGGAAAAGCTACAGAGGAGAATAAGGACGGTAAGTGTTTGTGCTACACAGTTGAATAGTTTAAGGAAATCATATACCATTTTTGCAAATTGCACTGAGAAAAAACGAATATTTATTTCCTAGTTTATAACACAAAATATTTCCCACAACACAATTAAATTGTAGTCAATTCACAAATAATAGAAAATTTCTCAAAAGAACAGATAACTTAAGAAATCCCCCAAGAAAACTCACAAAAAAAAAATCTATGTATCTTTCTAATTTATACAGACACATATATGCACACTTATCTTCAAGGGAAAAGAAAATTGACAATGTGGAGCATTGTCTCATTCTTTGACATTAAATCCATATGTTGTGTCCTTGTTTCATATTTTCCAAACTGTAAACCATTCTGCCAAGCACCCAATTTTCTTTGGAGAAGTTCTGCTAATGAAACTCTCATATGAATAATGGATTTGATGATAAGCCTTTACATTAATATTGAAAGTAGAGCTACAGTTGGTTTGCTTTCACCAGCTCTGTTCACTTTAAATGGCAAAGTAAAATAGTCCCTTCCTTCCCACGAATAATGATAACAAGTGCACATGAGGCTAAGACAGCTTAGCCAGTGTACTACCTTGTGTATACAAAACACTTTTTTATTTCCATAAATCTATATAATAAATGTTTATGAAAATATGTTTTTTCCAAGCATAAATCAGTGTTAGCTATAAAAAAACCATTTGCACCACAACAGAGTCTGGAAACTCTGAAGTGTCCTACATTGGACTTAACTCCAGTTTGCCAACATCTCTCTTGTATAGGGAGAGCAGGGCTATGAACAATATCTTATACGTGGCCCCACCAATGCTGAATAACCACTTTCCTCAATATCTCAGCTACACTTCTGCTAACTAATACAGTACAGTGTGTAGTTTGCCTTAATCACATTGGCACACTGCCGATTCACATTCACCGGGGCCCGAGGTCACTCTCTAAAAAGAGGTTTCACTGTCATACCCCAGGCTTTACTGTTCCAAGAGTTCCATTCCAGGTGCAGGACTTGGTGTTTTTTCTTCTATAACATTCAATCTACAGCTTAGAGACTGGTACCAGTTCTCTCAAGCCTGATAATATTCTTGGATTCTGAGTGGACACCCTCACATATTCTAACTTATTTATCCTGGTGTTCTTATTTCCATGGAATCTTCTACTGGTGGCAGTACTTTGCTTCACATTGTTGCTTGCCCTACAGTCTGTTCTGAGTATCTCAGTAAAACTAGTGTTTAGACTGCTTCAATATCTCTGTGACAAGAAGTAGTCTCCTAGTTTTCCTTATTTATTGCTGTATTTGTTATGTGATGCCATTTTCTGAACTGGGATGCCAATGTCTATAATAAATATGTTAATGCAGACCAACCGTCATTAGAAAAACCCCAACACATTAAACTGGAGAGATTCTCATTCCATTCTCTCTTCTCCAAGCATCAACCTGCCAAATCTTCTGAGAACTATTCAGAAAAAATATTTAAATTAAGTTGATACAGGAACTTGTATTTCCAGGTTCAGTCTTATCTTTACTCCAGTTATGAATTTTTTCAATGTTTCATATTTGTTACCTATTTTATTATCAGAAAGAGGCTTTCCCATCTAAGTAAATTGAGAACCTCCACAGTGCCTTTCACCTTCCATCTATTATCCAGAAATTTTAGATTCTGAAAGTTTTGCTTCAGTACTTCTTTTCGGTTGCAATTATTGTAAATTTGGAGTATTCCTAATTACTTGGTGAATTTTATAAAGTGTGATGGAAAGAATACTTTCTTTACCAGATGCCTGGAGGATTGTCTTAGCACAGGAATGCATACTGAGGAGGTTTGACACTGTCTCATGTGACTTATAATTCCTTTTATGTGATTTCTCCTACCTAACTCTGTCTTGAAGGCATGAAGCCGATTAGAATTTCAAAGACTATTAGAATGAATATTAGAATACAAGGTAAAGGAATTTATATTCTTTTATGCTTTTTCAATCTTTTTAATCCTATTTCATTTATCAGGTAGAAAGAGAAGAATAATAACAAAAAGCCTTTGGTTACAAGGGTTGTGCTTTTAGAACATCAGAAAAGGAGTTTGTGTCCATAACCTGAGTGCACTACTGCCATTAAGTGTTCTTGAAAGCAGGTATTTCATGGGACTTTAAAGATGTATCGGCTTTATAAGCCAGACTGACTGCTTTCACAGAGTTCAAGACCTACTTCATGTTTAGAATCTGCATACACACCCACTTTGTTTTAACTGCACTTTATTTTAAATCTACAGATTTGTATTTATTTGGATACCTAAAGTATCAGTTCACTGTGTCTTTTAATCATAGAATCATGTTACCCGAAATACTGAGGAAGGAGATTAAGAGAAGAAAAAGGAGTAAAGAAAGCAAGAGACAAAGAGAAGATCATAGCTACCACTAGAGTCCTGTGAGAGTCTAGTTTCCATGTGGCCAGGTGGTAGGTCAAACATGGAGAGCACATGTTGCTGCTTTTATTGCTTTGTCCCTCCTGCGGCCACCCCTCCCAGGTGGGATTCCTGGCCCAGGGGACACTCTGGGACTCCAGGGCAGGGTGGAGGATGGTGGTCCCACTGTGCCAGATAAATAGAGGCGGGATTAGGGGTACGAGTGGGCATGGGGTGGGTGCGCTACCAGCTGCCTTTGAGTGACAGCTGCCTTGGGGTTGTCCCAGCATGCTTGCAGGGGCTGGGGTGTGGGAGAGGTCATCACCTCACCTCCGTGAGGTTTGACCTGTCCCTCCCCCATACACACACAATAAGAGTTGTTCTGAGCCAATATAACAATGCATTGTCTCACACAACCTAATAAACAGCTTTACAGCCACTCTTTCCCAAGCCTGTAGCATTGCATGGGGTGGTTGCAGCCCAAGTGCAGGACCTAGTACTTTGCCTTGTTGAACCTTGTAGCACTGGCCTTGGCCCATCCAGCCAGCCTGTCCAGATTCCTCTGCAAAGCCTTCCTACCCTCCAGCAGATCAACACTGCCACCTAGTTTAGTATCATCTGCAAACTTACTGAATAGGCACTTGACCGCCTCATCCAGATCATAGTTAAAGATATTGAATAGGGCTGTCCCAAATACTGAGCCCTGGGGAACAGCAAATGTGACCACCTGTCAGCTGGATGTAACCTCATTGTCCACCACTCTCTGGGGCCCAGCAATCCAGACAGTCTTTCACCAGTGAATAGTGTACCAATCCAAGCCATGGACAGTCAGTTTCTCCAAGGGAATGCTGTGAGAGACAGTGCCAAGGGCTTTACTAAAGTCCAGCTAGACTAAATCTACAGCCTTTTTCTCATCCACTAAGCATGTCACTTCGTTACAGAGGAACATGAGGTCAGTCAAGCAGGACCTGTCTTTCATAAACCTGTGTTGGCTGGGAGTGATCCTCGGTTGTCCTTTACATACCACAGAGTGGCCACTCAAGGTGATCTACTCCATAACCTCCCCAGAACCGAAGTCTCCCTGGCAGGCCTGTTGTTCTTAGGATCCTCCTTCCAGAACTTATTGTACATGGGTCTCACATTTGCTAATCTCCAGACAACCAGGATCTCCCTGGTTATCCAGGACTGCTGGTAAATAATTAAAAGTAGCTTGGCAAGCTCTTCTGACAGCTCCATCAGTACTCTTGGGTGGATCCCATATAGCCCAGTAGAGAAAAGTTAGCCAATAAGAGACACCAAAGAGGAGGAGCACAGATATTTCTTGATTTTTTCTTTTACTTGTCTTGAAACGGGCATATTTGGAAAGCTAAAACCTACTCAACTAGTTCAATAACCAACAATAACTAGTTCAATAACTATTCCATAAATACCTAAAAATAGAGAGAAGTTTTTAATTCTTTCCCTTTAAAAGACATCTATAAAAGGGAAAAAAATACTGCTGTTTAGCTTTTATCTCTACTTATGCTGTCACATTTTCTTTAGAAATGGAAGATCTGTATGTAACAAATGCCTTCTCTGAAGAATTTGTATACAAATATTTCTGGTGTGCTACCCAAAACAAGCAGACAAAACAATAGAAACATTATAAAAGAATTATAATATTACAGGCAGAAATTTAGTTTCCCATGAAGTCCCAGGTAATGAATAATTAAACAGGATTTATTTTAAGGGATTGCTCACTTGGATTTAAATTACACTACAGACCTCTGAATATCTCTATAGACTCCATTCTTTTGTCTAGAATAAAAAAATGTTACCAATTATCTATTCAGAACCTTCCTTTCTGAAAGACTTATAAGTTCAGAATTTAAAAACCCTAAAGTTTTATTTCTTTTGTAACGTCTCCTCTCCATAAATTTCTTTAGTCTGCCAACATATATGGATAACACAAAAGTTCTATGGCTTTCCCAGATAAGTATCTGCAATTCCAGTTCCCACTTTTTCAGTTCCACTGTTCATTTTTTCTCAGTTGTTTAATTATTTTTTTTATTTTAGAAGGGTACAATTACTATTCCTTTCCAAGCAGAACCTAAATAGTATATGTTCATATCTTGCACACAAAAGCCATGTTCAAATGTTTTTCTATGGAATTATTTTTATTTTAGAAGACATGAGAAAAAATAGTTTTTTAGTTCTCCTGTAACTTTCTCATCCTTGTCTTATCAGTGAATTTAAATAGGTATATTTTAATTAAATAGAATAATTTTTGCTAGTATGAATATACCTCAACAACTTTGGAAATTGAAAAATTCTTTGTATTGAAAATTCTCATACATTTATTTATCATATGGAAAATGACCACTTTATTAACTGACTTGCTGTGATGATAAACATGGATATGCAAACAGAAATCCTAAATTGAGTAGAAATTTTACTATTTACTTTTACCTGTGTGTGGGACATTTATGTTAAACTGGATAACAAAAAAAGAAAATTAATTTTCTCTCTGTTATTAACAGAGAGATTTTGTGAACTGATATAATTTTCTTTAGCTTCTATTTTTTAGTTTAAAATGGTCTGCTAAATTGCTGTCAGAGAACTAAAAAAAAAACCCAACACTTAAGTTCCCAGTTTTTTACAAAGATAGAGTATTTTTTAAGGAATGTATCATGTATTTAATCTGTGGTTTGGTTTGGGGTTTGTTTTGTTCTGAGTTTTCTTGTTTTGTGGTTGTTTTTTTTTTCCCAAAGCCAGAATACAGCTTTGTTTTGTTAGAAAAAAGACTAAAATTTCTGTTAATTGCTTCTCCTGATTAATTCAGAACTTAAAATTTTAATTGAATTGTAGAAACGCTGAAATCTGATATTATTACAGATACTACTGCAGTTTAAGTTTGTGTTAAATTAGTTTTACTTTTGTGAAATAAACATGTATTTGCAATTAAGCATTTGCTTCACAATTTGCTTTCATATCTGGAATTTATAAATTGGAGTAATAAAAAAATGAATTCAAATAAGGACGTAATTATGAAGTGCCTGAACCAGTGCTTCCTTGGATAACAGTGTGAAGGACACCTCTAACTACCTTCACTCCTCTTAAATTTTCTTTGCTCACAAAATTGTCTTCATTTGAATACGTTAGGATACCCTGTAACTACCTTAATTCAGGTGTACCTGCATTGCTTTGTCCACTTGAGTTTTAAACCACTCAAACATTCATTATTCTTTAATTTCCCTTGAGAAGCTGTCTAATAAATATGAGTGTTAGCAAATATTTCCTTATTCAGTCTTAATTTTGCTTTCTCATTTTGTTTGATTATGCTCAATTATACTTACATATATCAACTTTAAACAACTCTATTAATTTGTTTACAACCTATTTATAAGATGCTTTATAAACTGTGCTTCTTTGGTCATTGTTTACCTGTAGTATATATTTCAAAATCTTAAGTTTGATTCTTAAATCACTGAAACAGTTCAGTTCAGTTCTGTTTATTGGCATTTTTTTCAATTCTTAAAATAGGTTCGAAGAGAGTCAAATGCTCAAAATATTGAAAACTGAAATTCTGGGTTGGGGGTTGTTTTTGTTTGTTTGCTTGGGTTTTGTTTTTAATTTCAGAGCTTTCTGATTGAAAAAGACCACCTCTGAAGAAATAATTTATTGTGCTATGTTCCTTCCTGAACATATATATATAAGCTTTCTTGATTACTAGTATACAGTATGAGAAAATGCATTTCCTATTATTTTCCTACAACAATTTAGCCAGCTTCCATTAGCCAGCTTGCTGTTTATTTTCTTGAGATCATCATGCAAGCTAAATGTGGTGTAAATCTTTAACTGCTTTCAAACACCAGGTGAAACTCCCTTGCTGTGGTGAGGCAGACATGGAATGTGAGAGAAGATTTTCCCGAGGCAACCTAGAGGATCTCCATCAGGTAAAGTCACCCCAGAGCAGGTGGACAACAAGGTGTTCTGAAGCAGCAAGGCCCTTTGGTACCATCTAAGACGCTGCAGAATCAGCATATCCTCAAGGGATATCGTCTATGATCTGAGACATCTGGGAAATGCAAGTTACTTTTAAGTGGCATCTGACAATCGGTTTGCATATTGTAGGATATTTCACATTCCATTAGTCACCTAAGCATAAGCAACTAAATAGATCCTACATCTGCAGCTCACACCTAGGTATCTACATTGCAGATATTTGAACTTACTTGTTTCAATCAGAAGCTGATTCTCATTCAAGTGGAAGAATTTAGTTGCCTAAAAATAAGAACACCTGTTTTAACTGTTTCAAAATTTCCCAGCCTTGTCTTCAACTGATGATGCAAAACAACGCAGAAGTAGGATCACATCTGCTAGGGCAATCCAGCTGCTTGAATAACTTAGGCTACCTAAAAAGGCAGAGATGCTTGTGCATAAAAATGAATTGAAGCCTGGATATGCCAGTTATTCAACGGAGAGTAGCAGTAACCTGAGCTAGTCAATGGAGAGAAACA
This sequence comes from Lepidothrix coronata, assembly GCF_001604755.1. Taxonomy (NCBI): domain Eukaryota; kingdom Metazoa; phylum Chordata; class Aves; order Passeriformes; family Pipridae; genus Lepidothrix; species Lepidothrix coronata. The sequence continues at coordinate 1,674,488 of NW_016690335.1, read as the reverse complement.
AATTCCTTTAAGACACATTTAATATCTCTTTCAAGTTATGACATCTGGATGAAATTAATTATGTGATATGTCTCCTTTTAACTGTAAAGACATTCTAAATGACCAGATTAGCTAAACATATGTCACAGTTTAGATGTCTATATTTGTCACAGGAATTCAAAGCGTCTCTATGTGATAGATGGCAGAAATATGTAAACTTGCTCTTCAAACTGTGCATTAGCCAGTTAAAATCTCTAAAGTGAATAGTCTGTAAGCAGAATCCAATGAAAGTTAAGACATATTAGTTAAGTTTTAGTGATATATTAACACTCAGCTTCTGTTTCAGAACTGTCGGGTGTACAGCCAATTCAGAGACTTAAGCACTGATCAAACTTAAATCTAATAGACATTTAATACAACCTCGTATCATTAATTCAAGCAAATCTAAGACATATCTAATGTTTTTACTGTTGTGTAAAAACATCCACAAAGCTAGAAAATTGGTAACTGCCCAGATTTATGGGTGGAGTTTGTTTGCTTAATTATAAACATCTTGTTTAAGATTTGGGTTAAAAGAAATGACATGGCACAGAAATGCTGTAGTTCTGCCTCCTACACCAATTGCTGGAGGTTATGTGTTATTCTAGAGGGAATTATCTCAAAAGCCACAAGTTTTTGATGTTCAGGTTGCTGGTTTATGTGCCTAAGTCCTCAAGAATTTTGTCTGTTGCATGAATGTTGTGGCACAGTAAACCTTTCTTTATACACATACAAAAATGAAGCTTTCACATATATGTATGTTCAGTGAAAAAATATATTGCTTTAAATAATTCAATGCACACTGGAATCTTAAGTGGCTACTAATTCAAATATTGCCTGTGTAACCTATGGCTGGAAAAAATGCCATTATGACTAAGTAGGAACTAGTATAATTAAAAAAACCCAAAAAGGCAAAAGAGCATTTGAGAAAAATTGCTCATTCAGAAAAATATTCGTGCGTGTTTTGTATAGGCAAATTTTAAGGCTGGTGAACAATTAGATCAGTATTGGTTATAATGTCAGTTATTTTTAATAGAAGAGAAGTAAAGGACAAGACACGGATGTGAAACACTGTATTATGACTATAAAACTGGCATACTTCAAGCTATCAAGGGAACTCTCAGGTTAAAATTCTGATTACAAATGTAATACAACACCTAAAATAAATCTGAAACCTACTGGAGCAGCACATAGAAACTAGAGAGAATATTTTGTATCCGAAATGATGATACATGCCCCTGTTTAGGAGTCTCAATCCTATTCTTCAGGCAGAATGTGAGTCAAGATTAAGATATAGATTTAGGTGTAAATAAGGTAGGTTTATGAAACTTAGGGAGAATGTAAGTTCAACCATGAATGTGAATAATATGAATAAAATATAAATTCGGATGCCATTAAACTCTCTAAAACACCTTTCAAGTTGTCTTTTTCTGGCTTACTGGTCCCGTTCAAGAGTGACTTAGATATTCTGTCTCACCTTTCTTTTCTGTTGTATGTGCCAGATAACACAGATGTTGTGCATATAGTAGGGAATCTCACAGGACACTATATGCCTCTGATTAGGCAAGTGAATCAAATCACCAAGTTAAGTTGCTCATGGAATCTGGGCAGCAGTTCAGCTGATTGAGGAAATCTATTGATCAACTGAGACTCACTCATCTGGAAAATGAATTGTCAGGCTCACATAGGTGCTTTGGATACTCTATAGTGCTGAAATGGCACCAGATGTGTTAGGGCTACAGGCAGAGGACTATACCCCTGGCCAGAGTTTAAGCTAACACACAAAAGTATTGGACATGACTTGAGAAATTGCTGCATGTGACAGATGACCATGTAAGAAATGGCTTCCAGCACCAGTCCAAAACACATCCCCACAAGAGCTACTATGAAGATACTTAACTCTACCCCAGCCAAAATCAGCCCTGGAGAACGTAAAGAAAATGAAGCCAGTGGTGCTCACTGACAGCACCAGAGGCTGTAGGCACAAACGAAAATAAAGGAGGGTCCCTCTGAACAACAGGAAATACTTTTTCACTGTGAAAGTGACTGACTATTAAAACAAGTTGCCCAGAGAAGTGGAGTCTCCATGCTCGGAGATATTCAAAAGCCATCTTGACATAGTGTTGGACAACAAGCTCTAGGTGACCCCATTGGAGCAGTGAGATCACATGATCTCCAGGGGTCCTTTCCAGCCTCAATCATTCTATCATTCCAAGATAGCATCATGACGAATAGGCTTGATTTCACAGAAATTTAAGGGGCTTATATCAGATATGACCAAATTTAGTAGCATGTCAATAATACTTTACAGAGTCAAATTTGCCAAGGTGATGGTACAAAAAAATATCAATTTTCATGCAGATGTAAGAAAATTTGAACCAAAGGGGAAAATATTATTAGAGCTGTTGGTTACTTGGAAGGATAGTGGAATGTAGAAAGAGGAGACAAAAAGCAGGAAAGAAGAGGATAAGCAGTGGGAAATGAAATAAAAAGCTATCCAAACCTTGTGGTCAGTGCTGCTCAGAGTTGGCAATGATGTGATTGATCACCACAGTCTAAATCAGGACAATAAACCACACCTCTTTTTCTAACCACGCTTCATGTATCAAATATGTGGTCATGGTAGAGTGCAGGTGACTGGGTGCTTTCTGTGGCTAGCAGGAAAACACCTAGATGGATGGATCAAACCACCCAGCATCACTGTTAGTGGTGTTAATGTGTTAGTACTTGTTTCAGGCCCAACATCAGCATCTATCTGTCATTTCCTACCTGGATATCTATGCTGAAGCAAAGAGTGTCCCCACAGTAACTATTCTAGTAGCTGAAATCATTCTTTAGTTGGTGATTCCTACATTTCTGTACCCATGTATTTAATTTCTTATGCCCTTAAGTTATCTAAAGTTTTGTTTGTTTGTTTGTTTGTTTGTTTCCAGGTGGTTCCTGGTTTTTCTTTCCATTCCTCTGTGTACTCTTTCTTATTCCCTTCATGAGATAACATTCTCATTTAACTTCCAGGATATTAATAATTTCCTTCTGTTTTATTTCACCCCTGTTTCTTTTAAGAAAAAGCACCGATCTCTACTCTCCTTATTTTAAAATTTCCATGGTCTTCATCCCCCATATACATGTCATTTTCTCCTCTGACTTTTTTACTATTTCCAGCAGTGCAGTTTTCTATGCTATCACCTTCAGTTAAGGTTTCTTGTGGTTATCTAAAAAATTGTTATCCTCTTCTTGATTTGATTCTTATCCTTTGTAAAAGCAAGTTGAGCTTATATACCGGAAACCAAATATACACAAGGCACAGAAAAAACGTTCTGTTGTCTTAGTGCAGTACCAGCTATTTAGTAGGACAGAAACTTCAGGGAAAATCTCAGTTAGATCCTAAATCTTGGTCTCAGATCTTGTCTTGCTAGCAGTTTTAAGACAGTTCGATTGCTGCATTACAGCAAGTTGCTAATGTACTCAGTGTTAAAATTTTACATAATATCTTTTCTCACCATCAAAATAAACGAACCATTCTTGATAGGTATTTTATCCCTCTGCAAAGCTTTCTACCCCTGCTCCAAGCCATGGTAGAGTTAGATTCATTTGGTGTATTTTGCTTGTACCTAATTTGTTTGCTCATTTTTGTTCTTGGAAGTAGTTCAACCACTTTTCCCTGCACTTTACTAAATTGAACCTACGGAGATATCATGCCTGGAAAATCATATTCAGAATAATTAGATATTGATACAATTTTACGTGTAGCTGAAAACAGTCTTCTAAAGGGAAGTTTTGTGTAGTAAGAATGATCACACACAATTCTGACTGTAAAATTCTCTAGAGAGTGTACAGATTTTATTTCCCACAGGTACATTGCACAGAAAGTAGGACATTTTTCATATTTACCACATATCCAGATATCACATTTTTTATGACATGAGCACATATATAATTATGACTCCCTAAACATAGCTCTTAACAGCAGAAATTAAGGTCAATCGGGTGAGGGGAGGTAGAAAGTCAGTCCAAGGAATTCTAAATATATCTGTCAGTGCAGATAAAATTGAGAAATTGAGAAAAGATGATACTATCAGTTGGACTCTACTGAAAAATAAAACTACTGAAGCTTCTTGTGACACTTTTTCACTTAGAAAGTTATTTACTCAGTTCAGCTATTACATTATTCTAGAATAAAAATTATATTTCTCAGAGCTTTTTCAGTAATTATTAGATTTATATTCTAAATCTAAGACCTAAATTCTAACCGTATGAACTTTAATTGTAGTGAGAAGAGCATTACTAGCAGCCAAGTGTACAGGCTGTCTTGTTAAATGAAAAGTTATCTAGGGATTTTGTGGAACAGGTTTTTGTAGGAGTTCTTTATGACTAAAGCTCGAAAAAATCACAGAATCCGTAAGCCAACAAGCAAACAAACTGTATAATGTGAATACCAACTAATGTTGTCAAAGGCAGCAGGACAGTTGGCAGATTTGCTATAAAATTTGTTTCTCAGAATGGCTAAAGAAGGAGCAGAAGAGAAGAAACAATTAGATTTTTATCAACAAAGGGAAAAACATAATTTCTTAGCACCATATAGGTTACTTCCTACAGGGAAAGGAAAGAAGAGGGAATTTTGATTTAGAGTTAACTAAATATTCACAATGAAAAGAAAATCTCATGACTAATCAAGGATACTTGATGAAAATCAAACTAAATGTTCCAGTTAAGAATTTATTATTTTTTTGGTGTTGGTGACAGATAGTCCTTATTTGTCGGTACCATTCCTGTAACTGATCTCTGATGACATTGCCATTATTTTTACATAGTTCAGTTCGTATATATAAATAAAATCAAATAGATTTAACTTTTTTATTAGTTTCTGTAGTTTTCTCTGCAATGTGCTCAATTACATCTATTAGGAGGCCTTCAGAGAAAGTAAACAAAGTAAACGGACTTCAGTAATATTATATTATAATAAAAATATGTGTGTATAGTATTCAAAAAACATTTGTTTGGGCTGATGTTTTCCGTGCTTTGTGTGTCTATGCAACTGTTCCTTTCAATAAAGTTTAAGTCAGACAATTTTGATTAATTCTAACAGGGTTCTGGGAAGACAGATAGTTTTTCTAATGCGGAGACTTTGAACTTAGGTGACCTCTACATTTGATTTAGTACTGTTTCTTAAAATCTGGGTATTAATTTTCTATCTTCATTTCCTAATGTAAATTTACACAGATGGTACACAGGATTTGGAAAACTTTTCAGACCTCCAAATTTCATCCAAAAAATTTTAACCTTTTGTCTTGCTACACACATGGTTACTTGCCACTTTTCTTTAGCATATCATGATCAAATGGTGCAACAGGCAATGCAAATCTATCAGTACATACAATCCTTATGCCTTTAAAAAATGTCCTTTGATTATATGAGTCAGAGTAGTACTGTAAATTGACAAATATTCTTTTCAACTTTTGGAAAAATATCCTCTGTCTTTAACAGAGAACTAGGAAATATCCTATTTTGATAGCAATTTTGTTCCACTAATCCTAGTTATATTCACTTTATTGCGAACTTTACATCAATGACTGTTACAATCCTATAATACTATTTTCTTTTCTTTGATAAATTGAACATGATAGACTAATCTGTTTTATGTTGGTTCCTTTATGCTTTCTGTTGATTTTATTTGCTTTATTCTACCATCTAATTATACTTTCAAGACTCTAAAGCACTTCAGTTGGATATTTCTACTGAGAGAAAGGCAACAGTGAATTCTCCTGTTGTCATTCTTGAATTCTGTGATTTTCAAATTCAATCTTGTAGAGTAGTGATGAAAACTAATTCATGTTCCACTGTCCACTGGATTTGAATATTTTCATCCTGGCTCTAAAATTTATAGTCTCATAAAAATAGTCATATAACCAAAATATGTCATGTAAACTTAGTCTTGCAATACCTGATGAAAATTACTGAAGTTACTTGAGAGGAATAATTTTAATTATTCTTATTATATCAGGAATATTCATGATAAATATTATAGTTGTCAGAAGATATTTTACAGCTTCTCTTAATACAATGCTCTGGTAGAAGTCAGGAGTCGGAAAAAGTTGCTGTATTTGTTTGTCCATCAGGGGCTGCCAAAACCTGAAATCTGTTTCCTGAATGTTTGATAAAAGGCAGGGTGCTATGCAAAATGGAATTATTGGTTCAGGGAAGGAGTAAGGTGTGTTGCCATTAGATGACTCATCTTCACAGAGGTCACTTACTTCTTAGCAATTATGGTGGCACCACCCATGGCTGCCAACAGAGATATCAACTCCTTCACTCAATTATTTTACCTACAGTTACTGTAGCTGATGGTTAAGTAAATCAACATCCCATTAATGTTATAAAGTAAGATTCTGAAAAGATGATTGGCTGTGTAAAACACTGTATACAATAGACCTTATTACTGGTATAAAGGAAACACTATCAAAAGATGAAGTTGTAATCCAAATGAAATTACTATTTCACTATGACATGACCATAGAGAAACAAGTTGGTTTCTCAAATTTTTTTAATCTATAAAGATTATTATATTTCAGTAAAGGACACAATATATGCATTGCAAGTATTTTGTGCCTGTTTTCTCTAAAAATGGCTTATGTTAAGAGATATGCAGCTCTATTGTTTGACAAAGAATGCATCACTATCACCTGCTTTCAGGGAGTTTTAAAAAGGATCAATGAACATAACTCAAACGGGAGAAAAATAACAGTGACTGAACCTTAAGCATTTTATTTTTCATTGAGCATCTTAAACAAGACTACAAGTAGTATTGTGTGACTGCAAGTAGTATTGTGTGGTTCAATTTTAAGTAGAAATATTGGTCTGACTAAGGAAGTATATAAAATGCAAACTTATTCCAAGTATACGCAGAGTTATATTTTTTTATATTTTAAGAAATTTATCCTGTGCCTGAAGTTTAACAGATGTTAGCTCAGCTGATTCAGGATTTGGGCAGATTCCATCGTGTAAGCATTTAGCATCGGTGGCTGAATTTATTATTCCATTATCATCTGTGAAGGAACAATGAACGATAGCGTCATAATTTCTGAGTTATATAGAAGTTGGCACTGGAAAATGAATTGATGAATGCTGCATACCTCTCATAGTAAAACAGATTTGTTTTCCAGATATTTCACAGTATCTATGTTTCACCTCACAGCTTCAAGAGGAATGGATTTTTGCAGTGCTTCTAATGTTCCTGTCCAGAACAACACCTCTGATATTTTAGCGCCAAAAATTTCAAGCACTTTCCCAAAGAAAGAGTTGTTTAGATGTGGATATAAATATTTGTTCAGATTCTCTCTGGAGTATACCTTTACAGTTCTCCATAAAGCAGCTTAGACCATTCTGTGAGTTGTAAAGTTTAGCTGAACAGTGAAGCATTTACTTGCGAAAATTTCTATAGATGGCAAACTGACACCTGATTACTAAGATAGAAATTTTTGGTCTGATGGTGGAGGACTGGGAGGGTGTTATTTCAGCTCCTCAATTGCTATTTTTATGTGTAGGTCTTAGAAGGTGTCCGGTTAAAATATTAAAAAAATATACTTGAAAAATAAAGTATGTGGACAATTTTTTAAAGATGTAAGCATTAAAAAGGGTTTGTGTTATAGCTACAAACAGGGAGAGGAACTTTAGTGATGAATATTCATACCATTGTGTCATCTGAAGGGGGCCACCCCTGCCTCTGCCAGCTCAGGAACAGCAGAAAAGCCAAGGAGGGAATGAAAATCTAACATCAAAGAAAAACAGCAAACAGTTTTGTTGCTGGACTTGATTGTATTAATAATAGTTCATGGTAGAATTGGATGTTTGTATTTTGACTCATAATGAGTCACTGTTATATTTTCATTACATTCTTAAAATATTAATTAGTCTAACAAGAAATTCTAATTGGTTTATATTCCCACAACGGGAAAGTGTATGACTCAAAGTGTATCCAACAAGAGTCCTTCTCTAGAAGGGAATACAAAGTTTTAGTTTTAGCTCAAAGTACACCTGGTCCTCTTCGTTTATGATTGAATTTATGAGGAAAATTATACAGTACTTTAACATATCCTATTGCCAGAAAAAGGATAATAGGGACAGAAAATAAACCCTCAAAAGTAAGATCTGATGTCAAAAAATTGCACATTTGTATATTGCAGGACTATTTCTAGCTTTACTCTTTTTACTCTTTGTTTTTTTGTTTGTTTGTTTTTTAACAGTACTTAGCCATAAATGTATCATTCAAATCTTCTACCCCTAATACACAAATTTGTTTGTAATATCCCTACTATATGTCTAGTTTCAGTTGACTCTCAGATATAGATATTAATCCTAGGATAAATATTTTTCCAGTGATAAACCACTAGGTAATGTGTTTTAAATAAACAAAAAACAGGTTGAAAATTATTTATTTGCTTAACTTCCATCACTCTTCATTTCAATGACATGCAGTGAATGAGCATGCTACTCTATCAATCTGTGGATTCAAGCTAGTGCTTTCTTTCTAAAAATTTGACATACAAATTTCTCTACCATATTTTGGCATATGTATCAATATTCCATCGAATTTTTGTTGATGTTTCACAAGAATATAATTCTATTAAAATGCATACTGTGAAAAAACTCAAAGAAAACAAACAATAAAACTGCTAACTGAATAAGCAAATGTTCAAGTGCTAGCTAGAGAGGTCCTTAGTCTTCTTCTGATGAGGAAATATTTCAGTGCTTCACAAGACAGTAAAGTAACTCATGGACCAATCACATCCCAATCCTTTTCAAACCAATGAAAAATGTCTTCACATAAGAACACGCACATATAGTACTCAATACACATATAATAGCAACAATAATTTAAAATGACATTTACTTTCACAGCCACAAATCTTTGTCCTATAGATCAGAAATTTAGCAATAAATTGTCATTCGTGGGGATGCCATCAGCTAGGTAGAATCTTATAATATTCAAAACATGTATTCTCTTTCTCCAAAGACTGCATTACTTAAAGGAAAGCATTGATTTTTGCCAGGAGACATACAGAAAGACAATCAATCAATGACAGCTTTGCAAGAAAGCTACTAGTAAAACTGCCCTTCTTTCTCACTGTGTATTCCTTGAGGTCATGCATTTATTTTAAATTTCTGTTTCCCTGATGACTGGGGGACAGGCACAATTAGAATAAGTCATAATCAATTTTCATTTTTGCATAAATGAACTAAAGGAAAACATTATGAATAAGAAAAATACCATTTTAAAGGAAACCTTTGCATGGACTAAGCCACTTTCAGTTTGTCACCTTTAAATGTTTTTTTCTTTTACTTCTTGTTGTGGTTTAGGAATGGTACTCCTCATTTTAGTGTTGCAGCTGAAAGTCTCCAAACTATGTTACTTGGTCCATTCACCTTCCCCTCCTGCACTGTGGCAGGCTGGAGAGGAAAACTGGAGGCACAAATGTAAAGATCACAGGTTGAGATATGAAAAATTTACTGGAAATTACAATGAGATGAGAAAAGGAAAAGTGATAGAAACAATATTAATAACAAAAGTGTACAAAAGAGAGGGAGATTCACATGGAGAAAAGCTCACCATGGAGCTCAATCCAACCGCATGCACACCACCCTGACTGCTCCCTCCAGTTCCAGACCAGCGTTATCCAACCCCTCCATCCATCACACTTGCTCAATCAGAAGGCAACCCTTCTGCCCACGCCCAGCAATAACAGTGAGGTGGAATAGAATAACATCCATGTCCTAACCATGTCCCCATCAGGTTACTGCAAAAAATTAACCCTGTCCTGGCCACAACCAGGCCAGTTCTTTATGTGCATTTGTATTTCAAGCTATGCTGACTGATATGCTTCACTGTATTTTTTAAAACCTGAATTACTTATGCTGTTTGTCTGAAGTAAATGATATTTTTACTCTTTATGGCCTTCTTTTAAGGTGAAGTTGATGATGTTTTTAACATCATTAAACTGCAGCAGTCATGTAACAGTGAAGTAGGAAACAACTATTAAAGTTCTGAGTTTTTATCCCAAGACAAAAATTAGTTCAATACAATACAGTATTTTACAATACAAATATTGGGATGTGGAAACTGAGAACTTGCAGAGACTAACACTGCTAGCCAAATCTAAAACATATCGTCATTCAAAAATACATGTTTTTCTCAATGGGAAAACACAAAGTCAAACTATAACTAAGACCAAAAATAATGCTTTCTTGGTTTTTAAGATAACTACAAAACTTCAACACTTTTTAAAAAAAGGTAGATTGTTACTTCAAGAGAAGACCAACATCTTCAAATGAAAAATAAAAGAATATTCCAGTCATGGGACTTTGACTGACACTATTCCAGTTCTAAAATATAGATTGCTTGTGAATAAGAAAAAAATACAGCTTCCAGTCGCTGAAACAGAGAAAATTATGTATTTCAACGAATAAATGAATTAAAATAATTAAATAGCAACCAATAACTGTATAAGTAACACTTTTTATTAGTATTTACAGACAGATTGTACCACAAACCGGTATAAAAGATCTATTAATATGCACATGCTGAAGCACTAGATCTGAAAATTTCTTTAGATTCAATGAAGTGATGGTCAAATGTATATGATCACTCAATGGCAACAATGAAGACAGAAATTTGTCCTCTCCTTCTTGATATTGCACCTTAAAACAATGTCACTTTTTTTTCCAGTGACAAATAGGTATGATTTCACAAGTAAAGGATCCTGCAAAATAAATAAAAAATTCTGAAAAGAAATTCATTACGTAGGAGTCTTTTCCTCAGAAGCCATTCCTGCATGGGTCTATACCTGTTCAAAAATCTCTCATTTAAAAGACATCAACCAAATATTGTGAAAATACAGGCTGCTATGTACTGCTAAAAGTATGACTATAAAAGTATTCCCTCTGGGAATAATATTAAGAGGTAGAAAAATGCTTCAAATATAATTTTATTGGACAGAAGGTTTCACTAAAGAATGCCAAGTATGTCAGGTAAGAAAGCAGATGCCTCTGTTGTGTTATGCTGTATATGATACTTTCTGTATCTCATCTCATTCATACAAAATGAATATAAAATATTAAACCATTACAGAAAACCTAAATAGCAAAGGAGACTCCTACCATGGTTCAGTAGTCACTGTAGTAAAATTTAATTTTGAAAAGATACTATTCAACTTCCAGTAACAACATTGTATAAATCAGACTTTTGGAATAATCAATGACAGAGGATGACATTATTCTCATATTCATAAAATAATAACTATCCAAATAGCTACTGTGCAACACATTAACCTTTATAAATCCTTACTTTTTTTTAACAGGTATTAGGTTGCTTCTATTCACATTTTTGGTGGTTCTAGTGTGGAGGTAATACTTTTCAGCACAGTACATCCTGTGCTTGATCTGATTATACAGTAAATGTTTCAAGTACAAGTATTTCATTTTTCCCATTTAATTTCAAAATACATATGACAGCTTTGCAAAGGAAATGTAAATTTTCTCACTAGCCTTTTAAATAAAATATACTATTTGTTCATAAATGAAGAACTGTAAATATAGAAGAGCATGCTCAGATAATAATTCTAGGAGATTTTTCCCTATCCACAAAACCAAAACAGATGTATAATTAGAAAGGATTTACTACAATTATAACAATAACTTGATATTTTAACAATAAATTTATGGCAGGTACCTTATTTTCTTGTCAGTTAAAGTCTTAACAGTCACTGTATTTTTCAGAATTTGGTCTAGCAAATTTTAGTTTTTAACACCTCAAGAACTTGGTCTACCAAGCCTTTACTTAGGAAATTTTTCTATAATCTTGTCAAGAGATGGTTTATGGTTATCACTACCAAGCGACAGTGCTTGCAGGTATAACATGATACTCTTACTTAAGGCCTGAAACAATCTCTACAGAAAGATAATTGAAGTGGAAAACATCCTCTTAAATTTAATCTTTGATGGTCAGGCAAAAAGCAGAACTGAGAGTGGAAAATGCAAGACATTTATTATGGCTGCCTTGCAGGCTTAAGACCAATAAAAGTGCAGTCATGCCTATTCACCCCAGTTTAGACTTTCAATTTACTTTGCATCCAACATCCAGCAAACCTGAGCTAAAGACCAAATCAGTGATATTATTTTACATTTGCCTTTTTTACCTTACCTTTATATTTAACTTATTTATAGGGTATATGAAATGTTATATTCTTACCCTATTTATGAAGTAGTTCCTTCATAGACATGCAAAGATTTTGGACAAATCTAGACTACAGCCTATCTGTGTGCCACAAATTACATGATGAATGAAGAAGGGCCTAGGCAGTAGTTTGTTTTCCTTTCAAATAGTGAAAGAAGCCTGTTTGGCTCCATGTACTTGTAAGATTATTCATAAGTCTTTATCAGGTGAGATCCCTGGGCACTAAAGGGATGAGAATGAGGCTATCTCAGCTGAATAACTAGCAGTGAAGGACAATGTATTTTTTATATCTTCATTTACATGCACTGTTAATGAATGCTGTATCAGAATAAGCATCTTTATAAGATCTTTGTGAAAATTTTGTGCTGGTTTCTGACTTTTCACAAAGTAGGATGATTCAGAGTGACAGCTTTATGGCAGTTATGTTTTTAGCTTTTTCTGGTAATAGTCAAAGTAAACCTCCGGATCATTTGATCTTCAGCCTGTGGTCTTTAGAAACCAAAAAACTGACAGCTGTTTTGACACCTTAGAGATCTCCATCTACCTGAGAGATGCCAAGTCCTCCTTTATGATCAGTAGCATAAAAAATGTTATATTTAGTGATGAGACATTTCTAAAAGCCATAGGAAAATTTCTTCATTTTGGTGGTGACATTTAACTAATGAGGTTTGGCTGTCCCTCAGGAGGGAGTGAGAAGCAGAGCATGGCCATGGAGATTATGACCAGGGTTATGTTAGAGGTCTGTAATTGCCCAGTAAAGCCCTGGTGGTGGGATGGTTGAGATCTGATGTGTCTGCAGGGTCAGAACACCCTCAGAGACTGACACTCAGAACACCCTCAGAGACTGACACATAGGGCTGAAGGAGACTTGGAGTAGTCATTCCTGGTGACAAAGCTCTAGAAGCCTTTTTTTTATTACTGATGACTGATTTCTGTCTAACCTGCCCTCCAGGAGAAAATATGTTTTTGCAGGCAACTCACTTTACACAGAAAAGAAACTATTACCTTTCAGTATGAAGCAGCTGAAGCATATTAGAAGATGAGCATCTCTTCAAAATAGATAAACCCATGTATTTCACTGGTTTTTTATGGCATGGTTGATGACATTGTTATCTTTTTTTTTCTTATTCTTCTTTATGGTACCAAACACCAACCTCCATCAAAACCCATGCAGGGTTGAGCAAAGTGAAAGAATAACTCGATACATCTTGCAAACCTGACTTCAATTTTTACACATTAATGTAGTGTTGATTTTTTTTTATTTAAGTTATAGATTTTCTTTGACATTTCTACATATATATTCATCTTGACATCCAGCATGCAATTAATTGCATAATTGCTTTGTACCTGCTCCACACCTTGTCTTGCACAGCAAGAATGAAATTACATAATCAGATTGAGGTCTGATCTGATCAAACACCTTCCTACCTCCACAGAAGGTTGTTTTATTTGATAGAATAAAACAAAAAAAAATAGAAATATGTCAAAGATGTAAAAATGTAGGCTTGTACAAGAGTAAAATGTTTAAATGTTCCATAAAGAAAAGAAATATCAATGGTTATTAGAAAAAATGATGAAAGGTAGCAAAATTACAAGTGAGATTCAGAAACAAACAAAAAAGGAAATATTTTTCTTTAACTTGAACTGATGGAAAAGGAATTACCACAGTTTGGAAATAAATCCCTACATTTGTTTGTTTGACTGTTTGTTTGTTTGTTTATCATTTTACTTCAAGAAGTGAACTTATTTTCAAACACATTTGAATATTAACTAAAAAAATCTAATAAAATTTGAATCTCACTTTCCTGGTGACAAACACCTCATATTGCTTGTACTGAAGTTTTCTACTGATAATTTGCTTTGATTTTCAAGTATGGTACTATATCTGAGATGAAAACATTACGTTCTATTTCAGTAATATTGTTTTTTATTAAAATTCTAGGTCATAGATCAATAAGAGGTTTGGTAATGCAGATTTTTCCTAATAAAAGGAAATAAAACCTCTCATTAGCTATACTACTATTATGTAGAATAATTTTCCTAAATAATGCCCGTATTGTTCTTTGTGTTTTGTCAAATGCATATTTCACAATACTCACTATATATCATATAGTTATCTATATGCATTTCAATTACTGTTCATGTGTGACTACTATATATTCTCATTTAAACAGAAGTTTATTTCTACTTCCATATATTACAGTATATTAATCTCATAATATAAGAAAAAAAATCCACTGAATTCTCCCTTTAAGTAACCACCCAACTAGTGCACATTTGGTACAATGAGATAGCATTCTGTGCACGTATTCTGTATGGTCCAAGAAGGTTTCATAAATTATTTTGCTTTTTGTGGATTTCACTACTTTGGATTTTTGCTTACTTGTTTTATTGGCATTAAGCTTCAAATTAGAGATCCAAATTATATTTCTTTACTACTTTAAATTTCCAGATTGATTACATACAGAATGTTTATCCTTATTTACAGTAGAACTTCCAGAACATTGTGTAGAAGGAGAGTTGGCCAACATCTATGTGTGGTTAGGCAGAGGATGGAAAGTCGTTACTTCTGCCTAAATGAGAATGACTTTTTCACTGCAGATGTGCTCTTACATAAAGGGCATAATGCCCTGGTGATAGCTGGGAAAGAACAGCATCCAAAAAGACATGATGATAGCGCTTAAATAACTGAAGCACTGCCATGGACGGATACAGGTAGCAGAAAAGCTGAGAAGTGGGGGTTATTTCTTACACAGAAAAGAAATCTGAATTCATGGATCTTTGTTCTAGGAAGGGTTGTGAACTGATCAATGGTTTATGGCTTGAAAACTAGAGAACATAATACTGTCAGTGAAATGTTGGCAAGTCCCTCCAAAAAAGTGGAAGAAGTTGTTTTTCAACAACCAGTGTCTCATGATTACAGTCTCTGTCCCTTGCATAACCATTATTATATTTACTGGCTAGGCAAAATTGTTGGGTACAAGCAAAGTGGTAAATATCTGGATTGTGCTTATTAGTTTCTTGATACACAAACTCAGTGAGATGGCTAAGAAATTACTTCTGTTGATTAGGAATAATCACTAGCAGCCTCAGCTACTTCAGCATCTGCTACTGGAAGGTGGATAATTTAAGATCATAAGAGAAATGAGATGAGCAAGTAGAATTACAATCCCCAATTTCAGAAGAGCTGAAGGTTTTCCAGGGAACCAGTTGTTGGAATTCCATGGGAGGCTGCCTGCAGGGTGAAAGGACACAGGAAACCTGCCTGATCTTGCTGGGCAGTCTCATCAGAGCACAGAAGGGGACCATTCTGCTATGTAGAAGTTGAGCAGGAGTAGCAGAAGGGTAGGTTGTACAGGCAAATCCTGACTGGGTTGAGATGTGAAAAAGAAATTCATAGAAGGTGAATTCTAGGATTTGTCGCATAAGAAGAACACAGAGACTTTACTCATGTGTGAAGGGATGGAGTTAGATTTGATATGGAATGTGAGAGTCTGCAAGAAAAGCACCTGTAAATACAGAAAAGGAAAACTAAAGAAACTAGGCCAAAGCTCAGGAGGATGAAGAATGCAGTAATAAAAGATACGGGAAATTACTATTTCCATACAACCAGAGAAAAGTTCCGGGAAGTCCTAGTCTGGAAGGATCTATGGAAATCTTGCAATATAAGTCTTGAATGGACAAGGCCTTGAGTACTCTGTTCTAACACTGAATTTGACTGTATATTGAACAAGGTTGGATAGGTGACCTGCAGAGGTTCTTTCCAGTCTATATCTCCATTCTACTTTTACTCCTTAAATTATGTTCTTTTTTTGTTTTCCAGTAAAAGAGACTTTTTGTTAAGTAAACAAAGTTTCTGAGGGTGCTGCATCTGTAGCTGGCCACCTCCTTGATGTCTTTTCCAAACTTTCCTTTGTTAGAATCAGTGCTTTTCCACACTTGCTTTCTTTTTTATTTCTGGCTGTAACATGTAAGTAACAGCAAGGTATCTTTTAACAGTCCGGTAAGACATTGTTTTCTTTTTGCACAGTCTAAAGGAGTTGAATAAAAAGCTTGCTAGAGCCTAATAGACATTTATTTTCTGAGAAAATAAATTAGCACATACATTGTCTCACAATTATATAAGAGTTTTTAATCCTTGTTGTCCTTTCTCAGATTTTTAGTAACCTTAATGGCAGGTTCTCATCACAGCAAGGTCAGATCTTTTTAAATAAAGAGTGTGGGTGAAGGCAGCTGTATTCCCTAAGCTACTTGAATAGTCTCTCTTCTGTGCGTGGTATTTTGAAAGCAAAAGCAATTTATAAATTAATGCCAAGGTTACCGAACCATTCAATGATCTAAGTGTCCCTGTGAATTCCAATTACTTCTCTTTCACAAACTTATTTCATAGTTGTTAGTATGAGGTCAGTACAGTGAAGTTCACTGCAATCAAGGTAGGACAAGGTTTACCTTTGTTTATCTTCATCATTCATAGGTTGTATAGATTCATTTGACTCTAATCCATTATGTTTGTTGGAAGGGAGTGCTGTAACATTAGTTGAAATATGTGCCAACTCTCAGGCTAAGGCAGATATATCTCAATAAATGGAAGCAGAACCCTTACTTATACACCAAAGCCTACTAAGTCAAACAGATTTAGCAATGTTTTATTTGATAATAATTTTGGCAAATATTTTACTGTAAATGACCCCAACCTCTTTTCAGCAACATGACCTCAGCTGTTGGGAGTAAGCATTCTGTTCTTTTCATCTATACTCTTTGTGTTTCTATTGTAAGATCTCAGAAGCTGGAAAAAAAAAAAAATAATTAACCCTCCCCCAAACCAAACCAAACGAAACCAAACCAACTAACCAAACAACTCATCCACACAGTGGTTGATTTCTTCTAAGGAGTCCTGTTTGGTGTAATTTCTCAGTGTAGATCCTCACATGAAACACTGTATCTAGATGCATGATTTAAGGGGTAGGTACATTGAACTGAAGTTGTTCTGTGTTTGGTTGGAATCAGACTTCTGAGAGGAGGTTTTTGAGACATGAATTAGACCCTCTCTAGAAAAGCATAGAACTGTCAGGTAAAGAAGGAAGACACCGTGTTTCACCCAAAGACTGGAATAGTTCCTGAGTTCTCACAGTATATATCAAATGTAAGAGAAGTTTGCTGTTCTACAAGATGGGAGAATGTGTTTTGCCCTGAGCTATCCATATCTTTTGTTCATTTTTTTTTCCATAAACTAATAAGCATAATGAGAAGAGCAAGCCATTAAATTTAATGTTAACTTATTGGGCACTTCAAAATAAAACAGTGCTGTGCTGCTGAGAACAATATAACATGCCATTCGCAGTGCACAAGTCCCACAATTAAAATGCTAATTAACACTTCTATTTATAAGGAACAAGGTTATTTGATTATAATCCCATTTCCCTGCTCTCTTCAGCAATATGGATTGATCAGTCAATGCAACAACAAACCATTCCAGTTGCCTGAGGAATGATTTTATTTTGCTCTCTCCATACAGATGTGATATACATCATGAGGAACACATTAGCCAAATTAGGCAGAAACAGCTTAGAAGTTTCTTTCTCTTTTCTTTTTTCTTTTTTTTTAATCTCTATAGAGAAACTGCAGTTGAATTTGGCTTTTGCTCATCATAGCTATGGAGAGCTTAGCTGGAGTCAGATCCCTTGGTTAGTTACTGAATCAGAGTATATCTTTCCAGACTAAGAGTAAGTAAATAGTAATTCAGAATGTTCAGTTATACAGCAATTAAACAGAACACGTGTATTTCCTCATCTGCCTAGAGACTTAAAAAAGAATAAAATGGAAGAGTGAAAATGCATATGTATGTGCATGCATATAGAAATATATAAATTATAAATATCTATTATATACACAAATATGCATGTATAGTTGTATAAACATGAGTGTAATGTATTCTAATATTAGTGTCTCAGATTCTTATAAGATGTGGAATTATTTCTAGATCAATTTATATCTGAAGTTAGCAACCTATGGGATGGGATTCCTCACAGAGTTTTCTCATTCTTGTTTCAAAACATAGCAAGAGAAAAAAAATATGTATATGCATATGCACAGTAACCACATCAGAATATATATCTTTCATACAGAAACTCAGTAACATTCATGAATTTCCAACAATCAGGGACTTGTTCTAACCATTAGAATACAAAGCATGTTTGTCCAGAGGAAAAAAGAAGCATCACAGACAGAAAAGGCAAGAGCTGTCCACACAGCTAAGCTTGGGAGTGTTTGGAATAGTTGTGTTTGTAAACCACTGAACCTGAAAACACTGAAAAGACAGGTCTCTTTTTTTTCTAATCCAAGATGGTTTATGCATTACCAGCTCTTTTGTCATTATAGCATTTGATATTGAAAGCTTGATGTAAATGAATCCAACACCTGTATGCCTGCACCAAGTATTTGATACACATTTATACAAACATCTTTATACTGAGCCCCTGAGAACAAGGAAAGTATGATTTTCTCTACATTCTTATCTTTCATCATAGATCCTTAGAATATCTAGTACAGCTTCATGATCTCTGTATGCTACTTATATAATGGCATATTTTATACTCTTTCATACTCTTGATGTCTTGCAGAGATACCTTGTAAAAATACAGTTTTCCCCTCTTCAGGACAGGACTGCTCCTGCATTTTAAAATGCTCGGGAAAATAGAATCTTTGTTTGATCGTTAATACAATGAATACAACAATAATGAAGTAATCAACATATGCCATCATTTTCCTTTTACGTGATCATTTCACTTAGCTTGATTATGGAGAAATGAGTTCTGCATCCATGAAACTTCAGATTGGGATCTCCTTCTTTAGTTCCGTATGAGAAGATGATAAATTTCCAATGAAAAAACAGAGAAATTAGAGAAATTGCAATCAAGCAGCTGAGTGAACTTCCTTCAGAATAATATACACATATATGTATATCAAAAAGGATGAACCTGAAGTTGCAGAGCGCGCTGGCTGCTATCATTGAAAGGTTGGGTTTTTTAATGTCTTTGAAAGGTCACAGCTTTCAGGCTGTATTCCTGGTGACTGCAGGTAGACAAATGTTCTATTCATCTTCAGACAAGGGCAAGAAGGTCAGGCTGAGGAAATAGGAAATACAAACTGGTCATTCTCACTTCAGTCCCTGAGAAAATTATGGAGAAAATACTCTTGGAACACATTTCTGAACACATGAGGGAGCAGGTGACTGGAAGAGCTAGCGTGGAGGTACCAAGGCTAAATCACACCTAATCAATCTCACTGCCTTCCACGATGAAATGACCTGAATTGACTGTATCTGGACATAAAGAGAGAGCCATGGATGTCATTTACCTTTATCTTATCAATACTTGAAAGTCTCTATTTCCTAGTGGAGTTCCTCAGAAGTCTATTACGTGGTTTCTGTTATCTTTATAACATATCCGGAGGAAGAATTGAGGAGGGATTAATTCCTTGTAGTGAAACAGACTGAAGAGTGACTGACTAGGAAGAAGCTCTGCTGAAAAGGGCTTTGGGGTTGAGGTGGCAGCATCATGGCCTGGCAGTAAAGACAACAGCACCCTGGGTGTTATCAACAGGGAGACAGTACAATTTCTCTTTTACATTGTTACTCCCCTTTACATATCACATGTTAGACTGCACTGGAAATGCAGTATCCAGTCCAGAGCCCACCAGTTCAAGATGGATGCTGATAAATTTTAATTAGCTCAGCTGGGAACCATCAAGCAGCTCCAGCACATGACTCATAAAGAGAGGCTGAGGGAGCTGGACTGCTTCACCTGGAGAAAAGATGGCCTTGGGAGCACCAAACAGCAGCTCCTCATCATCTATAAAGTTATAATTGAGATGGATTTGTCTTTTTACTGAGGCTCATAGTGAAAGAATGAGAGGCAAGTCATGCATTAAAGAGATTACTTGCCTAGATAAAAGAGTGAAAAAACACCACCATAAACATAATGGAGCACTGGAACATCCCAGCCTTCAAAAGGTTATGTGTTCTCCATCCTGTCCATCCATCATCATTCTCCACCTCTTGTCCCTGAAATCCTCCAATCTTGGAGCTTTTCAGATGAACAAAGCCCTGAGCCCTCTGCCCCTACAGCTGGTCCTGCTTTAGGTGAACTAGGGCTTTCTGAGGTCCCTTCCAAACTGAATTATCCTATCCTACTACATTAGACAGGAAATGTAGCATGTTGTGAGAATTTTTCTCAGCACTTATTTTACAATAGATTGTCTAGGAAAAAATAAAGTTTAATAGATTTTCTAGGAAAAAATAAAGTTTTCTATTAAACAATTTATGCTACATGTTCATTATGAATAATAAGTCCATTATGACTTCCTTTGCAGTATTTAATCAATTTGACTTTTGAGTACTCATGCTGGTATCATAGTAGAGAACTTACACTACCATTAAAACATATTAACAAAAACATGATGAGAGTCTACCTTTACTGCCTTAGACAAGTTTTCAGAATTTTTAGTCCTTATTACTTACAGGACTTGTAATCCTTCTTAGTTCTGGATTAATAGCCTGCAACTACGTAAAGCGAATGTTGAAAGACAATTCATCATCTTGACACCTGGATGTAAAAACACAGGGATTTCTCTTGGCTGTAAAAGATGCAGATGGACAGTAAATGTAACAGCTATAAAGTATGTGTATAGATGAAAAAAGATTGCTGCTCCTTATTGGAGAAGCACTCCTCACCTGAGAATCAGGATCTGGGGTCAGGAGCCATGTTAGTCCCCTGGAAGAACCTGCAGAACATCTCTTCACCTTGCACTCAAATAGACCTTTTTTCCTTACTCTTATAAGTATTTTTCCCCTCATCAATCCCATAGGTTATCTGAAAAATACTGGGAAGAAGAACCAACAGGATACTTGGTAGCATATTTGGCATCTAGGAAAAATTTGTCTTATGGTACCTAAAGTCTTCATGTGCTTTTTGTGAAGGGAAGTGGTAATTTATTGATAGGTTAATTTATGCTTTTTTGTCTTATGTACAATATCTGTGCAAAAGAGATGTCTTTGAATGTGATTTGTACCTTATTATTATCCTAGGTGTGTAGTTTTAACACACAGAAGAAAAGGAAACACCTTTCCTTTCACATTCTTTTAAGTATAAAATGAACTTCAGCATATTCTTTACTATAAAATCTAAATATCTATGCTTTTAAAAGTCTTTAATAAGTATAAACTGATGTTAAATTGCTTATACTACATGCAACTATAGCATTGCTAATATCCTAGTGTCTCCTGTGCATTGCTGGATTTATTTGGTTTCCTTGAAGATATGAATCACAAGAGGAGAGTATTCCTGCCAGAAGTTTTCCTGCAAATAGCTTTCCTCTTTTTGCAATTTTTTATCACTGTCATCTAGCATGGCTGAGGAATTTTGTTTCTACTGGGGAGAAAGGCAGTTCATCTTTGCAGCTTCCCTCTGTAAAAACACATTTAAAATAACTTTGAAAGCATACAGTTCCTTGCTTCAGGTTTAATGTCTTTGCCCCTACAGAAGATGCCATAAATCTAATGAGACACAAATAGAGGTGAGAAACAACGCGGAAGAGTGAGATAACAAAAAAGAGGGGAAAAGAGGGAAGGAAAAAAAGAAAACATTATCTCAGTGAAAAGTAAGTAAATTACCAGCTGCTGACAAAACCGTAAAATATTGATGATCAGATAAGATGAAAAGCTAAGCTGAATGATTTAAATCTCACAGGCTTTGGATTGATAGCAATTAGATTATGTTACCTCAAGCAGCAAAAGCAAGATATCTCAACATATGTATGAATTTCATCCAAATTAGTTGTTATGAGTGATTTAAAACTTTGGCTGCAATTAAATATTTTTTAGTAGGAAATTTAGGATAGAGATTGACTATCAAAAGGAGGTTTAAGAGACTGCTGACTCGTTTTATAGGAAAAGTGTGTGTGTTGACAGATAACATTGATTTTTCTCAGTATGAACTGATTATAAAACTGTGAGATACAGGTAATAACAG
This sequence comes from Lepidothrix coronata, assembly GCF_001604755.1. Lineage (NCBI taxonomy): Eukaryota > Metazoa > Chordata > Aves > Passeriformes > Pipridae > Lepidothrix > Lepidothrix coronata. Next base: position 1,652,216 of record NW_016690335.1, on the reverse strand, counting down.
CAATAATAACAAAACTGAACTTATAGTCTGAGCTTAGCTGAACATCTGTACTACTGCTAGAATTGCAGTACAGAGTTATTATCCCTCAATTTCTTTCAAACATGTGGAAGATTGGGAACACTTTCTTGAATAAATTTGCTAAATATTTTCCCTGAATCCTTCATTTGTTATTTACTTTATAATATATTTTTGAAAATGTTTTAGGACAAAACTTTGTAAATAGTAACTCATTTACTTAATATATTCAAACATATATCAATCGCATTTCATATTTACTACTCTTCTTTAGAAAAATTTGGTATCTATGAACATGATAATAACTGACATGAATTTAAATCATTGTTTAAGGATGACTTCATTATCAAAATTTTGTTTTCTTTCCTTTTTTTTTTTTTAATCTAAAGACCGAACTGATTTTGCAATGTATGATTCAGCATCTTTGATATACTTATTTTATTGTAGACTACAAGTAATGTAATTGGAGATCTTTTTGGTATGTTAAGTAATGGAAATCCAAGCTTTGCTCTGCCTTAACGTCTGTTGGATAGCTACATCATGTGCATGAGGAATCATAATTTTGCTCTAGCAAGTTAAAACAGTGTGTCATTTAGGCCAGAATATTCAGTTTCCTGGTAGGAGTTAAATCCTCTGCTCCTTCTTCAAAGCTTAAAAAGATTTTTAGAACAAGTATTGCAGCTTATTACAGGAAACATGATAAAGCAACAGTAAAGTAATGAAAACAATGTGCACATTCAGCATTCGTTGACATAAGAATTAGTATTTTTACAGTGCTTTGAAAATTTGAGCATTTTACCAAGATTAGTAAATTATTTTGCTACCTTTGCTTTTTTTCTGACCTTGAGGTAATAATTATATTCTAGTTTGTTGTTTCAATTTACTTCCGTACAATATACGAAAGTATTTCCCATTTTTTTTCAGTTATTCCAAACTGATCCATGTGTAAAGTTCAAGAACAAACCATATTCCTCAGAGTTTTCCACAAAGAGTGAACTCTTTATTTTAGCTGGGCTTCCAGATTTGACTATATTTGACTACTAGATCTTCCTAGATTTGACTAACCTGCCTGTATTTTACAGATTCTATATTCATATGATTTGGAAGCTAAATTGAGCTTGCATTCCTTAACCATATAGTGTAATCAGACTTATCTTTTTTGCTGATAAATGGAGATTGCTTACTGAAATTTATTAATACATTGTAGAAGCCAGACTGCCTGGCATTTCTTGGTGGCAATTATGTATGAGAACCTTCTTTGGTCCTTAGGATACTTTTCAGAATTTCAGTGAGAAAACTGAAGTTTGGTGGCCCTCTAAGAGCTATTAATAACCAACAAAAATTGGTCTGCATTAAAACAAAGAAAATGCACAAAATTATTCATTCACTGCTGCTAAACCCAGAATTAAGCTTTTATATAACTAGAAAATGTGTTTTCTGAGTGTTTATATAGTTGGAAGCAGCAAAAACAGTATAAAAGAGTTACTTTTATATTATTCTTGTTCTACTGTGAGACTTCATGGAAGAAAGATTACTCAGAAGCACTGCTGAGACAAGTAAGACCTTGACTACCTCTGCCCAGGTATAACCTATGAGGTGATTCTGATATGTATTGGGAAAAGAAACAAAACACAGATAATGATTATAGGTGAGATGTGGTTTACCCAAAAACATTAGAATACATTTTCTAGGGATGCACAGGAAAGAAACAAAGAAATACAAATGAACTCTTAACAACTTTAATCCATATAGATTCTTGGGCGTAGGAGACAAGAAGCTTATAATAACCTATGTAATAACAGCTAATTCAAATTAAATAATAAAAGGAATGATAGTTTAGAGTGACTATCAAAAACAAAACAAAACAAAACAACAAAACTCTTAGTGGCTTATACCAATGATTTAACTTAGAAAGCCATATATAGTTAAAGCAACAGTCGCCTGGGGAAATATATCCACAAAAGTCTGACACTGCTCTGTGTAAAGGTCAGGTGGGCACACAAGACATACACACTTGGCCATGCTGGAATCCTCTGCCCAAACAGAGTTTCTGCACCTGGTCACAACTCGTCTGGATGTTGTGATCAGTGCCAACATGTTTTCTATAGGACAAGTGTGTTCATGTTTGTGTGTATGTTTATGGCAGAACAGAAATCACTATCCACCTACTATGCCCATCCTGTTTAGCAAGTGAATCTGAGATTTTATGTTATTGATTAGCACGTTTCTGTCCTTGGGGCTACCTCATCTCTACGTTCCTATGTGACAGATATTGAAAGAAACTGGCAAACTGGCATCTTATTTCAGTTTTTGTATGTGAGTGGATTCTAGTGACTGAATTCTGTGGAACCAGAATCTGCATCAATTCTTATTTATAGAAATTTTATGTACCCATTCAATTATGCATGCTCACCTGATGTCTCACATATATGCAAATCCACATATAATTAGTGAAGTTACGATCTATTGTATTCATCCTACTTAATACACCATATTTATAGGTATATCAGTGTAAAAATATATCTAGTGTTAATCTAGTGAGACTGTTAACTCTGTTAACTTACATTTACCTTAGAGAGAGCAAGAATCCCTTGAAAAAACACATCCACACATGTCTGCAACAGCTCTGTATAAAGGCCAGATCAGAAGACAGAATATAGACACCTGGACCTGCTGGAGTCCTCTGCCCATACAGAGTTCTTGCAGCTGGTCACACCAGCCTGGAAGCTGGTCAGCTGAATAGACATCCTATGTTTAAATAACACTTTTTATTTAAATAAAAGGGGGAAAATATAGTAATGGAGTTAGAAATTATATCTATTTTTAGATAGTTTTTTATCAACATACAAGGTTATCCCTCTGATTATGTATATCAGATCTGCTCATTCTTTCATTAAAGTAAAAATAGAAATACAGTTTATAATGAATTTGTATTGGCAATCATCTCGTCTTCTAACTTATTTTATGAACTATGCTTTTTGAATCAGTGAACACCCATTAGAACCCAGCACAGAAACATTCTTGTTTTATTTTTCTTTAAAAAAGGAAACATATCTAAAATGCAGCAATAGATTTAGGCCCTAACCATTTTCATACTGATTCCAGTCCTCATCTTTTAGATGTCTGTCCTATGTACACTCCTGAACTTCCAACACAGGGTTTCAAAGATAAGCCCCTGTCTAATACACCACAGTCGAAGTATCAGCTGAATCTATTAAGTTGGACAGTAGAAAATATCCTGATGGCTCTCAAGGAGGCCACCTTTGTGCTCCATTATGTCTTTGGAGCATTATTACTGACAAGGAATGCCTCCTTCTTATTCAGGCTGTACTATGTGATGTTAGCTTGCTTCCTGCTTGCTCCTACACAGTGTTTAAACCACTCTTTTAAAAACATAAGTATTAAAAATAACTTTTTTTCTCTTCTCAGATCTGGGGAGGTCATAAAGTAGAATTTCATTTCAAGACACCTTTCTTTTGCTCAGATACTAAATTCTTAGTTCACAACCTTTTATGAACTGCAAGTTTATGAACTTGCAGTATAAATTATGCATGCACAATTATATATTAGTTATAAATATAAACTCCCTTATAAATACTTATAAACTCTCTTTTCTCAATCACCTTTTGTAAACACCTTAGAAATATTGTGGAGGTACCTAGATGTTGCTAAACTCCTGGAAGAAAGAAACTGTAGGTATGCTATCGTCTTGTGAAACAAGGTACCCTCAGCTCTGCTACTAAAGGGATATGTAGCTAGAAAATTTTATGTTCTTAAGAAAAAAAAATCAAGTGTAATGTGACACTTCACCTCATGTTTAAAGCACTCATTTATGAGAAAAATTAGGATTTCCATTAATTCTTTCATTTTGGGATGATTTATCTACAGAAAATATCCTTTAATACAATATAATCTGAATTACAAAATATTAAAATGCAGAACTACTTTAGGACAAGAAATAACTGAAATTAAGACTCCTTTAACCCCTAGTTGGTGCTCCCAACATTTACTACAGAGAACTGCCTGCTGTTTTATGACATGGTATAAAATAAAATAGCCCCACAAGGAAGCTGTGAATGTTTCCTTTGATGTTTTTGGAAGGTCAGAGTGTTTTGCACACACAGAAATGTCTGAGCTACATTTCTGTTTGGGTATGCTGTCCTAACCTTGCTCTTAAAATTCATATGCTGAGGGATCATTTGTGCCTATATAACGACTTAGGAGAGTTTGACTCTGCAGGTATGTGATACAGAGTTGCAAAATGGACTTAAAGTATCTGGCATGAGACCTCCTGAGGATTAATGTACGGTCTCTTTCAGAATGTATTTTGGTTTACACCTTAGGATGACTCTACCTTCCATTCTTTCTCCCCCCAGTGGATGTCATTCACTTGGGACAAGAGGTCTGTATGTATTTGTCTCCATCCAGACAAGAAAACTGAGCCAAGATCTGAATAAACAAGGTACAGTACTAAATAAATGTAGCAGTACTCACAGCTGCCATTGGCTTTGTCAGAAATTGATCTGCTAGTTTGGCTGGAAGCAGTTTGAGCAACTTAAGGAAGATAAGCTGAATGATTCTGGCAAACACTGTAGGAACAAAGTACTTGTTAGCATTCAGATGTTTATTATAAATTTTCTTTGAAACTAAGGAGGCTTTTATGCGACATCTAGGGAAGGTTTTTGCGGCTTATGGTTCTAAAGATAGCAATTCTTTCCTTAGGTCCCACTTTTTGTAGACATGCCTTTTAGCCAATGGATGTAGATGTCTTTTTCTTCCTGTTGAGTAGTGTCTTCTGTTTGATGTATATTGTTTAGCATCGTAAATAATAAGAACATTTTCTTTACATTTAAAATAGTTATTGCTGATTTATGAAAAATACTAAGTTGCCCTACAACCATGTAGCTTGCTTTTTGACATCACTGTGTCTTGTACTCCCTAACATCTCTCCCTTGTTTTCTCTGAGACAACTTCAACTCCTCTTTCACTAGGATACATCCTTCGGATGAGACTGAATTACATCAGTAGCTGATCATTATTCATGTGCTTCTATTCCTTAGACTAGAAAGGAAGTGATACTATGCTGATTCAGTGAAGACATGTATTTATCACTCAGTGAAGATAATACTTTGGGTTTCTCTAATAAGAAGCCATATCTAACTGGTTTGTTGGGACTTTTTGAGGAGTTTGGGGGTTTTTTGTTTTGTTGGTTTGGTGGGTTTTTTTGGGTTTTTTTGTTGTTGGTGGTTTTTTTTGGTTGGTTGGTTGGTTGGTTGGTCGGTTTTTGTTTTGTTTTTTGTTTGTTTGGGGTTTTTGGGGTTATTTTGGTTAAAGCTTTCTGAAATAGACTCTGTTATCAGAAAAAAAAAATTGTTCTGGAAATGTATGAGAAAAAAGTGAAAATTTTACCAGAAATTTCACATTTCTTGTAGGAAAGAGTAAATTTCCATTGTTGCTCATACACAAATAGCAATATAGTAGATGAAACATCTAGAACATACTGTGCATTTAGGTGCTGAAATCTACTGTTTTGAAGAAAAATTGGCCAGAAATATCCTGATAGTGAATTTTTAGGAACCTAATGCCTTACACACAGAGTGAAATGTTATAGAAGTTTTCTGAAACAGATGCATCTGTAGTCTTTTTAAATCCACTGATGATTAAAACTTGAGTAGCCAACCAGCAAAAATGTCAGCAACTTTGCAGGTATAAGCAAGGAAAGAAGAAATGTTGCCTTGCTTCTCCATTCCCGTAGCTTTCAATTGCTTTAAACTGTGGATTTCAAATGAACAGGGCATGAATATAGGGCAGGCTTTTCATTGCCAGTTCCAAGTCTACAACAAATTATGATGTGTTGCCTACAGGGTACTCTTTTTTTATTCACAGATGCATTAAAAATTGGTTGCTGTCTGTGTGACCTGTGAATAAATGATGTTTCTTAAAAAAGATTCACCACAGGTTTTGACATCATTATTTTCTCTGATAAAATGCAGGCAGATCAGAGTGTTTGCAGCCAGCCCATTCACTTCAAAAGCTGCTTTGTATGTTTTTTAGTTTGAGAATGATCTGTTGGTTCAATTAGGAGTTCATTATAGCCCCTATACAATGTGACAAAATCTTCAATTTGATAAGCTAGTCAGAACAGCACAGAAGTCACAGAGACTTCTATAATTTTCAGAACTCTCCAGAAGATAGTGGAAAAATGTATCAGAAAATTTTATTATCTCTCCTCATCTGCTGGAAAAAGCAATTACTATATGGCTATAAAAACAACCTACAGAGTTTCCATGTATTACTGAAGTGGGGCTTGTCTGGTTTTTTTAGCTGTAACAAATGTGGGACAGAACATGTATAGGTACTTCCAGATAGAGATCATGAAGTAATCTTATCTAACATTAAAAGTCTATAACTGATTTCTTCATCTTAGTTCATCACTTCTTTACAGTCAGTGATGAAATATGCACCTCTGTGGAATCTCATAAAGCAGATATCCAAAATAGTTCACGAGTCAAACCCTAAAATGTCCATTTTCTCTTCGTTTCCTCTAATGAAATACTGAGTTAACTTTCTCAGAGGTAAGTGTGGACTAACTACAGACTTCTGGGCATAAATCATTTATCAAAATATAAGAATCCAAGGCCATTTTTATAAAATTACAAAAATTTTTTTTTTTTTTTTTTTTTTTTTTTTGTTTTGCTTTGTTTTCCAGTGGCTTGACACTTTTTTTCTGTGTAGCAATTTGGGTGGCATTTATTCTTGACTTTTTTGTTCTTCCAGATTGTTATTTAAGCAAGAGCCGAGGGAATTCAGTCACAGGACTAATATTTCTTCTTTTTTTAACATCCCACTCCCATGCTCCTCCCTCTGTTTGTAGGGTTGGTTTGTTTATTTATTCACCTACCTACTTGTTTCTTTTTATTTTTTTCCCCTAAATCACGATTTCTGTTTGCAGTTGCCACTGGAAGCTCCTTAGGGTCTCTGCAACCCACATTTTTTGTCAGCTCTTCCCTCCTAGGAGAATGACTCTTACCTGAAAAGGGTGGGTAGCCATACACTATAGCTGACTTTCACACTGAGTATATCAGGCCTGTGCCCATCTCTAGGGGTGACAGGTGTTTCACTGGTATACAAGAGCATATGCAACACAAGGTTTGGCAGCTGGTGGTGGCTGTGAAGGGGCCTAGAAGTTCCCTTCCAGGCAGCTGACAAGATCCCTGGCACATAAAAGGCCTTGACTCACATTGTGCTTGAGAGACAGATGATGTCACCCAGGTCAGGGTGACAGATGTGGTCTGAGTCAGGCACTGAGTCCTCATGAAAAGGAGTTGTAGGTGACCTTGTGACAGTGGGTGCAGATGAGGCTGAGGTGCTCATGGCCTTCTTTACCTCAGCCTTTATTAAAAAGGTTTTCCAGGTGTTTGTGCCTTGAGATAGGGTTCAAGAAGAAGAATAAATTTCCTATGGTGGTAGATCAGTTAATCTTGAGCATTTTTGATCCTTACAAGTCCACAGAACCTAATGGGATACATCTCGTTCAAAAGGATAAACTCTTCTCAGTCAAAATAAGGTCCTCTAAAGTGATTGGAAATGAAGAACTGGCCCTGAAATAAAAGGCTGGGGAAGCTGTGGTGGAGAGGTGGTTTGGGTGGGGAACCTGACAATCATCACTCACTGATTTCAAGAGTAGAAGGTTGGATATTGCTTTTACTGAAATGTTTTAGGTGTAGTGTCACTTAATGGGCATTTAGCTTTCCAATTAATAGCTTGTGTCATATAGTTCAGTCTGCAGAGTACCTGGAATTATAAAGTATTTATTGTGGAGTACCTGAAAATTACATATTATTATATCTTCAAACTTATTTCTAGACCTTGTTAATTTGGATGTTCTCTGGGACTGGCAGGATCACATCAGTACAAAGGAGAACAAAGCTGATATGGTTCAAGATTCCTTTTACACATTCTTGTGAAAACTGAAGGAAAAGAACTGAAATATTATTTTCCAGTCATACTCTTTATTGGTTCTTTCATAAATACTACTTCATCCTTCAATAATAACAAATTGACATGTCCTCACTGAATCCTTTTCATCGTCTTAATTGCACACCAGACTTAATGAATGTGGTGTCTACATAAAAGTAAATCAGAACTGCTGCTTGTTCAACACAAAACATAACGATTTCTCCTGTTTCTTTCAACACAAAATATAATGATTCTAGGCTTGGCACAACTGAGGAAAGACAGTAAATATCTCTTGTGCATTTTATTTGATTGTTTGTTCTTTATTTTATTTTCTGTCCCCCCCCCAATTAGACTGCATCATAACTGTGGACTGGAGAAAACTCAAAACCACAGATTTCCAAGATGTCAGGGTTTTCTCAATCACAAATTTTGTAAGATTTCCCTATTCCTACTTCTTTATTGCAAGACCATTCCTGTAAGCATTTTTAAATCCAGGAATTATTTCTGTGTTTGGCATCACAAAATTTGGAGCTATTAATAAATTGGACATTTTACACAGATGATTGTACCCTGATGCTGTCGCTTGCAATGAAGAAATAGTTACTCCTCCTATTATGCATTCATCTTGTTATTCTTCATTTTGTTTTTCTGAATTCATATCAAATATTAAACAATCTTTATTCTTAAATATTTTCCAGCTAAATTTAATGTTCTATTTATTTGTGCTTTGGAATAAAGAGATAGGTGGTGGAACTACAGAAAAATTTGCTTTTTCTGACAGCCATGTTAGGAATTTTTAAGTGCTATTAATTCTATAATAGATACAAAAAAAATCTTTTTCTTCATATCTTTTTTGCACTCTATTACTTTTCAGCACTGGTATTCATAATCATTGGTCATTGAGGCACATTCTAAAAAAAAAAAAACCTGTAAAAAATCCTAATGAGGAAGTTGAAGTAGACAAGCACTATAGTAGAGACAAATATTTTTGTCTGACTAGCTGATTTTAAAGATAGATGAAAAATAATGTACAAAATGTATGATTATATGTGCTTTTTTATTTCCCAAGGATCCATTGTAGATTTTAGATGGCCAAGTGAATTAATAGAACATGTACTAGCAGGAAAATGTCTTGTAGACTAAACAATAATAGATTTAACTGATTTTGTTCGATGAGATAGAGGTGTGACTGTGTAGTCTGGAAGTCTTGAAAGAGGTTTGTTTCCTAAATTTTAATTCAGTGTAGGTAAGAGTAGATTACTCTTCTTCAAACAACTAATGGATTCATATTCATTCAATGTTTGCCTAGTTATAAAAATATAGACCTGAGGTAAAAGGCAAATACAGAATTACTGGAAACAGAGCTGTTCCAGTCCACCTTGTTATTAGTAAAACTGGTGAAAATGTCTTACTGTTTAAAGAGTTATATTTAGGATTATACAACCCAGAATTTTGATATGTAGCTTTTTATTTTTTTTGCAGAACTATCGAAGTGTATTTCTCAAATGATTTTGCAGATATATTTGCACTGAATTGTTAGGAGTGCTAACTAGACTTCATATTTTACAGCACTGAGTATAATTAAACAAGTAAAGCCACAGAAATAATATGATCAGTATGAAATATTTCATAACATAACACTGATGTATTTATGTTTAAATGTTTTTTGTAATTTTATTCTAGAATACACTGGCCTTCATGACAATAAAGCAATAGGGGCAGCAAATGCATACTCAGAAAGAAACTCATTAATCATTTTTTTAAAAAGTTTTTTTGTTTTATATTTCAGAGCTTAACTAGAAAATATAATAATATATGTAAAAATGAAAAAAACCACAAGCGATTTAGAATTAAAAAAGACAAGATAACATAGAACACAGTGCTTCTTACTTTTAATGTACTTCTAATCTCTTATAGAAGCTCAAATGTCAGCATTTCAGAGAATTAAAAAATGAATATTTATTTGAGAACCAGATTTTAAATCCTTTCAAAAGAAATCAGAATTGACTGACTATCCGTCATTTTGTGATAAATTGTGGAGGGAAGACTAAGAAGCATTCAGTTTAGCTAGAAATTAATATTATTAGAAGTACATGTTACTATTGTATCCTCACCATACCTGCTACCAATCTCCTCTGTGGAAGGATGGAATAGAAACCTATATGGGACAAATCTGGTGGTCCTCCTCAGAGTATGAGAAAACAACCTCAGCTGTGAACTCAAGTGGATCGCTGGTTGTCAATGGTATCACTGAACTCTGACTACAGTTAAGACGTACGTGGGAAACACAATAAGAACTCAATAACTAGTGTTCTCATTCCCACAGCACACAGCAGTAATCCCTTTCTACACCTGTCTTGATGCTGGTGATTAGGAAATATTTAAGCTTTCACCTATGAGATTTTCTGTCCCCGTCTTGCATTCAGTTTTGTTGAACAGCTAAATACTTGCATGAATATCACTGATTTGTTTTGGTAAAGAGAGTAAAGCATCTAAGAACATTTTATAGTTTTTGATATTCAAGTATACTAAACTGAAGTCCACAGAAAAAATTTACTGCATTTTGTAAGGTTGTACCAAATTCAGAATCATTCTTTTCTTCTACTTTCCTTCTTACAAGCACAGAAAACTTGATTCCTACTAAAACAAGTATTTCCTGCCTTCCTATAAAACACTGAAAATTGACCACAGATCAATCAGGACAGAATCAGAATTTCACAGATTTTTTAAAATAAGTATTTCTTATAATTATTTTATATTTAGTAATAATAATATTAATAATAAGAAGAATTCCCTATGTTAACCTGTTTTTTTTTTTAAAAGGAACACATAATAAATGCAGCTTTTTACGTTTTACTTTGGTACCTATATTTCATATGAAGTGGGGAGAATTATATTGTGTTCATAAATACTGTGTTTGTAAATACTGTATGGTTTCTTCTAATATATATTTATTTTTTCATTACCTGTTATTCAAGAAGGTAGGGAGTAGACTTAATAAGAGAATTCAATCCCTCACCAGTTGAGTCCCATGTGGTTTCATTGCTAAAAAATTGTCTGGTTGAAAAAGAAAAATGTATCTGGTACATGATAATGAATTCTCACAAAGGAATGTAAGAATAAAAAGTTTCCCATAATAATACTATAAAAACTAAAATTGCAAACAACATTTTCTTCCTTTTTTCCTTCTGAATGCTTGAATTTTAGTGGTTAAGACAATGATAGTAGAGATTATTTATAGTCCTACTGCCTACCCAAGCTATATATCCTCAAAGACTTATTCAGGAAAAATAAAATCAAGGTCTTTAAATCATGAGCATTCTTACTGAGTAAACAACCAAAGAGAACCACAACAACTCTCAGTAGAAAAGGAAAGTGAAAAAAATAATGAGAATGAATCATAATCAAGCTTATTTACCATGAACAGCAAGCATGATATCTATAAAAATGCAAAAGGTTTGAGCAAGCAGTGGTGCAAATCAATATTTTGGCTACATGAACTCAGTGAGGTTTCTGAAGTGTTTCAAATATTTCTTGGCTCTCTAATACAAAGAAGTCTTGAGAGATAAAATAAATATATCTACTGTATTGTATTAAGTAGAAATGAAGTAACAGACATTTTGCTTTACTGATGCCTTAGTTTCCATGAAAAAGAACACTTGCTCCCGGAGATGATTTTATAGAAGGATACAGACTCTAAATATAATGACAAACTATTGATGACACTCATACAGTTGTGTTACACAGATATACACCTGGAACACTAATGGCAGTACCTCCTACATTTTAATAAGTTGTGTCTAACACATAGCAGCAGGGTGATGCTTTAAAAAGATATTGTGAAAACCAGCTCAGGAGTAGAAATATCTATGTAACTCAGAGCAACAGATAATGTGATGTCATGTCCTTGAAATAAGAGGGATTGTGAAATTGCTATGTCATATCTGTATTAGAAAACAAAACATGGTGTTTTCTGTTCCTTTGTAGATACAACCTGACTTAGCCGACTCAGCACATGAAAGTGTTCTTCAGCTTTGCCGATAAATTAACCAGATGTCTCAAAAATTCAGTAGGTAAGTTTTGTGATAATCAGACTAGGCAAAAAATCATATTTCATTTGAATGATACTATACCTTCTTCAAACATTCTCAGAATATGCTGTAGTTGCTTTGACAGTCTGTGAAAGAGAACTACTTCTTGAGTATGTCTTCCTTCACAAACACTTTACTTAATAAAGAACGTACTAAATATGTGTATTGCAGGGATTAATTTTTAATCCATAAAGCTCCTTTAGTCAGCTAAAAATAAAGAAGATTTATACTAAAATATGAATATTTTAGTATTCATATTTCTTAAAATAATACAGAGCATATAAGGGAGCAAATCATATTGTTTTAATACTGTGGAGTATCTTTCTTTCTGTATAGATAAACATAATTTCGTCAGTTTATCTTTCTATGAGAATGGAAGTAATGCTTTAGAATGGGCTGTTGAAATTATAGGTGTAATACAATATACATAAAATTAACATGATTCTCAATGTTTTCATTGTACTCATTCTTGTTTATTATATTTTTTCTATACAGCTTTTATTTTCATCAACAAAACATTCACACACATGTATTTTTGCATATGATCTTGTTCTTAGTTATTGCTGTAGCATGCAAATCCATGATGATTACAAATTTGTTCTGCCTTATCATGATAGTCTCTTACAAACCCACAAACACACATACACACACACAAGCCAGTGAATATGTTATTGAATATATTTCTTGAATATACTTAATAAATTTGACTTGAATGCTGCAATCCAAATGCATAGAACTCCACAATTTACGAAACATGGGTCTTGGAATGCATTCAGGGCAGGATGGCAAAGCTGGTGAGAAGGCTGGAAGGAGTGTCGTATGAGGAGAGCTGAGGACTCTGTGTTTGTTTATTTCGAAGAGAAGGAGGCTGAGGGGTGACCTCATTGCTTCCTGAGGTGGGGAAGTAGTGAAAGGGATGCGATTTCTTCTCCCTGGAAGCCAGAGACAGGAAGAGTGGGAATGGTTCAAAGCTGAACTAGAGAAGGTTTAGACTGGACATGTGGAAGAATTTCTTTACAGAGATGGTGGTCAAACCCTGGAACAGGCCTCCTAGAGAGATAGTTGATGCCCTTCCCAAACCTTCCCTTCCCAAACCTTCCCTTCCCAAACCTTCCTAAACCTTCCCTTCCCAAACCTTCCCAAACCTTCCCTTTTCAAACCTTCCCTTCCCTTCCCTTCCTCTCTTTTATCTTTTAGTTTTAAGATGTTATACTAATTTCTACTTTTTTCTTTCTTTATTCTTTATTTTTTTCTTCTTATTCCTCTCTAAATGTCCATATCTTAAGATTTCTTAGGACAATAAATTGCTAGATTTTGATCATTAGTCTCTAGGATTCTTTGTTTCCTTTAAATGAATTAACTTCTCAGAAAATAATGAAGGATGACATCACTAATTAGCACAGGTAGGTTGTTTTCCTACTCACCCTCCCAAAAACTCTTCTATTTTCATTCTTCAATATCAGATTCAGGAATTGGAAACATTCACAGACAAAAAAGGTGGGATTCAACTGATATCTGCACTTAAATGTATCATTCTACACTACGAAATGGGGAAAACATGAAATTCAAAAGAGAATTAATTGTTTTACTTCATTAATTTGTTTCCAGATAAGAAACAAACAATATCTGAAACAATATCTGAAAGACCAGCTATTTTTATTACCTCCAAATATAATTTAATATGGCCAACTGAGGTCTGGACACCATAACTGTCTCCACAGGGTGCATCCCGAGATAAATAAGATCTTTCAAAAGCCACGATCCTGTTACCCAACAGTTAATAAGAAGAATTTCAAAAATGTGATGGCTGTTCATCATGTGAAAGCTGCATTTAGATGAACATCCAGCTAGATTCACTACAAGTTTTTGAGCCTTCTGTCTGATATAGAAGACACACCTATAGGTCTACTATTTGTTATATATATGGTTACTGAGAAGAATATCATACACGGTTTTAGCACTTTCTACTGACAGTTGAAGTATTTCTGTTGCATACTAGGTTTTGCAATGAACCGTTTCTCAAAAGATTGATTTTTCACCACTAACTATAGACAAGGTAGACGTCTTGCTCTGCATTATGTATTCCAATCCAGAACAATCCAGAACTAGTTCTTAGACAAGTGATATTGGGTATCACAGTGAGAAATGTACTTCACAGAATCACAGAATATGTTGAGTTGGAAGGGACCCACAAAGATAATTGAGTCCAACTCCTGACCCTGCACGGAACCATCCACAAGAGTCTCACCATGTACCCGAGAGCATCATCCAAATGCTTGTTGAACTCTGACAGGTTTAGTTCTGTGACCACTTCCCTTGGGAGCCTATTCCAGTGCCCAACCACCCCCTGGGTGAATAATCTTTTTCTAATATCCAACCTAAATCTCCCCTGATACAACTTCAGGCCATTCCTTTGGGTCCTGTTACTGGTCACTAAAGAGATCAGTGCTTGCCCCTCCTCTTCCCCTTATGAGGAAGTTGTAGACTGCAATAAGGTCTCCCCTCAGTCTTCTCTTCTCCAGACTGAATAGACCAAGTGACCTCAGCCACTTCTCACACGGCTTCCCCTGAAGGCCCTTCACCATCTTCTTTGCCCTTCTTTGGACACTCTCTAATAGCTTAATATCTTTCTCATATTGTGGTGCCAGGTCACCAGTTCAGTTTTATCCCATTCACTATTACTCTCCGTCCTTGACCCGTGAGGCAATTGCTCACCCACCACGTGATGTGTTTATCCAGTTGTGTGCTGGACATTTTGTCCAGAAGGATCCTATGAGAGACAGTATCAAAAGCTTTACTGAAATCCGAAAAGATTATATCAACTGGCTTCCCTCGGTCAACTAAAGGGGTTACCTTGTCATAAAAGGAAATCAGGTTTAATAAGTAGGACTTTCCTCTCATGAAGCCATACTGGCTATGAACAATGACTGCATTGTCTTTCAGGTGTTTTTCAATACCTACCAGAATAATCTTCTCCACAACTTTACCAAGCACTGAAGTGAGACTGACAGGCCTGTAGTTTCTGGGTCTCCCTTCTTGCCCTTCTTGAAAATCAGGACAACGTTCACCAACTCCCAGTCATCTGGGACCTCTTCAGATTCCCAAGACTGCTCAAAAATTACCAAGAGAGGTTTTACAATGACATCTGCCAGCTCTGAGGATTCTGGGGTGAACCCCATCAGGCTTCATAGGTTTGTAGGGATCCAGCTGCACCAGTTGATCCTGCACAATTTCAGGGTTGACTGGAAGCTGATCATTCTCGCAGTCATGGTCCTCCAGCTCAGGGCACTGACACCCCCTTGGTCTGTCATCTCTGTTGAAGGCAGAGGCAAAGAAAGCATTAACCACCTCTGCCTTGTCTCTGTCCCTGTTTGTGAGGTGACCATCCTCATTCTCTAACAGGCTAATGATATTTCTATACTATTTCCATTAATACATTTGAGAAAACACTTTTTATTGTTCCCCACATTTCTGGTCAACTTCAATTCCAGTTGAGCTTTGGTCTCATGAATTTTCTCTATACAGTACCAAGTAGCATCTCTGTATTCTCCCCATGTCACTTGACCTTGTTTCCATTGGGCATATCCCTTCTTTTTTTGTCTTATTTCCAAGAAAAGATCCCTGCTCAGTCAAGCCTGCCTTCTGCCTTGCCTGCTTGATATCTCACCCTTGTGAGTTGCCTCCTTCTGTGCCCTTAGGAGGTGAGGTTTGAAAAGTGACCTGCACTGATGGACCCCAGCACCTGCAAAAACATTTTCCCAGGGGATCACATACTAATTCTCTGAGCAGCCTGAATTCTTCTCTTATCATGTCCAGAGTCGAGTTTTTACTGGCACTTTTCCTCCTGTCAACTGAGATTTTAAATTCGATCGCCAAGATGGCCACTGATCTCCACTTTGCTCATGAGATCTGCTCTGTTGACAAGCAGTAGATTAAGCATGGCAACGTTCCAAGTCAGCTTCCTTAGGACCTCTTCCATAAAGTTGTCATCCAGGTTTCTTAGGAATTTTCTGGCCTAGGCTGTATGAGCTGTGTGATGCTCCCAGTTAATTTCTGGCAAGTTGAAGTCCCTCATAAGGACAATGACATTTGATTTGGAAGTGTATCTTAGTTCCTCAAAGAAAAATTCATCAGTATCATCATCCTGGCTGGGAGGTCTATAGTAGACTCCCATGATGACATCTGCATTATTTGTTTGCCCCTTGATTTTTACCAGGGTCTCAACAGTGCCACTTATTTTTATTTGCCTCTAGGTAAATATAATGCATTAGAATTACAGCAACTTTGTCACATGAGCCACGTGTTAGTATAGCAAGAGTGGTGTTAGTATAACAGAAGCAAATCTCTCAAATTTTTTCTTCAATAGCTAGTAACTTTTAGGAGAAAAAAATTATCAAAGAAATAATAAGAAAAAAAATTAAGGCAAAGGCAGTCAATGAATGAAAAAAAAAAAAGTGATCAGCAGAAGGCATTTAACTTTACAAGAAGGCATACTGGCAAAGCTAAGATTCCCTGAAACTATTCATGCCAAACTGACTTGTCAGTAGAAAGAGAACTATCTACAGGCACAAGAACTATAAGCATAGTGAGGCAAATGTTAATAGGAAGTGACTTTCCCTGCCGTTATTGATCATGCTAATGACTGAATATTGCTCTTCAGGCAGATGTACAGTGTGTGAAAAGGGGATGGTAAGTCCTAATGCAGCCAGAAGATGAGACATCCCCCATTCCTTGAGGTGCTTTAGTATGTACTTTCTGATTCTACAATAAAATTCAGCTTTCACAGGGACTAAAATGAATAAGAAGATTTTTAATGTTTGTATCCGCTTCTCTGTCATTGTCTCACAGATTAAATCAAACCTGCTGCCTACTGAACAAGGTCATTTTTTGCCAGTTTAGTGCCACATTACATTAAATTCAACAGACATATTACAACAATTTTATGATGTAGTACTAGCTGTGTCAGAGGTTCACAGATAAACTTTCACTTTTAACAGCGAGTTCAAAGGCTATTGGTCAAATATTGCTTCTAGTCATAACTTGGCACCAGAAAGACACCATCTGGCCGCATTGTTCCTGGGCATTAAAATAATAATTTATATAGTTAGAGATTCTGCTCTAAGGATGATTAAAATTTACTGCTTCCATGTTCCTTTTTCTTTTAAATTTATTTTTACTCACAGTAATTAGATTTTAATGTAAATATCAGGTTTGGAGCAAACTATACATAGTGATGTATCAGGTTTTGAGGTGCTGGTGCATTCCAAACAAGGGGAACAAAGCTGATGAATGGTCTTTTAAGGAGTGGCTGAGGGAACTGTGGTTGTTCAGGGAGGACCTTATCACCCTTCATAGCTACCTAAAAGAAGGCAGTAGCAAGGTCGGTGTCAGCCTCTTCTCCCAAGTAGTGAGTGATGAGAAGACATAACCTCAAGTTGAACCAGGAGAGGTTTAGGTTGGATATTAGGAAAATTTTCTGTGTAGAAAGGGCTGTCAAGCATTGCAAAAGGCTGCCCAGAAACTGGTAGGTGTAGTCAGCATCTCTGGAGGTATTTAAAAGATGGATGAATGTGGCACTTAGGGACATGGTTTAGTGGTGGCCTTGTCAGTGCTGGGTTAATGGTTGGACTTAATGACCTTAAACATTTTTTCCAATCTAAATGATTCTGCAGTTCTATTTGAACACCAGTCCTGGTCTTCACATGGAGAAAGAAAATTGACAGAAAATTACATTGACAGGTGTCGTATAATTATGCTATTTACCTTGTGTTGAAACTTTTATGTTACTTGGATTATTAATTTCATACCATTCTACAGTTAGCATTTGTTTCAAGACCTTAGTAAACAAGAACAGAAAGAATAAAAAAAATCCAACTAAACTGGAATTTCACAAGACCTTTTCAACATACTTAATGATTTTTCTCCATATTCAGCATGTTTTTCACATTCATAATCTTCTACTGGCATGTTTCTAATATTTATTGTCCAGCTCACGCAGAAAAATGTCCATCTAAAAAGTATTTGAACTCCTGTTTTTCACTGTTCTAATGTGAAATCACAATAAACTGTTATTAATGATGTGTTTTATGATTCTTTTTAGAGTAGTACATGGAGGTAGTTTTGGTAATTGTAATGGTTTGGTTTTTAGGCCTCTTCCTGGCAACCAGATTGAAATTAAGGAAGTATCCATATCCCAGTATTCCATCCTATTCTTTACGTAAGCAGAAATATAAATAGAAGGGAGAGGAGGTTGAGTCCTTCTTCTCTTCCAGCAGACTTGGAGAAAGCAGCCTCCCTGTGGCTCCTCCACCTGTGGGGGTGTGGGCCTGTGGTTTGTCGAGAGGCCACTGCCTTCTCCCCGAGTTCAAGAGAAGAGATGCGGTGATTGTGGGCTGGGATGTTTCTGCTTTCTCAAGGAAAGTATTGCGATTTCATTTGCTAGCTCTTTATTGACTGTGTATATCTGGTTTTGGTTTTTGGTTTTGTTTTTTTTTTCTTTTTGGGGCTGTTTGGGATTCTCTTTTTATATGTTTATAGTATTATAACTGTATAAAAATGTAATTTATGTATATATATATATATACTGCTTTGGTTTTGTCATTTCAGTTTTTTGGTAGCTTTTCCTTTCCAATTCCTTCCACTGTGTTCATAAGAAAAGGGGGGGGAAGGGCTTTTGGTGTGGTGTTGGGCACTTGGTGGGGGGTCAAGTCCAAACTGCTATAGTAATGGCAAAAATAATACAGAAATAAGTGATTTCATTGCAAAAATTCAATGTTGGGAGTGGTTCCTATAGGTATCTAATAGAAAATTAACTTTAAATTTTCTTAAATGATTCCTATAGAGACCAAAAAAAAATGTTTTTTAATGACTTAAAGGGAAAAGCAAGAATTAAGAAGAGCAAATGTAGTGAGGCATCAAACATATTAACACTGAAGAAATATTTTTGTGCTGTTCTACCTCTTTTACAGAGAGTATGCTTCTGTGTCCATGAGTCTACTTGGATTAAAAAATTTGAAGCATTCGTTAGTTGCACATAAAATGAATCTGAGGCATCTGATCCAGAGATCATTCTTCCTGACAGGAGCAAAGCAGCATCACACAGTGATGTGTCCTTTCAAGAGGACATGGAGTTATGAACTTTGATATGGGAAAGATGCCTTTGAAGGTCTGATTATATTTGTTTCTGGATTATGATCCACACAAGTTATTTTACTGCTAATAAATAATTCTCTGTAGTTTTTACTCTTCCTCTTCTACATATTTTAACATAGAGAGTTTGAACTCTGATTACAACTAGATAAGTATAAAAAAAGGAAAATAATGTTTACCTGATCTCACAAATCCATTCCTTAGCTGTTTTTACTTTCATTGATAGCTTTGAAACACTGTGGATTTTGGTGAAGAAGTCTCCTACTTAATATCTGTATATCTGTGCACTCCAATTAACTTATGCAAATATATACACTCCTATGTACATCATTTTATATAGTAATGGTATATACAATCATGATTATGTATCTGTAGAGATATTTTAATTTTTTAAATAATTTAATAAATTAGTATAAAAGTTATTAATTGCACTCATATTTCAATTCAAATAGAAAATGCAATGCAAAACCATATATTTCCTTAAGTAGGGTTGAATATGTCTTGGAAATAGACATCAGAATAATGAACTTTACATTTCTTTTTTCATTGTGCCATTTTTTATTTTTTTTTTATCTTTGTCAGACTTTCTATCTGAGGGTGACATGATGGAGTACAGGAAAAAAAATATTTTTTATTTTACTTATTTTAATTTTTTTTTCTGAAATAGGAGGGTTTTTTTACTTTACTCTCATATTATTTATTTTGGGAAGAAAAATGTGATGGTTTATATACATTTTGTTCATAATCAATTAAGAAGATATATGACAGTCCTAACTAGAAATGTGTAAAAGGAAAATAAGAAAAAGGTTTTTCTCCACTATTATTTTCCAAGTAGTTTCGAACTTCCAATCAACACACATCTAAATTATTTGCAATATCAAATTATAGTAGTATCAGAGAAATGGATCCCTAGGAATACACAGACCAAATAAAATGAGAATTCTGTCCCAGAAGCTGATTTTGGTCATAGTACTGTTGTTTGAAATGAGTATCACACTGACTCAACTTCATCGTATTTAACCTCACATGAAACAAAGCTGTTCTTCTATTCCCTTTTTGAGATTCTATTAGCTCCCCTGACTTCAGTGGGAGCTGTCCCAGTGAAGTAATTATTCTCACTCAGCTAAAAGAACAGAAGCAACTGACTGGGGAGAGACACTGCAGGTGATGCTCAGCATTGCTCTCACAGCAGGAGTGGGGATGAAAGGCACCAGGTAACATCACAGAAGCCACTCAGCCACCAGGTCAAGATAAGAAAAGAAAAACTGTTGGTAGCAATTCCACCTTTCCCTCAGGAATAAAAAAGCAGCCCTAGATAGCTCTCCGGAAGGATGACAAAAACTTGGTGAAGACTGTAGAACACCTGCACTTGAACTACAAAGAAAAGGAAAAGCTCAATATGTGTTCAAACTAAGTGATAATATACTGCCTCAGGGCACCAGGCTTGTAAAATGCTCGGTAATACCGTTAGGTATGTATATATGTTATTCAAAAGACAGTATGAAAGAAAGGTTAAAAATGAGAAAACCATGCTGTATATTTTAAGGGATGACCATAATCCAGTGAAATATCCCTTAAAATGTGTGTAAAACATAGTGTATAATCTATAGAACTTTCTACAGAGAAAAAATACATACTTTGTTTTCATACTTAAAGTATTTTTTGTACATATTCAAAAAAAATTGTTGTGATGTTATCATATAGAAAATTTACTGATAAATCAATAGGTATTGATAATTTCTATTTAGGAAACATCAATCTAAGAACCTACACTGAATAATCAGTATTGTAAATTTTATCATTTGCAGCATTATGAGTGAATAAAACCTCTGTAATCTAGAAAAGAGTAAAACAAAGTAAAGAGTAAAATGAAGTAAAGAGTAAAACAAAGTAAAGAAACCTAAGACTGGCCGGTATAAAAATTATTCTAAAACATCACTAGTTACACAGAATTTTACAAACAAAGTGTAAATGATGATGCAACAACGATTGCAAAAGAAAATGACATATCCTGCCTCTGGGGGGTAATGACCTCTTGCTTCAGGAAAGGCTGGAGACTGAGTGGCTGGAAAGGAGCTCTGAGGAAAGGAACCTCCGTGTCTTGATGGACAAGTTGAACATGAGCCAGCAGTGTGCCTTTCTGGTAAAGGCAGCCAATGTCTCCTGGGCTACCATAGGCACAGTGTTCCCAGAAGATCAAGGCAAGTGATCCTTCACCTCTGCTTGGTCCCAAGGAGACACATCTAAACTGCTGTGTTCAGCACTGGGCTCCTCAGTACAAGAAGGACATGGAAAAACTGAAGTGTGTGCAGCTAAGGGCTACAACGATGATAAAGGGACTGGAGCATCTGACAGGAAGAGCAAGGCTGAAACAGCTGGGGCTGTTCTGCATCGAGAAGAGAAGAATCAGGGTGATCTTATCAATATATACAACTGACTGACAGGAGGAAATAAAAATATATATGCCCTTATTAGAGATTAGACCACCTTTGGGATACAACTGAAAAAGAATCACATTTAGTTTCCTCTATAAAGTAATACACTTGCACCAAAAATACTCTGCAAATTGAGCCTATGGAAATCTTAGATGAATTTATGCCAAAATCAAACTACAGTTCCAAATTTAAAAAAATACTGTAAATGCAATTTTATCTTGTTCAGTTTATATTATGATCCAGGGTGAACATAAACATTTAATAGTCATTAGAAAATACAGAAAACAAAACTCATTTGTCACAGAAAACTTGTTACTTCCAGAAAAAATATCAGTATAGAGCAATCCAAAATTGTCTGAAATTCTTGAGAAAATTCTTAGATAAAAACAGCTAATTTGACACTTTTATCAAGGAACACCAGAAAAATTTCACTCCTCATATGAGAAGACAGAACTCGAGCATATGTGTACTCTGTTTCATGAAGTGTGATATAAAGACAACTAAGTTGTCAGCAACATAAGACTAAATACACAAAGCATGGCTTCAAGCTGAGAATATAACTTTCAGTCAAAACCAATCACCAATCACTGCATTATTACCAACTTGCAAGAATAACCATGAGAAACCATGTAGCTTGCAGAATTTAAAGCTAGTCCACAGCCAAACAGCGAGGAAACCTGTTCCTTCCTCATATTTGGCCCTTCTCAGTCCATGGCTGTGTCTGACAGCAGTAGCACATTCCCTGACTCCACAAAGGAGAAGGGATGGGAGGTCCACCTGCTGCTCCCACATATCATCTTGCTGCCTGTCTACCCCACCCTCCTGAGGTACACAGTACTGGAGCATATACATTTACCTAGAAGATGAAGGTAGTGTCAGGCGCAAAGCCAGGCTAGGGATAATTGCCAGATAAAAAACAGAGAAGCAATTCTGCTGCCACAGTGAGTTCACCACCATCATAAATCTGCTACCAAAGGCAATGCAGTATAGACATGCCAGTGATGATGTTGAAAGCCTTCTGGATTTTTGAATGCAGTGTGTGCTGAACAATGCTGATGGTTCATTGCACCCAGACACTGTGGACAAAGCAACTTGCCTTAAAATGAGTTCATACACCTTTGCCCATTCCCAGCCTATTATGTCTTTTAGTTGAGACTATAAATGTCCTTGTGGCAGCAAGTATCTTTTATTATATTTCTGTCTAATACTTAGCACAATGGAGTCCCTGGCACTTAAGAGTCCTGACAACGACAAGTAGAAGTTAATACATACTCCTTTATTTCACCATTGCTTCCAACAGCCTTTTTGAAAATACAATAAGATTAAAATCTATAAAAAGAAAGATCTGTCAAGTGCTTAAAACAACCTTATGTGACCAAAGCTGAAGCAACACCCTTTGATATTGAAGACCTCAAAGGCCTGCATGGTCAATGTAATAGCACATTATTTCTGGTTGCTACCAACTCTGTCTCCCTGTCCCAACCTCTCCTGCAGTCTCTAAAATGAGAGACTCTGCAGTTGCAACACCAGCTGTAGAGGTCAAAAGGCATTTATGATGTTTCATTTACACTCTTATAACAAAGAATTACTCTGGAGGATTGACCTTGGCTGGGTTCTAGGTGGCTACCAAGCTGCTCTATCATATCTCTCCTTAGCAGGACAGGGTGAGGGAAAATAAGATGGAAAAAACTCATGGGTCAAGGTAAAGGCAGTTTAATAAAGAAGAAGCAAAGCTTGCACATGTGGAAGCAAAAGGAAACAATAGATTTATTTTCTACTTCCCATCAACAGATGATGTCCATCTTCTTCTCAAGAAGTAAGGCTTCAGTACCCACAGTGGTTTCTCTGAAAGACGAAGATAAATCATGAGTGCCCAAGCTCCCACCGCTTCCTCCTATTTTCTCTTAGCTTTTATATCTCAGCAGTCATCATATGGAGCGGAACATCTCTTTGGTCAGTTTGAGTTGACTGTATTGGCTATGTACACTCCCAAAATTTTACCCACCCTCAGCCTACTGGTAAAGGGAAAAAGTTGGAGAGACAGCCCTGATGCTGTTGAGCACTGCTCAACAGTTGCAAAAACACTGGTGTCTTATTATCTCCTTTCTAGATACCAATGCAAAGCAGAGCACTATGAGGGATGGTACAAGGAAAATTATCTCAGCCAGACCAAATATAACTGCTTATTCAACGGTGTCCCTTTTAAACTCTCTCCAATTTAAACTCAAAAAGTTTTGAAATGCTACAAAGTGTGGGGCAATGACCCCATAATACTTTTTGATCACATTTAAGAGAGATTCAAGTCAAATTCATGTGCAATCTGATTTGAATAGGCAAGGGAAGAGGGAAAGGAGCAAAAAGAATTTGTATTTCTCTTTTTTTTTTTTTTTCTAGCTTTTCTCCCCTATGGAGAATTCTGGTCAGAACACAGTATCCTGGCCAGCAAGAAGTTACAGATATGCTGCCAGTATTAAATAACAGTGATCTAATCTAGTCTGGTCCCAGAAACCAACAAATTGCAAACATCTGAACTATTTCCAGAAGCCAGGAAAACCAAGTTCCAAATTTTGCTTGTTCTTTTCACTGCCAAGAACAAGGTGTCCAACATAGCCAAAATACCAGCCCACAGCAAAGACATATCCAGTTTTTTCTACAAGTCTAAGGAACCATAGTCCAAACAGTGCTTTTGACATGCAAGGCTGGTATCAAAAGCAGTGTGGTACAGTTGTGCATAGCCCCAAGGAACTTAAAGAAATATACCAATACTGCTGATGTTAAATAGTCAGGAACAGTTAAATAGGGAACAGTTATTCCTACACTCCTTAGGATCTATCAGGCTTACCTTCAGGTAATCCCAAATTTCATTGCCATTTATTTAAAATAGACAAAATTAGCTGCATACATTTTTATATTGATTTTTTTTTTCCTATTATTATTTCACAACCCTCATCATTCTGACACCTTGAATATTTATTTCTAAAGGTCATTTTCCTGACACAGGGTATTCAATTCACTGAATGACAGTGGTAGAGGCATTCAAGATGTGAGCCAGATGCTACAAAATCAAGATGATGATGTGGATTTTTTCAGGATTCTGTATTCTAGGGCAGCAGCTGATCTCTATCTTAATAACCTTCCAGGATTTCTGCTAAGCCTCAAATCCCTTCTCAATAAGGATGTTTATACAAAACCTCAGCAGTCACTTTAGAGTTTCAGCTTGAAGTGTACAAAACCTGATGTGCAAATCTATGTACAGTTTTTATTGCCATTCATTGACTTGCTTTCCTTGGCAACATTATCACTAAAAAAAAAGTGTCTGAACTGTTTCCTGCTTCCATCTCCCATACCAAAACAGTCTAGCTGAATAGAACAGGAGTCAGCAGGAGCAGAATGACCTGATTTGGATCTCTGCCTGCCTTAAGACACTTAATTTAATTTCACTGTTCGCATTTACCAGGCAGTATTGTAAGGAACGGGCATTCAAAAGGAATGTTACTGTGCTGAAATTAGAGAATGCAAAATTAGTGTTGAAGTTGCTGATTTTTTAATATAGATGTAAGGATTTGCACTGAATGCATGTTATAAGTATTGTTTGTACTTATCATATATTTAAAGAGAGAAAACGAGATGCCTTTCACCTTATTTATATACATATGTAAACTATTTTATTTGCATAAATTTAACATTGATTTGTTTCTCTGACTTCATGCAGCCATTGTTACAATTATACTTTTTTCATTTATAGCAGCCTTTTGCAGTTCAGCTCTACAGAAATGAACATCAATACTAAAAAGTATCTTTAAAGATTCTATGCTGTTTTGCAAGATGCCATGCTGAGAAACCACTGTGTATTGACAGTGGTTAAAGTTAGAATTGAAAACTGTGTTTTAGGTTTACTGATTCATTTACCTCCACTCCATAAACTTGACAGCTGTACTCAAAGGTTGATGTGAGTTGCCATCGATGTCTTGTGGAGCACCAAAGGTCTGAAAGAAATTTTTCTTTCTATGGGACTCAAGATTTGGTAGGGGATCTTCAGAAAAGCCAAATTGCAAGGCAAGTAGTCTCTCCTAAGTGATTTCAGTATCTTTAAATCATCTTCTTGCTCAGCAGGACCATTGTGAAAGCCTATTATTCTTTCTGTGAAAGCCTGTTCCCTTCTAACTGTGTGCTCTCAACCTGAACTGCTGTTATACATTTTTATTTTACACTGTGCATCTGTCTGGTGCACAAAATTATCATCCACCCTGACATTATCTATATCCTTCAAACATTTTGTATTTCCATTAAAGCATAACATCTTACCTTTTGTCCCTTGGGCAGTATCAGTACAGGTTATGTTAAGTTTGTAATTGGAAATTATTCTTGAAGAAATGCAAAATAGGAAAATGTTTTGGGGATGGTCTAATGTCATGGAAAAATTTAGTAAAGGGAGACCTCCTTGCTTTCTGGGTTATCTGAAGATGTAGCAGGCCTGGGGGCCACTAGGCTTTCCCTTTCTTTGTTGGTATATTATCCATCTGTCTGAGTCCCTGGGAGACCTTCACAGATAATATTTTAGAGTAATTTGACAGTGTAAGGCTGGCAAGGTACCAGATGAACAAACAGAATGTCTACACTGTAAGTCTGGTCACAATCCCAATCCCAGATGCACAAATAGTATGAGTTACACTATTAATCTGGGAGCATTCAGTAAACTGCCAGATGCACAAATAGCGCAATTCGTTGGTTGTTGTGACAGAGAAAGGTTCAGAAATTGCTGTTGATAAATACGTTGGTATCAGAAAGCATAGGCAATAGTTTACCACGGAATAAGGATGGGTTATTTACTCACTGGGATATTTTCACTGGTTAATTTGGTTCTTATCATTCCTCAACTCCCTCTCCCCACAGAATCCTACAAATAAAATGAAAAAGGACAACTTGCCAAACAGGAGATGGGAGAAGAGGCAACAAGTAGAGGAAAAAGAAGGAATACCATATAACAATACTTTTTTAAAAATATCCTAAATACCGTGAAATGCTATATTTACTCTGGTGTCAGTCATCTAATAGATCAATATTTTTCAGAGTGCTTTAAATTGATTAGAATCTTTTGCATAGCTAATTATTTCATTAATTCGATTAATAATCATCTTTGTTGTATATTATTAAAGCTAACTTGCTAAGCTTTATTGGATGAAAATCAAAAATCAGCAACTTTCTAACTACAGAACATAAGAAAGGTAAAATAATAAAACATGTAAAACCAGCATTTATATATCTCTAAGGTTTATGCCATGTGTCAGATAACTGTGTAATCTCTTCCTATTGATGGTGACTATGTAGTTCACACAGCCAATAGATCTGGGAAATAGCCCATGTCTTCAAAAACTACCCATATAGGGCTCATTAATTTGACAAAGGTGAACTATAGTGCCAGTTGAGACAGAAGTCAGATATGTGGCAACATAATCAAGTTTAAGGCAACCTGGAAAAAGAAATATTTATATGGTAAATATGAATGGGACTTAAAAGAAAGATGCTGTCAGTCTTAGCTGTTTAACATAGTCATGCAGCAGGTGATCCTGAGAGTATTTAACATGCTTCTTTGGGAACATAAACTCAGATGCCTACAAGAATCTCAGGACATTAGCTTCTGAGGATTGAGATGTTGAAAGTAAATGCCTAATATGAACACTAGGTACTTTATTGTCACCTAAACTTTTTGATTCTCTGTCGATCAAAACCTTCAATTCTTCTAAACTTAGACATTATGCACTCAGAAAAACTGAACGTCCCAAACTGATTGATGAAAGAACATGGCAGAAAAGAAACAAAAACTACGTTATAGGTTGCACTGAAGTAATAGAAGAGTAATCGAGCAAGACGAAAAATAGCATAACTACTGTAGAATATAATATGCACCAACTGAATAAAAACAGAAATCATATTGAGTTTTTTTAATGATTCCTTGATACAGAAGAGGAATGGAAAAAGAATTATCTTCCTTGGAAAAAGCAAAGGCTTTTATTGGACTGATGACTAAATGCCAGTGTCAATATTTGCTTAAAATTTCAGAAATAAATTAACCAGATAAATGTTTTGATGCAATTTATCTCTTATATGACTTATGGTACATAAACCAGGAGCAATAAAAGCACTAGAATTCAATATAAATAAGAAAACTGAAACAATTTTAATTGCAATTCTTGTCAATCTATTTTATAATATTTTATTTTTCTCCTCTGCATATTGCTTACTATCCACTTATGATCATAAATTTAAGTCAAAGTGGGCACCAATAAAATATATTTAATAAAACAGCAAATAAAATATAATTTATTTTTTAAAGTATTACCTCAAATGTCTATTAACCTTATATAGTACAATAAAGAATTCTAAACACTGTAATCCTATTTATGTTAATATTATCTAAATAAAAAATACCTAAGAACCAAGAAAAATTTTTGCTCATTGTGAAGAATATATTTTACTGATGTGAGAAACTTATAAATCAAATAGATGAGGTAAAAGAGGGACAACAAGACACAACTGGACAACAGTCCGTAGTATGCTATTTTTTTCTGAGTTTTCTGTCTTCTAGGCTTAAGTAAGAAGAAAAAACTATATATCAGAAAAAAAGGCAAAAAAATGGTAGTGACACTAAATAGGAAATGATAAAAAGAAGGGAAGGACACTTCTCATGAAAAAGAAGGAACTAATGTATAAATTTAAAAGTATTAAAGAATATAGTAAAAGAACAGTAAGGTAATGAAATAAGAACAGTATTTTATGCAATTTCAGAAATTAATCATAGAATACCTCACTGTATTAGTGGTTTCATTCACTGATCTGGCTTACATTCATTGCTAACACTGCCAATTTTTTAATTGGTATTTATCTTCAGACTGAGACACTTAAGTTTATGTTTACAACACAGGTGTCTTCACCCAAACATCACAATGTTATTCAGCTGCGTAATTACAGATGTCTGGTACCATTTCCCATGCCCAGAGTTATCCAAGGCTTCAAAATGTTATAGATAGGTTTCAGATTTCATAAGTTAAGTTTCTGATTATTCGTATTTGTTCTGTGTGTTTTTCAGTGTGCACTTTGTCATATAGGTCATAGAATTGTAGAATTGTAGAATTGTAGAATCATAGAATTATGGAATCATAGAATGGTTTAAACTGGAAGGGAACTTTAGGGAACTTTAAGATGTCTAGTTCCAACCCCAATGCCATGCTCAGGGACATTTTTCTCTAGATCAGGCTGCTAAGAACACCATTGACCGCTTACAGTGACGAGGCAACTACAATTTCTCTGGGTGACCTGTTCCAGTATCTCACCACACTCACTGTGAAACATTAGCTCAGTTGATTAGAGCACAGTGCTAATGACACTAAGGTTGTGGGTTTGATCCCTGTATGGGTCATTCATTTAAGAGTTGGACTTGCTGATTCTTGCGCATTCCTTCCAACTCAGAATATTCTGTGATTAAGTCCAATCTAAACCTACTCTCAGTTTCAAATTGTTACTTCTTTTCCTATCACTACAGGCCTTTGTAAAAAGTCTCTCTCCGTCTTTCTTCTAAGCCCTCTTTATATATTGGAAGGCCACAGTAAGGTCTCCCTGGAGCCTTCTCTTCTCCAGACTGAACAACCCCATCTCAGCCTTTCTTCATAATAGAACTGTTCCAGTCCTCTGATAACTTTCATGGCCCCCCTCTGGACCCACTTTGACAGGTCCATGTCTTTCTTTTGCTGGGGGGCTCCAGAGCTGGATGGAGCGCTACAGATACTCGCAAGAGCAAAGCAAGAAGAGGAGAATTACGATTAGAGATTGCCCATATGCTTCTGCAGGACAACATACTTGGTCTTGTTGAACTTCCTGAGATTCGCATGATCCCAGTCCTCAAGGCTGTCAAGGCCCTTCTGTGTAGTGTCCCTTCCTCCAAGCGAAACAACTGCACTGATCACCTTGGTGCCATCTGCAAATTTGCTGAGGATGACTCAATCCCACTGTCTGTGTCACTCCACTAAATGGGCTGAAGTCATTAAGAGCATCCAGTCATTTTGACTACGCCTCTATCACCTGGATACAAAACTTTAGTTTAGATGAATTAGCACAGCTGTAATCTTTTGTAAGTAATGAAGAATTGAATTAGGTGTAGATTGTTGGGTTTTGGTTGTGTTTTTTTAAGTCATTAAAGATGATATTTTATAAGTGATGTGAACAAATAGTGAAGCATCTTTAACCATTATTTAATCAAAACACATTGTATTGTGTCCAATCTTTCTTATTCTTCAAAGATCATCACAATTTTAATAGTAAATTTGAATTAAGAATCCACTATCAATTGGCTATGTAACCATGGCTTTCCTGAAATCTACAAGTTTATACTTTCTAAAAGGCTTTACAATATATATTCTACTAAATAACTGAATTGATCCAGAAATAAGACGTCTTTTGTTTGTTTTTGTATTTTAACATCAGCCTCCATTAATCTGCTGACTGGCTTTTTTGAGTAACATGAAAAAAACCTGAAATATATCTCTCTGGTCATTCACATAAATTTAATAGTGAAAGACATAATTTATACTCTTACTAAGGACTGCTTACCTCAAAAAGTAAAGAACTTCTAAAAGAAGGATTTAACATTTCAAAAAACTCTAAAGCATTTATCTTTCCATTTATAAAAAAAAAAAAAAGAAAGAAAAAGAGGCTGAAAACACAACCCCCGTCATTAAAAATACTTTTGTCAATTACTAACAAGTAATTAGCCTGGCTATGCTGTACTGTAATTAGTATAATGATCTGCACTACTAAACTTGTCAAACAAACGCCCTCTTCATCATCTAAAATCCTCCAATTATTTCCTTAAAGTTTACATGGAATATTAGTAGGCACATTTTTAATAACTGAAACCACTTTTTTATATTTTTCTTCTTTACTGAGTAGTATTTTACATGAAGACCATTCAATACCAGATAGAAACACAGACTGATTAAAAATGTTTAAACAATTCGCCTGGTTCTGTTGTACAAAGAAATATAGTTGAGTAATACTTTTTTGCTGACATTGAGGTTAATGGGATTTCTTGGCTAAGACTAGAAGAAAATGGATAGATAAAGATTGCAGGGCAGCACTGAACTGTTACGTATTTCAAAAGCTTTTTATTGTGGCATATAAACAGGGCGCATTGCTAGAAATAAGCAGGTCTGCAACTTCTTAGGTGAAACTGGCAAGACGGCTTTATTGAGGTGGAATGGAAAGGAACACAACTGAGCTGGTCAAAGGTGATCAGAAAAAGACCTCAATATAAAATGGCTTCTGCCTTATATAAGGTAGGGTAGAGAAGGTGCTAGAACAAAAGGTGGAGTTAAGGCGGAGCGTGTAAATTATAACCATAAAGGGAGAATATAACCATAATGGATTACTGCTGCAATGCACCAAATAATGACCAATAGGAAAATGGGGTTTACATACATAAGAAATAAGAGATAGTACATAAAACGATAATAAAATAAAATGCAAAATACAACATAAGACCACATAAAGCTTAAATATATATCTACAAAAGTCCATATCTGCTTATCTTTATGAGGAGGAGTGTTGAATTAGGGATTCTTTCTCCAATCTCTGTAATTCCACTTCCAACACATAAATGTGGTGATGCATCCACAAGCATTCCCACAAACGTAGTTTAATACCAAAAAACCCAATATCATCCATTACATTCTCATATAAAAATTTACTGATGAAATCGGAAAGGGTTTTGCATATATTTAAAAGCTTAGACACTGCAGTTAAATTTATAAAAAGAGGGTTGGTTTTGTTTTGGGTTTATTTGTTTTCTCCTTTGGAGTCAACAACACTAAAAGAATCCACACAAATTTTAGAATCATAGTATCACAGGATCATTGAGGTTTGAAAAGACCTCTAAGATCATCAAATCCAGTTGCAAATCTGACACTGACAAATCCACCACTAAACTATGTTCCTAAGCACCACATCTACACCTCTTTTAAATACTTCCAGGGATGGTGATTCAATTACTTCCATGAGCAGGTTGGTGCAGCTCGAGGCCATTTCCTCTAGTCCTGTAAGTTGTTACCTGGGAGAAGAGACTGACATCCATCTCCCTACAGACTCCTTCCACATAGTTGTAGAGAGTGATAAGGTCTCCCTGAGCCTTCTTTTCTCCAGGCTAAACAATGTCAACTCCCTAAGTTGCTCCTCATCAGACTTGTGCTCCAAATCCTGAGCCCTGAGGAACACCACTAGTGACTGGCTGCCAATTGGATTTAGCTCCATTGTCCAAAATTGTCTGGGCCCAGCAATCCAGTTTTTTAACCAGTGAAGAGTGCACCTGTCCAAGCCATGGACAGCCAGTTTCTCCTGGAGAATGCTGTGGGAAGTGGTGTCAAAGACTTTTCTACAGTCTAGGTAGATGACATCTACAGACTTTCCTTTATTCAGTAATGTGGTGGGTTGACCTTGGCTGGACGCCAGGTCCCCACCCAACCGCTCTATCACTTCCCTTCCCAGCCAGACAGGGGAGAGAGTAAGGTGGAAAAACAACTCGTGGGTTTTGTTTTTATTTAAAACAAAAAGTAAAGCAGAAGCTTGCACACACTAAAGCAAAGCAAATGATAGCAGGGTTTATTCTCTACTTCCCATGAGCAGCGATGGTCGGCCACCTCTGAGAAGCAGGGCTTCAGTATGTGTGACAGTTCCTCAGCAGGCAGCAATTGGACACAATGAATGCCCACCTTCCTGCTCTTTGCCTTAGCTTTTATGTCTGAGCTTTTATGTCTGAGCTGAGGTATGGAATATCCTTTTGGTCAATTTGGGTCAGCTGGCCTACTTGAGTCCCCTCACAGGATCTTGCCCTCGACTGAGGAAGGAATGTTACAGAGCTGATGCTGTGCCTGCCCTGCTCAGCAGTAGCCAAAACACAGGTGTGTTATCAACACCCTTCTAGCTGCCAATGCAAAGCACAGCACTGTGAGGGCTGCTGTGGGGAAATGAACTCCAGCTCATCCAGACTCAGTACAAGTAAGAAGGTCATCTTACCACAGAAGATGATCAGTTTGGACAATCAGGATGTACATTTCATAAATCCCTGCTGGCTGGAAGTGATCCCCTGGTTGTCCTGTGCACACCACGGGGTGACACTCAAGATGATCTACTCCATAACCTTCCCCAGAACTGAGGTCAGACTGACAGGTCAGTTGTTTCCTGGATCCTCCTACCAGAACTTGTTGTACATGGGTCTCAAATTGATCTTCCTGGTTAGCCAGAACTGCTGGGAAGTGGTGGAATGTGGCTTGGTGAGCTCTTCAGACAGCTCTATTAGTACTCTTAAGTGGATCCCATCCCATCTGGTCCCCTAAGGTTGTGTATGTCTAAAAGGTATAGCAGGTCACTGACCATTTCCCCTTGAATTACCGGAAACCTCTGTGTTTTCCACATTCTCTGTCTCACAGCATTCAATAATGATGGAGATTCTCCTTAACCCTCCTCTTGTTGGTAATATAGCTAGAGAAATATGTATTTATATTGTCTTTTACAGTGGTATCTCAAGTTCTAGTTGGGCTTTGGATCTTCTAATTCTCCCATCTTCCAAAGTTCATAAACTCACTTTTTTTCCTGAGTTCTAACCAAATTTGTCTGTTCAGCCCGGATAATCTTCTCCACGAGCTCATTTTGGCACATAACAACTGCTACACTTAGGATCACTTTTATTCTCAGTAATAGATGTAGGAGTAATGTGTATTTATATGAAACTGTTTTTACAAGCTGTTGAGCAAGTGATTTTACTTGGGGATAAGACCGCAGAAGAATGTAGAAATTATACCACCTTCTGATGTACTTGTGACTTTTTAACATTTCCTCAGGTATCTGTCTCGACATTAGGAAATCTCGTATGAGTTGCTATTTATTATTGTTTGGTTGGTTGTGTTTTGGTTTGGTTTGGTTTTGGGAGGGGTTTTGTTTGGTTGGTTTTGGGTTTTGTTTTGGTTTTGAGTTTTTTATGTAGTATTACTCTCAAACTCTTCAGTTTACTGTAATTTGACCTGTACCTTTACTGAACAGATGGAAAACTAGATTTTTTAGTTCATGAATAATATTCTAGACACACGCCATATCTGTGGATCAGTAGTAAATTGAGGAAAACATTTTTTACCCTTAAGGTACAATGAAAAAGCAATGAAGTTGTCTGAACATAATTGACTATTGCTATTTTAGATGATGCAAGACATCCAAGAAAAGCCTGGGGCTGGAGGGTGAGATACAGGACTGTGAGACACTGGGATCTTTCTGGAGTAGCAGCTTGGTGCCAGGTAGGTTACTCCAGAGTATGTTAACTGCCTCTGTATAGTTAGTCCCTGAATTCCTCTCCTAGACTGTTTGCCTCTGCTTTAGAGGCAGCAAATTTCTTGCTTCATTTGAACATCGAGAGTCAAAGGTGACTTGAAAAAATTATGGGTATATTATATTTCTGCTTCCCAGCTGGTGGGCCTTTGATAGCAGCTAGGGATAAACAGGTATAAATGACTTTTTAACGCTCCAGTTGACAACACCTGACCCTTTGGATGGTTGTATAATTTGCTTTCAAATAATCTCTGTACAGTTATGGTTTGAAAGGGAGGATTACTGTGGCCTCATAGCAACTTGTGATTTATGAATTTCTATGAACAGGATTTACAAGGAAATTGGATATCATTAAGAAGCAGCTGTTTTTACCAGGTCTGACCTAGGTCAGAGTGGCTTCAGAGTGTTAATGATTATGGTTGCCTGTCTCAAATAAATTGCTTGTGAATGACTTTGCAAGGCAAAATTGCTTTAAAATAGACACCGTTGATACGCTGTAAGTTGTTAGTATGTTTGCTGACCACAAAATCATAGAAGGTGTTTAGTATAATTCCTGACTTAACACAAAAATGCAACTGATAAAGTCATGAAACACACAAATCTATCTTTTTACATGGATTTTTTAGGGAAAAATACACTATCAGTAGTCATGAGACTACCTTTGAGTATTAGAACATTTTATAGTCCAATGTCTAAATGGAGAAATTAATGTGTGATAGCCTCATCTAATGCAGTAGTCAAAAGAAATATAATAAAGGTATTTTTCTGTATGTCAAAGCTTTGGTTTCAGACAAGAATTTAATATTTTCCAATATGTAACTTCTATCAGAAAACAATTTTAAATATGAAAATTCTACATTTTTAAAAAACAAATGGGATTATTTTGGTTTAACATGAATAACTCTTTCTTTTCTATTTCTTACACAATGACATCTAAAATCCTTCCCAATATTTCACGTGTGTATAACCAGAGATTTATACAGTTCATGGAAGTCTGTAGAAATTACAGTATTCTCATGTTCAAGTCATTGTTGCTCTTATGAGAGTGGTGGAGCTTGAGATCACCAGGGGATCTCAGTACAGACAATGGATTTCCATAGGGAATCACTGCTCTGTAGCATTATTGTTTCTTCATTTCTTTCTGAATTCTTGAACTTACGTGCAGTTACGCACTGAATGCTTCCTTGAATTAACACTTGGAAACTAAAATTCCTGCAGGATACCATGAAAATACTGTATATTATGTATTTTATACTCATAATGCAGTTTTTACTAAGTCTGGACATTCAACTGCAAATTTTTCAGCATTTACTTTCTCAGCTAGAATCTAAATTAAACTGAAACAATACCGTGATTTGAATTTAATCTGTTCTGTATTCTATTATCTAATCAGAATAAATCCAGCTTTATGCTGTGTAACAACTGATAAACTTTTTAGCAAGAAAATTTATGGAATTCTCTGCTTTCTATACTGGGCCAGAGTCTTGTGTGCCTGCTATGATTAACATGATTTCCAACAAATCCTGCTGAAACCTTCTACTACAAAAACATATGTTACTTATCCTGAATAATAGGCTCCAAATTACTTATTTCATTTTTATGCCTGCAAATCATAGTAGGTGGCAATAAGTGAATGACCCTTGACTAATAAAAGTAGGTCTCAACTGTACGATGGGATAAATTGCTTTAGCTGACCTACCTACAGTTGTTGTTAGTTTAACAGGTGGGCAAAGATTCACATAGACAACCTATGGACCTAATCTAAATCTCTTAAAAAAAAAAAAGAAAATTCATCAGGTCCCCAAAAGGTTTTGGTTGAGGCATTTTCTAAAGGATTTAAGGTAAATTCATGCTCAGCTAAACGTTTCTGTCTAAACCAATTGCTACTCTTTTTATCTTATATTCTTTCCTTCACTTACCTTTCCCTCAATCACAGTTATACAATATTATGCCTTCTCTCGAGGTATGTGGGCCTCTCTTTACTAATATTTCCATTTCTAAATAAATACTCAGAATAATAATTTCAATCAGCTTCTTTGGTAATTATGCTCCTTCTCACAATACATGTGTCATAAGACCCAAAAGGAAAGGCAAACAACCATCACATGCAAACTCTCATGCTTATCTCCAACAGTGTTTGTCTCCATCTCCGATTCCATAAGCTGGTAGGAGGCAGTGCTTCACGCAAACTGGTTACCCCCTTCCCTTGAGAAGGGTTTCCTTTATTCTTCATTAATGAAGATTTCAAGCCAAAGCTTGTTTTGATTTTAACAGCATTTATTCTGTCATGGGGGAATAAAAAATAGTTTCATATTATTTTGATTTTTATTCTTGTTTTCTCATACTTTGAAGTTGCTGCAAAGAAGCAAGAGAATGTGTTACTGTATATGCTATGCTTCTTTTCTACCTTTGCTTCAATAGGAGTGCAGTATAGAGTTTAAAAACTAATTGAACATAACTCAGTTTTCAAAATAGCAGGCAAATAAACGTGAGAAATAACTTACAGAGATATAGTACAAAGAGAATGTAAAAGTATGTTCTTCTTTGTCTCTATTTTTGTGCTTTCCTAAAAAATATTCTGTCCCTATAAAACCTCCTTTATATCACAAGGAGATCATACATTGTTAGCCTAACATCACAAATAAACTGTGATCATATTATTCTTTTATTGTTCAAAATTGTAGTGTTTCTAGCAATCTAATCTAAAATAACACATCATCATTGAAGAGGGTCGATTTTTTTTTTAAGCAATTGCATTTTTTAAAGACTGTGTGTTTCTACAGTTTCCATGTTATTTCCCATACTACTGAAAAAGGATGGTTCGCATTCTGTCTATGTTCTAAACTACAGGAATAAAATACTATATTGTTCCAGAAGAACAATTCACACATGCAAATTTTGTCACTACTGTTAATGGAACTGTTCTCTAAAGAAGCCATTGTTGGCCTTTAGCGACAAAGAAACACCCACTTGTGACAAACCTCCTTGTAGGACATTACAAAACCCTCCATCCAGTGCATCAATGACAACCAGCCAAGGCAGAGGCTCTGATCTGTCCATCTCTCAATCACAGGTATGCTCTGAAGGCACAGTATCAGCAAGTCTTGTCCAGAGGTTAATAATTACACTCTGTCTCTTCCTATTTGTTCTTGATTGTGAGTTGTTAGAAATGTAAGAAAGCTTATTATTGGTGAATGTGAAGTCCAAATAATTTATGTAAAGTTCAGTCCCTCATTTTTCTTTTATTTTGTCTGTCTTCAAGTGTGATTTTAAAATACCTCCAGCCTAGAGTTTGATTGTTTGGTTGGTTGGTTTCAGGGAAATTGAGCAGAGTAAAAGGCAATCTATTTAAATAAACAATGTTTTGATTACTTGTAAATTCTTAAACTCCCATATCATGCATAAAATCGTGTGCAATACTCAGTAGCTATGGATAAAATAATTTTGTCTATTTTCAGATATGAATGCAGAATGACATGAGCGATTCGATTTTGGGACAGTAGTTTTCCTTCTTTGTTGCTGAAATTTTTTTTAGGCATTCAGCTATTAGATCATGCAGATAATAATAGTATATTTGTTAAAAATAGGTTTATGATTGGGACAACTCTTCAAGATTTTGTCTTTATGCTATTTTATCTAAGTCAGGGATTTCCATCAACAAAATTAATGCAAGGGATATTTTTTATAAAGACAATATTTCAAGTTAATTAAATAATCTCATATCAATTGGATTCAAAAAGAAAAAGATGCTCTTAATGAAAAATAGATAGTCTGCTTTCAAATTGGCATTTGACAAGACATTTATTATCAAAGAACAAGTCAAGAATATACACATTCTTTTGTATATTCTTTGCTTTAAACCCAAAATGAACAAAATTCAGCAGAATGAGTAGTACAGAAATTTTCAGTGTAATAATGTATGCATAACCCTCATCTTAGATACACAATACAAATCTAAACATTCAATTAAACAAATTTGTAATTAACCTAAAGCTGATTTTGATCAGAGATAATGAATGCAATTGTTTCTTATGAAAAAAAGCAACAAAACTAAATCACTGCTTAGATGTTCAAAGTATTGATGAGGTTTTATGAAATAAAAGTATTAAAATGTTGTCAGTCTTTCTTCCTGTCTTATTAGTCTTGTATTGTTTGTGACTCTTTAAATATATTTATATGTTAAAATATAACACAAAATAAAATTCACTACTACACCATGTCCATTGCTGTCCATTTTTGAAGGCAGGATATTTGATATATGATTGTTGTTGTCCCATAAATGCATACAATTGAGATGTAAATGTACAAAGCATTTCGTTGTGGGTTTGTTTGTTCATTTGGTTTTTGCTTCTTAACTAACTGTGCATAATTTAGTCTTTTGCTGGGTCATGGACAACTAAGAGACACCCTCTATGAACTTTCATTTTAGGAATGCAAGATTGTCAAGAAAAAGAGTACTCAATGTCTTTTTTATCAAAAAGCAGTTTTCTGCCTCCTGAGCCAACTTCTCCACCTGCTTGCAGGAGGAAAAGGTGGGCTAATATGGTAAAATTTCTTCATCATTATCATCATCACACCTTTAGAAACTGCAAATGTGGGAAGATAAATTATACAGGGCAATATAAAGGATGCATACGAGATTTTGCTTCCCATGGGAATATAGTAGCTAAAAATTGGAAAGGCACTGGTGGTGAAGCAACAGATTCCTTCTTCTATTACCATTGTAGACATTAATATTCCAATTTTTATTTACAGTGTTATTTTAAATGCAATTTGATGAATGCCGTAAAAGCAAGAATTTCCTCTTTTGTGCGTACCAAAATCTTGTTTGGATTTTCAGAGTGGAGGTTGGTCTAATCATACCTTGCATACAACATACAGTCTTTAATTGTTCTTTCTATCATGGTCCTGTCATTTATGGCACTTCAGTCTCAGTGTCTCTACCCATAGATTTTAATATCCCATAACCATTAACATTTCTTTTATTCAAGATCTATTATTTGAATAATTAAGAAGGAAGGTTGACTGAATACAATGACAAGAGCTTCAGAAGTGAAGATATTTTTCTTTTGTGTATCTTAGCTTCAGAAATTTTGGTGTGACTTCTAAAGATTTAATTCAAACTTAGCATTAGACTGTGTAATATTTTTCACTGCACTGCATATTTGTCACAGCTTTCCTTTATTGCATCCCAATTCTGTGCCAGTTTTTGGTGCTGCTTCCACCCTGTTTGTCATATGATTCATTCTTAATCAGCCCAGAGAGTTATGAAAAACAGGAGACAGAGAGGCTTTATGAATAATATTAATCTTCATTTATTTGTGCAGTTCACTCTGTCTCTTAATAAAATCTTGATAATTTCAAGGTTCTGCAGCATTTGGATGCAGAGAGCAATTAATGGTTTCAGCGGCTCCTAATGTCTGTACTCTGCAACACAAAACTAGAGCTATTACCCTCCAGGAATATCTTATGAAAAGGACTGGCAATGAATTATAGCAGAAGGAAGGTCTTGACAAGACTATAAAATAATGATCTTCAGTTCTGACAACGTTATCCTCACAAAGACCAGAAAGAAAACAGATTGAGAGACACAAGCAACTGAGGTTTGGAAGGGGACTCTAGATTAAACAGTTGCCTGTGCTTATGTGTAAGGAAAACAACAGAGACAGAATTTATCTAACCAAGTTCTAGTTGACTAAAAGTCTAGAGTGGATGTCTACCCCTCCTAGGCCATCAGAGAACACAGGCAAGTTCCTCCAAACTGTGCCTCTTTTTATCTATAAGTGTGTTGTGTCCTATTTACCTTAGCTATCTGCCTTAAGGAGGAATCATTTGCCAATGGATGATTCCTTCCCCTTGTTTACACATGGAGCTTAGATCAGTTACCCAGTTTAAGCATGTAAGGGACAAAAGTTGGCAAAATCAAACAATTTTAGGATAAAAACTAGGGAGTAGGATATGCATTTTTCATGTTCCTTACTCTTTTGTTCCCTTCCCTTGATTTTTTTTAAAATCAGAAACAAGTACTTTGAGGGCACCTAAATATTAAAACTCAGGATAATCTAAATTAATTAATTAATAATTAATATGTCACTGAGTTTATATCTATTCCCCTGAAATACTTGTTGAAATATGGGATTGTAATTTTTTGTATCATAGTTTTAATGACTTCATTTATTTACATTTTTTTTTAAATTTTGTCTTCAGCTGAAAATTCATTATTTAGTGATTTTATTTACAATATGCATTATAATAAAAAAAACATAAACAGATAATAAATGGTTGGAAAAGTTATAGGTTTAGGATCTTGAAACTGATGAATTATATAAATGTACTATATATGCAAACTTCATGCTCTTCCAAACCCATGAATAATAACTTCTTGTTTGTTTTATTCTCAGAATTTCTGTGTAAACTTTTAATTTCGAATGTTGTCTCTCTGGCAGATTCAAAAAATAACCAATATCCTGCATCTACATCATTTTACATCTTTAAAAGTTTTTTATAATGAACTATGATCCTGATTACGGAGTAAGACTTGCCACTGATATTCCTCAACACGAAATCACATGGTATCACTTCTCCTCCTCATGTTATTCTAGATGCTGTACCTATGGAGATACCTATAATCATGCTGGTGCCACCTGCTTAACTGAACCGTTAAAAAACCAATTTCTGTTTTCTTTCGTTGTGTAAAAATTGCAAGATGGAAAAAACCCAGTCAAAATATAATGCCTTTGAGGGTTTGTATATAACCTGATACAGATCTAAAAATAGAAATGATGCAAAAGAGGGTTTTTGTTGCTACTTCTTTTCTTGGAACATAAATTAAGTTCTCCTCAAGAAAAGGATTAACAGCTTCATAAGTAATCCTGGAAGTTTTGTCACAGAGAAAATGCAAAGATCATAAATTCTTTTTATGACATAGTGATTTATGCAGCCAAATGTAGCTTTTTGTGCTGGAGATGAATCCATATGAGCCAAATGCCTTATATATACCTGTAGTTAATGGAGAGAAATGAGGGGTCTCTTCATCCTGATGTAGACTTCTAAATAAGTTGCTTCCAACTCTGTGAACTACTAGCTCAGTTTTGCTTGATACAGATAAAATAAAAATAATGCATACTTTGTCTGAAACTTCTAGGGTAATGAAAGTAGGTGTGGTAATTTTCTGAGGGCTTTCAACTGAAGAACACTTTCAAGACTGTCAACTTCTCTTTTAGTGTCCCAGACTTTTAGACTTTAGACTCCTATAAAAACTTCTACAAAGGAAATTACTAGTTCATTTTTTCCAGTAAACAGAAGCTATTTTGTAGCTTTAAATGTTTAACAAACATTTAAATTTGTGGAATGTCTTTATATAAATCAGATATTTGGCTAGGTGGGATTTCCATATGCTTGTCATAAACAAAGATTAACGATAACTCCATGGGTACTACATCTGTTACAAGTACATCTCAAACTCAATTCATCTTGATAACATAGAAATTGTACTAGCACTTCTCACTTTTTATGCATTTAGATGATTTTGAATATATTTTTTAAGAAGAAAAAGTTCAAAACAAATTCTATTTGAAGTGTGAAAGATATAGTCCTTCTGAAAGGAGTGTTGCTATTATTTTTCTGTCAAAGCATGAATTTATGATTATTCATGAATTGCTCACATATTTTATGCCAATGTATGTTGAGCTTTTACAGTTCATATTTATCCCCTCAAAAAGTCTCGTAATTTGATACAGTTGTAAAAATAAATCCATAGTTGTTTTATCTGGATGCAAACATACATAAATCATTCTTTAGATAAAAAATTAAGTATGTGAGTAGGCTGGTAAATGTTACAGGCATTAGGAAATTCTGTGAAATGAACTTTGAATTTCACTCCACGGTTTTGTCAGCTAAGCTGACAATGGTTCAAGTTGGAAGGTCAAGCCTGTACTCCAAAGACAGCTTTATTAATCTTTTTTTCTTTTTTTTTTTTTTTTAATACAGATTGCTATTGTAAAAATTACCTTGTTGAAGGCCTGAAATTTGATTTATCTTTATCTTTCTTCGTTTGAGAATTAAAAACCAAAAACAATCTAAACCCAATACTAAATCCTGTTTGCAGGGTCATCTTTTACTTGAGTCAGCCCACAGCACAGCTGAAGGCAAAGAGCCAAAGATAGTTATATCAGAATCTCAAGATTTGGAAATGAGCAACTGTCATATAAGCTCCTTCACCTAGCTTTGCTATTAGAACTCCCAATATCATATGATTGTAAACTCAGTGTGAATTATGGTTTTATTTCACTACAGAATTAGTCACTGAAGAGTTCAGAAAGGGCTTTCCTCATGCTAAACCTGCTCACCTACTTTGTTAAAATTTTTATTCTCTTTAACAACAGCCAACCATGTTACGGTATTTACATCTAGTAGCACTGATGGGAGACTTGTCATAATTGTTAGACTTTGTTGAAAAAAATCTGATATATATAGACTACAAATTCTTAGAGAAATTATCTAATTTTTTTGGTATCACACTATGAAATACAACTGAAAAAATTAAAAATGTCAAAATATTTCATTTCTACATATAAAGTACTTTAAAGACATTTTGTTGAAAGGTAATTTCAATTATAATAGAAAGAAAATGAGATTGAAATACGTCAGTCTTAATTATATTAAACTATTTTAATTGACCTAAACAAACCTTTTTTTATATACATATACTCATTTGACCATAACATTTTTCTTCTGGAAGTCTACAATATTTACATTATGACAAAATCATCCTTGCTCTACTAGCAAGAGTTTTGCCAATATGTATGCCTTACAAACACATGTATGCACATTATGTACATTCTTTTAACAAATAAAATTATATTCCTCTATATCTTTATGTTCATTTTGTGTTTTACAGGTACTCCTCATGTAGTATTACCCCGTAAGACTCCTGAACTTGACACTTGCAACTTAAACGGTATAAGAAGCAATGCATAACTATATTTCCCCAGGACAGAAGGAATGGATAACTTACTGTTTATATGGTGTTTGTGTGGATTTGGTGGAGACAGGTGGTTTTCCCCATGCTCCTTAAATAGCATAGTTTTTGTTTTGTTTTGCTTTGACATACAAGCTTTTATGCTTCCTGTTTACCTGTGTTGGTAGGCAATGTTTCACCATTTCCATGCTTTATTGTATGCCTTTCCACTTAATGAGCTGGCTGTGACACTCCTGTTATTAGGGACACTCTTCATCTGGCCATTATGGTGCAGATTATATTGTGATACTTTAGGACATAAATTATTGTGATTAAAAAGTCAGAAATTCAAACATAAGCTTACAAGCTTTTCCTTCCTGAAAGGTTCAGAGAACCACTTGACATTTTGCATTTTTTGGTTGAGTGGTTGGTTTGGTTGTTTCCATAGTTGAATTTTTGGTGTGAGGTAGGTCTTTAGTTTAGACTTTTTTTCCATGACTGTTAAAACAATCAACATTAAATCACTTGGATTTTATGTAATTACTGACAATTTTAGAAGGCAGTTCAAAAAGCTGTCTATGCCAAAAAGATTCAGATGTTGACTGTAAATATATAAGCTATTTTAGAAAATGTATTTAAATACAGTGGTTGAAAACAACAAAAATATGGGAATGATTGCATCATTTGGTCTTGTGATGTATAATTTGCTACCAAGTAGCTGCTTATGATCTACTTGTTAATTATAACTGCTTCTTACCATATGCTATGCAAATGTATAATAAATATTTACACACAGGTGGTTTCAGAGTTATTGATGTAAACATGTATAGGTAATGACTTGGAAATTTTAAATCCTTGTGTATTTATTTGGTGCTCTTTTTATTTGTGGACAATGTCAGTTTCCCTGTTCAAGACATGGGTTTACTTATGGTACAGACATGGTTGTAGAGATATTATTGTGTACACAAGACATAGGAACAATCACAGAACCATAGAAATATAGAATCATAGAATGATTTGGGTTGGAAGGAACCTTAAAGACCATCTAGTTACAACTCTCCTGCCATGGGCAGGGACACCTTCCACTAGACCAGATTGCCCAAAGCCCCATCTGTCCTGGGCTTTGGATTTGGCATCCACAACTTCCCTGGGCAACCTGTTCCACTGCGCCCTGTCCTATCACTGCATGCCCTCTCAGTCTTTCTTGTGGGCCCCCTTTTACGTACTGGAAGGTTGATGTAAGGTCTCTCTGGAGCCTTCTTTTCTCCAGGCTGAACAACCTAAACTCCCTCAGTTTGTTTTCATAGGAAAGATGCTCCAGTACTCTTATAATCTCCATGGTCCTCCTCTGAACTCACTCCAACAGGTCTATAGATATTCTGAAATCTGATCTTCTCCTACCACATGTGGATCTTCATTCTTCCAATCCCTGCCTTTACCTTCACATACCAAAGAATATGTGTATTTGCAAATGTCACAATATAGAATTATCTGCAATTTTTGTTCATGAATAGTAACACTAAACTTTAGCCCAATTTTATATCAGAATGTTAAGTTTAAATATTATTGTCATGAAAGAAAAATCTTTGTACATCATTTCATTGGTGCTTTCTCAGTTATAAGAGAGCTAATCTGGAAATAAATGAATCTGAATCTCTAAAAAGGAGGATGTTTCATCTTGCAATGTATTTTTTAGTGTATTTCCTGATTGAAAACAGCTTGTGAATATGTACTTCATATATTATTAAATATGTTTTCCCGTGAAGAAAAGGGAGAAAATATATTTTTAACATGTTTAAAGTGTTTATGTTCCAGATTATTGAACCATGTGCTCACTTCTATTTTACTAACATGATTTTTAGTTGCATGAGATTTTATATCTCCACATAAATTTCTGGTGTTAAAGTGGTGTAAACAGCAGATGGGAGAAACAATTAAGAGACAAAAGAAAAGAACTGACAGTCTGAAGCAGAAAAAAAAT
Source organism: Lepidothrix coronata (assembly GCF_001604755.1). Classification (NCBI taxonomy): domain Eukaryota; kingdom Metazoa; phylum Chordata; class Aves; order Passeriformes; family Pipridae; genus Lepidothrix; species Lepidothrix coronata. The sequence goes on along the minus strand of NW_016690335.1, from coordinate 1,607,264 downwards.
TGTTTTCATAAACCACACAGGTATACAGGCACACAGGTACACATGTACAGATATTTTAAAGAAGTACATTTTCCTGCTTCATATCATCATTGCTCAAGGATTTAAGTGAATTAGAGCCAGTATGGATTTAAAATAGAGATTCCTGAGACAACCTAAATTCACAAATAATAAGAAAGTGTTCCTCTTGGTTCTCTAAGAATAAAGGATAAATCCAGATGTCATGGTTTGTACAGATAACAAATTTCTGTATGAAAAAAGGTGTTTCAAAATAAATTAGTAACTACCATCAAAAGCTGAAATGAAGTAGTCAAAAATAACTAGTGATCAGGAACATAACAATTTGAGAAATATGCTAAGAAATCAGATTTATACAATTTATAATTCATGCTTTAGACATTGTATGACCCACTGAAATATAACTTATATTTATTCTGTCCTTTAGTGAAAAAGAACAAAGTAAATGTCTATGCTAAGAAAAAGAGAGTATGACAAAGAGAATGAAACACAACAAAAAACATTTATCATTATTACTAAGACTTAATTGTTATACTGTTAATTCACCTTTGAGTTGAATTTATTTTTAATATTTTTCGTAATCAAAGTTTGCATGTAAAAGTAATGCACCTGAAGATTAGGAACCTATACTTTGTGTATTTAACACCGATTTACCACTTCATTTTAACACACTCTTAAGTGGAATTCAGCTCAGCTATGTTGTGATTCTATTTTCATTCAAAGGTTTCTGTTCTATTGCATACTCCTTGCAGCGCACACACGGACACGACACACTGTCTCTCCTACTGTCTGAGGGTCCAGCTCCTCATTGTAGTTCAGAGGGGAAGGATGACAAGGAAAGGATGACTTTTGACCGCTTGCTGTGCCAGGGCCCAGCTGATGCCCAGCCCTGATACACAGCAGCTCCATTGTGGTCTCCACCAGCAGCACAGCCTTGGTCTTCTCTGCAAGGTCACTGCTGTATGCACTGTTTATTTCCTCCTGAGATGGTGATCATAAGCCACTTAATGATTCATTGGTCACATCACTCCAGGCTAGTGCTAATTAACAGTTGGTACTTGAATTGATGTTACTTTCTGGCATGTGAATGTATTACAAGTCTGAAAAACTGCATAGAGTTCAACTGTACTTCTTTGTTTCTTCTCTGCAGATATCTAAAGCATTTTTGGGTAGTCCCAGTTATCTATGCTTCCTTTTTCCAGCAGATGACAGAATCACCTAATGGGTTAGACATGGGTATGGTGTCACTTGTCTAAGAGATGCTTTTGGATGGCCTCTACACCACAATATTACCATATCATTCCAAATTAAATAAAAAGATATCGTACTTTCTCTGATCATCCATATTTGAGTCCCTTTGTCTCTTGAGCTTTCTGATAATCTACCAGAAAAACTAAGACCCAAACACTCTTTGAATCTGTAAACTATGCTTACTGCTTTCTTTTCTGGTCTCTGATTTATATACTCTTTTACCTGTAAGAGAGGTTTAAAAGATTTTTTTGAAAAACTATACACATAATGAATGTATCTGCTCTCTTAACTAAGTGCAGTCACACACTTTGTCACATGAAAAGGGGAGATTTGCTCAGACCTTTAGTGTTTGATTAGCCTTTCAGCACCCCAGGAAAGCTGAGACCCTTGTGCTCAACCACTCTTGCAATGTTGCATTATGGGGACCCTTCCCTGAACAGTTCACGAGATCAGAGGGCAGTTTGACTGACTTGTTCAGGGACACACACCAAAGAGAGAGACACTGCCCTGGGTGTCCACACCTTTACTCACTGCCAGTGAGTGCCAGCACCCTTGAAGCTCTCACATTAACAGTTTACAGCATAACGCTTTTTAATAAAATTATGACAGATTAAGGTTTGACAATTGTCAATGATAATATCTGACTGCAAAAATGTATTCAAAGAAATATAGTAATTCAAAGCAGTACAGTAATAAGCTGTAACCTCTAACAAAAATTAGCTCAAGATAATCATTCAGCATGCCTAGAGTACAGTTCTTTCCCAATAGGCATCCCTCTGGGGAAGAAGACAGGTTCAGCCCGTCAGCTGATTCCAGTCAGTTCCCTGACTTCTCCCTGTTCTGAACTCACTTTTATACAGTTTCTTTATGTTTAGATGAAGCTTGAATTACTTTAGTCACATATCTTACTCAGTGAGGGGTGTTTGTACCTTGGGAGTGGATATCTCAGTATAGTACCAGAGATAACCTTGTCATGGGTACACGTGTCAGTCCAAGGAGAGTGATTTTGCCACAGTTGCTGATTCAACAGCAGGACATCTTCCTTTATCTTCCTTGCTTTTCAGCTACTGTGTGCCTTATCAGCTAGAAAGTAGCCCCAAGTTCCCTCCTCTGCAAGTTCAACAGAGTCTGACTGTGGTGTATCCACTCCTCTCTACTCTCTGTTTAGTCCCCCTTAGATTGTGAGTGGGAGGTCAGGTGTACTGACCACATTCCATCCAGGGAATAACAACTGTATTTTCCACTACAGTTTCTGTACTGTAACCTTTTTACCCACAGTCATTTCTCCACACACTTTCATGACTTCAGTAAGGTAGTTGTAGCAACAGGTGTCATTAGCAACAATATATTTTTTAAATGGTGTAGAAGCCTTTGGAGAAAACCATTATATGAAAACACAAGAAGAGCATATGTACTTAGCCACACCTTATTAGTGTAGTTACTGTTGGCTAGATTTGATAGTGCTACATTTTAAACCTACGACATCTGATCCTGATAACTGAAAAATATAAAAAATTCTTTAAAGAACACCATTGTTTCTAGAGAAGCAGGTGTATTAACAGGTATGTTCAGACAACTTATCAAAATTAAATAAATAAGACAAAAATAGATATTGCTGGTTTTTTACAAGACAAGATAGAGTAATAGACGTACCCAAACAGCAACGTGTAGTCATTTGCCTGTCTACAGTAATTCAACTGCATTCTAGACATGTAGGTCTATATGGTATATGGTGAAAACTGTGTACCAGTTTGATTCATGTACAGAGCCTTATATGCAAATTCCACTGTAAGTATCTTTTGGGGCTAAATCACAACTAATACAATTATGCTTTTGCTAAGGCTTATTAGGTAGACCCTGATAAGGTGCCACTTACATGTACTTACATGAATTTTGGTTGCCCTGGAATACAAATGGATGCAGTTTGTGCTTATCCACAACATGACTTAAACATACTAAATTTTTTTCATTTGTTAATTTCTTATTCCAAATACATACCATAATGTGTTGTTAAAAAACTTTCAGTATCCCTGTAGTCTTTGTCCTTAAGAGCCGCTAAGGAACAGATTCTACAATATCTTGTTAATATATTTTCTTTATCTAGCCCTTTTACTCCATCACACTGGCCCAAGAAAGGCAGTCTACGTATCTTGTAGTGCTATTCTGCCTTTAAGGACTAGTGGAGCATGAAGTTTCTCTTCTTTTTGCCTGGAGAATATTTCAAACTTTTGTCAAATAAAATACAGTGTGCACGCATTTTGAAGCGTAGGCAAAATTGAGCTCATTGACCTCATTTCAAATACATTAAGATACAGCAGTGATGAGCAAGGAAGTTGCTAGCTGATTTGTAAATTTTTTGCTATTCAGAGAGGTAAATATGGACTGTAGAATATGAAATAAACTTTTAATTATTTTTTGTATTAATTCAGCCAGTGCAAACCAACATGCACAAAAATACTGTATTTGCTTTGTGGGGAAAAGAAAATCCCAACCTTTTACCTGTGAAATGTTAGACTGAAATTCTATCTCTAGGATTCAACTTTTAATAGAGGAGACAGCACTGATTTATGTACAAATGTTCTGGTAATTGCAATGTTAATAGATGCATTAAAAAGGCAAGAAATGACAATGTAATGGGCTTTTTAGTAGTCTCACTGCATTTTAATAGAAAAATAGTATTTGTGATAACAGAACGAAATTTAACATGTTTTTAAAATACTTTCAATAATTTAAACTTGTATTTAATACATGAATTTGAAAGTCATTTAGGGAAAAATTCAAATAATACCATAAGAATCTAGAAATTATTTTTCTGTCTTTTATGGTGAAATTAAGAATTTTCTGCCAGTATCCAAAATGTACCATAAAATGGATATCCTAAGCAGGAAACCTCTAAGTGCCGTTTCCCCCTTTCAGGAAACCATAGGATTCGTCTGACCAGATTGATATCTACAATACAGGTTCTTATATTTGAGTTTGTCACCCAAGTAACTTAAGACAGTTTTTCTGCAGATAATTCTGAATTGCATGAATGTAAATTCTGAATGTTCACTTGAGACAGCTATAGTCCTGATAGTCTGTGCACTCACTAAAGCAGTGATGCTGAAAATTATTTATTGTAATTAAAGAGTATTTTTTTTTTACATGTTTCATCCAGCCTTCTTTGGACATTGTCATAGTGTGTTACTTAAATATCAAAGGGGTTTGTGGATATTTTGTTGGTATAATGATTTTGTCTCTACTACTGGCTTTTTGCTATTTATAAGACAGCCTGCACTGCATGTCTTCCTTCAGGAAACAAATGCTAAGAGTTGACCATCTCTCTTTGAAGTAAATAAATGAGCAAAACTAGGTAAGTTAGATAGAAACGTATTAGGACAATAGCGTGCATTACAACAGAAAATGTTAGAATGTCTCTTTGCTCTTCTTCATAAGAGCTGCTTCTTTCACTTAAGTGAGAAAGTAAATCATTAAGAACATTCATATATCAAGATGTTTAGAAACTTTAAAAGTACAACAAACTACAATAAAATGTAATTTAAAAATACAGTTTCTGTATATATCATTACATTTTAAATGTATCTCTATTTTAAATAAAGTTCAATATAATTAAACTTTATGTATATGTTGTAGACTATTCATATATTTATAAATAAAATGGTGTGAAAGGAGTTTGCCTGGGGATGCACTAGTTTATCTTGGCCTTGTTTTAATTTGGTGATTTTTAGTTCAGCAATTTTTTTCCTTATTAAACTCTCTTTATTTCAACCCATGACTTTTCAGACTTTTACCCTTCCAATTCTTGTCTCCATTTCATGGGGTTGCAGGCAAGCAAGCAACGGTGTGGTGCTTGGCTGATGACCAAGTTTAAACCACACCACCATCTCTCTCTCTCTCTCTCTGTCTCTCTCTCTCTGAATATCTCTATATATATAAAATAATATATATAGGGATATATATAAAATGATATATCCTTAAGGTACTTTCATTTAAAAACATTACCAGAAAGAAGTGACTAAGTAGGTTTTGAACAGTAAAAAAAAGAAAACTTTCCTCCAGGGGAAAAATTAAATAATCAGCACATGAATTGCCTATTACCATATGTGCTATGTTATGGTTTCCACAAGACAGGTTGTTTGTGGGGTTGCATATCTCAAGTTGCTAAACATTTTTTGCAATATTTTGCCTTCAGATCACTGACTTAAGTGCAGTCCAAAATGGTACTAAATAGAAGTAGTCATCATCTGACACCTCTTCAATAGTGTACGAGGAAAAATATAAGCCTAATCACCACCACCTCTTTCACTGGACCTCATTCTCTATAAATTTCCATCAAATAATACATAATAAATAATACATAATAAACTAGAAAAATGTACACCTTGCTTACCTTGTAGAAATATTTAGGATTTTTCATTCTGATTTTTAGATGGAAGGATAGCAACTTACTTTGCCTTAGTGATTCCTATAATTTTGATTTAATGATGGAGGAAAAAACATGGAAAGCTGAATAAAAAAATGTCAATGAGTCTTAGAAAATTTTTGTTCAGTAAAACATGTATGTTTATGATTAGAAATGCTTTTTGATTCTTCAGCCTTTCTTAAGAAAAGTCAACCTTGCAGATTTAATATTCGGGTTTATGCACAAAATAAATTACTTTTAACTTTTCTACTGGAAAATTAAATTACCCTGCTTGGTAGCTCCTTTGTAGACTATTATACTTCTCCCTTTGCTTATATAACAACTTTTTGCACATGCTAAAGAACAGACATCCTTTACATAGTGTATAAATACTGAAAAGTCTTCACTGTAGACAGGATGGATACAGTTACAGTGCTACATACACAGGAAATGTAACCTCTTCGTTGAACTACATTGCTTCAAGACTGTTCACACACACACGTATGTTTGGTCATCAAAGATGTTCTTTGCCAGGTAAGACATAAATCCCACATCATCGGTACTAATCATCTATTTTCAGGCAAATGAAATGAGCTCCAAATATTTGAGTTCCCATAAATTTAGGGGAAATTAAAGATAAATGCTTGTCAGTGATTTGAGCCAGCACAGGTGCCACCCACAGGTCATCTGTCGGGATGGTTGTAGGGAGTGTGATTTCTTCACTGTTGCCGTAGCAGAGACTGTAGTAGCACCCAACTGTAATGGAATTCCATGAGTGAGAAATGTCTAAGTGCTATTGAGAGGTACTGATTTGGTATTATTGCTTTATTAAGTTTAATTAATAAAATACATAGTTTGCATCAAACAAGGGCTTATTAAGTCCTTAGCATAGGTTTTTCATTTTACACTTATACTAACTGATCAACTGTCCCAAAATGTTGTGATAACGTGAGAACTGTAATGTATATATGGACAGAAGGCATTAAAGGACTTCAGAGCCATGATACAACTGTTAAGCTTCAGTGCCACGGCTGCTTCTGTGACAAATTTGTTGTCACATAAGGTTCTTGCACTGGCAAGGTTTCCCTCACCTTTTAGTCTCTAAAGGTTAAATGTTTCATATTTTTTTAACTATGTGGAGATTTAGACACGTGAATTATCAAAAAAAAAAAATAGTCAATTTATCAGATGTATCCCTAGTATAGGACTGAATTTAGGACTGAGGCCTAAAAAATATAATTTTCTAACATGGTTTTGGATGCCACAAGGTATCTGAAGTATCCTGTGGGCCTGGCAGGTATGACGCGGGACTTCAAGGAGACTTGCAGAGCTACAAAGTGACAGTTGAAGAGAAATATTACAGATTATTAGAAATGTTGATTTGAAGGGACTTCTGGAAGTCATCAAGTCCAACACTAATCATAAAGTATAACTATTGTGAAAATTGTATGAGAGTAGACACAGCTTCTTTGTGTATTCTACAGTAGTTTGTTGTGGTTTTTTCCCCCTCAGGTCCAGTTTGAACCTCTCTAGACATAGTTTGTCACTATTATCATTTGTGCTGTATCTGCTGGAAGATAGATAATTCTTTCTCATGTAGGAAGAAGTCAACAGTCATTGAAACACGTTGCACACTATTCACAACTTTAGCCTTTCTCCTAATGTCAACAACTTTCATTTTCTCTTTTCTTGGGAGCTTTTGTCTTCTTACTCTCCCTGGATAGCCTTGGTCATGCTAGCCTCATCTATGGGCAGTGGATGAAAGGTCTTCCATCTGCAGGTTGTCTGTGAAGATCCTTCCAAACTCTTGCTGATCTTTCCTTGTGAAGCAAAGTCCATATATGCCTTTTGCATTCCACCTTATCTAACTTGAATGAATTATATTCCAAGAGTTTTGGAAGATATTAATCTAAAACTACCAGTATTATATTCAGAATAGGGTATTATACTTTTTCAAAGATTTTCAATATCTTTTTTCTATTGAGATTCCCACATGCAAACTTTTTCTTTAAATAATTGTGGTTTGAAGCTGGCTCTCTGCCAAGTCTCCAAACCTCACCAACAAAACTCCCCCCCCCACAAAACAAGGGAGAAGAGGAAAAAAAAAACCAAGAGAGCCTAAACGAGAGAGAGGCAGATAAAGCAATATATATAAATATATTTACACTTATACTACATTTATATACAATTGAAATATATGTACAATTTCAAAAGGAAAAGGGAAAGGGAAGGGGAAAGGAAAAAAAGGAACAAAACCAAAATAAAATATACACGATCAATAGCCCAAGATCTAGCAACTAAAAGAATTAGCAAAAGAATATCTTACTACTCTCCTTGTGACATGGGAGAGTCACGCTTGAACGATCACCGGCAACCTCCGTCTCCCAAGGTCGACAAGGCCTTACCAGGCCTCGCTCCCCAACACGACAGATTCAACAGCAGGGAAACTCGCACCTCCAAAGCCGCCAGAAGGAAAGAGGGGTGAAGGCCTCTCCTTTCTTTTTATACCCTGGCTTATGTAAAAATCGTAGGGAATACCGGGTAAATCTGGGCACTTCCTTGGTTACAAACTGGTCACCAAGGAAGGCCTAGACTAAACTACCACAATCATGCACTAAAATTGTGTAGCACTTTAGACAGATGTTTGTGTCCAAAAATTAAGGATATTTATGGTTAATAATGAAAGTATTATGCTGAGGTCTAAGACTTCAAGTTAAGAATTACAAGAATCTGAGACTCATTTCCCAACTATTATAAGGGGGTTACAAAGCAATTATAACCTCCAATAAAACTTTGGATTGTTTTGTGTATGTGATAACATTTTGTGTCATTGATTAGTATTTTCTTCTGGTCCATTTTTCCTGTGTAGCAGCAGATACCAAATAAGGCTTTCCATGAGCAAGGTAAGGCACTGCAGTAACTACTCTGAAACTTGAAAATATTAGCTTGATGCCTCAGGGACTTCATGCTGAGCTAGGTCTCAGTAGTTGCAGGACTCTACCAGCAATCTTGCAGGTTTGTGAATGCTAGTCCACAACTACATCGAATGTTACCAGGTGGTGTGACAAGTCAAGTTATATTTCTATAAATAGGCCTGGTTCCTAACTAATACACTTAGGAACCCTACACTTTCCTATCAATCTACATAAAACATTATGAAACTGTGACTTTGATATAATTACTCTGAAATATGAGGGGTGTTTTTTGTGATTGTGGTTGGGTTGGTTTGCTTGTTTGTTTTTATTGGTTTTAGGTGGGGTTTTTTTTCAATTTATGTTCCATTATGCTGCTTTATAACAATTTTCTGAAAAAGAAAACATAATAACCCCCTCTATGCTGTTCCTATGTCCTATTTACACTGTTCTAGATTATCTCTATGACACTTGGATTCTTTCCAGCTTGAAGGAAGAGAGAAGGGCACTGGGTATTCCTGTATTCTGAATGAGAATTGTTATCTCCCATTATATTCACAGTCAAATAAATCAGTGGTTGAGAAATTTCTTTTCAAAAATGTTGACCTACAAAGTATTATGTCCTAACACAGATAATCAATATCTTTGGTTATTTCTAGACAACAGTTTGCAGGAAACATTAAGTCTTTGTATATGTCTTTGTCCAATTAAAAGATATTATAAAGTATTTTACTGAAAAGGAAGTGGATGCACCCTTCAGAACTGATGAACTGATGTTTTTGTTCCCCTTGTCACTATGAGTGAAGATTTATGTATACATGTGACTACCTTGTGCCACTTTTTTACTGTGACAAGGTAGAAAATGACTTTTGCTATATTGAGTTCAGTTTTCATGTTTGATGGATTGGGCTTCTCCAATGGAAGAGATATCTGTCTTTGATCTTCTCAAGGCAAAAGAGTCAGACTTTTTTGCCCTTGAGAATGACTTTCAGTATTAAAAAAATCTTTTTATACTAACTAGAAGCAGAAGCACAGCTTTGGCAGAAAGCAATCAAACCATTTATTAGTTGATTCAAAGATGGGTAAGAGAAATAAAAACTACTCCATTAAGCAGAAAACCAACAATGATTTAAATGTCAGGGCTGAACTTTCAGAATAAAAGACTGATACTAAATAAAAATAGTTTTCTAATTTGTGTGTAATATGAGAAATAAGAACAGAATAAAAATATATTCTGAAATCAACAGGAAAGAAATACGCACAAAATTAAGCCAAATATTGAGGCAGTAGAAAAGAGAATATCCTCTACAAAAATAATGAAAACATACATTTGATAAATGCAGGTTGAAAAAGAGATGCAAATCCAATCAAATGCATTTACAAATAAATTAAAAGGTGGTTCATTGGTTTGCATTCCAAAGTAATTTTCAACTAATCTTACATAAGAAAATAACTAGGGGACCTAGGGAACTACAGATTAGTTAATTTTGCAGTCACTAATTACTGTTTTCTGCATAAATAGATGGATGACAAAGAGTAAGGATAGGACACCTTATTAAATATTTACCTCTTGTATCCTCTCTGTTACAGCGGTATTTGAATGCAGTCTCTGGTTCATACCTAATCTGTAAAGAAGCAGACCATATGCTATTGGTTTCTTTTTCTTTTCTGCCTTGACATTCATTGAAGTCCCTGATGAAAAACTAAGGAAGAAAAATGAGTATCCAAACAGAAAGAACTTTACTAAACTAGCTGACAGAAAACCCCCAAAATACTATTAAAAACAGCAATGATTGGAAAAGCCCCATGAGAAATATGTTCCTCCTTAGAGATAAGTGATAGCATTATCAAAGTGCCTTACTGAAATAAATGAATTAGAAAAGGTGCGAATCTATTTCATTTAAGATTGCTAATAACAATGAAAATTAATGATCTTATTACCTGTGATAGCAGTAATCAAAAAAGAATAGGAAAATGCAAAAGTTATTCTGTTTGTTTTGATAGAAAATTTGATTCTAAGGAGACCATATCATTACTTGCTTTTTATCTTTCCTTAAAAAGGAACAAAAAATTCACTGAAACTGATAGTATCAGAATGGATGACTAGAACGCAGTGATCCCATAGAGATGCTTTGTTGATGTCCTAGTTGATGTCAGTAAGGTTTAGTGCTGTATTATGAATAGAAATGAGATCTCTGTATTGGAGTTCAGCATGACTTATAATCATCCTTTAGTGCTACTTTAATCTTCCCATTGTTAACTGTGTAATTACTGTCTGTTGAGAAACCACTGTCTGTATAATTCTGGGCTTCTTTTCTCCAACACATTTCCTACTGCTTACCTTGAGAATACTAATGCTTATTTCTTAAGTTTAATACTAATTTGTTTTTCTCTGTACCAGAAGGATCATTTTCACCTTTTAAATGCCTAAAATAACTAAATATTTTAAGTCAATTTCTGCCCACTATGTAAATATTGTTATTTTGTACCTGATGTTCTACGCCATTCTGTTGGGGGTTTCAATTTTTTTTTTAAGGAAATTTTAATGAAAATAGTTGCATCAGGACAATAATTGTGCTGGAAGGAAAACTTGCCTTAGAGTGATGCTATATTTTTAGTATTATTATTTTTGGTAGTAGGCTGTATCCTCTTCATTTAGACTGATGTTCAATTTTTAATGAAATCATGACAGTGGTGTAAACAAGGTGTACAGAAAAATCCACTTAATTCATAATAATTTAAAAGTAAAAATGCATATGTTAGGTAGTAGGTAGCTGAACTTCATGATTATTCCTAAAGGAAATACAAAATATCTTTTTTTCTATCTTTATTTCAAAATCTTCCAGCAAAGGTGAAACTAATGTCCAAGAATTAATTCTGTGTCTCTGCTCCAATATTATATACACAGTACAAATCTGAGTTCGTATTTTTTGAAATTAAAAGCTGTAGGCCTACACTTAAAATATTATATGTTTTGAACATGCATGTCATCTTGCATGTTAGTGTCTGCATGTATAAGTGTGGCTTTCAGAGGCATTGGTTGAGATTGCTTTTATGAAAAATAAATCTTTCTTTCCTGATCGTCATCATCATCAACAACAAAAAAATACTACGACATTACAATAGTGATATGCATTCTAATTGGAAAAAAATATCTGTTGCAGAGATTTTTCTAGTACAGCACTACTAGTCTTCAACTTCTTCCTGAATCCCATAAAATGCAAGGTGACAAAATGGTTTTTTTCAGAGCTGTGAACATATCCAGGCAGAGTCATGAATTCTCCAGGGGGAAACATCCATCATTTCATGGATGTTTTTGTACAATCTTTTTAATTAAATGCTGTCTAAGCACTCCTTAAACCTCCCAGAGTACAAAGATTTTCTTCTCCTTCACACGTAACAAATGTACTGTGGATGATTAGTCACAACAACAGTAGAAACTATCTATGTAGAATTATTTCCTTTTTTCTTTTTTCCTTGTTTATGTTTTCTGATGTTATAAATGTCATGTCAAGAATGACTTACTGCTGAGATGAATTGCACATTGAATGAATTCTGAACCACATGCCACTCACACAACAGCAAAACATCAGCAGTCGTCTTTGCTTAGGAAGATTTTTGGCACATAAGTTAAGCTAAATTCTTTGTGAAAAAAAATATTTTTTGCAACCATTAATGATTCAATTTTTTTTTATTTCAAGTTTGGAAAAAGATCTACTTATATATTATTTTAATTTACTTACCCAGTTTAGGATCATAGGCAAACCTACTTAGGACATCTTCAAGTCCTGCGTCAAAGTCATTTATAAAGATGTTGAAGAGCACAGTGCCCAAGATGGAGCCCTGCAGAATCTTGCTAGTGTCTAGTCTCCAGCCTGATGTTACTCCATTTACTATAACCCTTTACACCTGACCCTTGGGCCAATTTCTCAGCCATTCCACTCATAGAGGGTTCTTGCTGATGGCAAGTTGAATATGAGGCAACAGTGTGTCCTGCCAGATGGGAGGGACAATCATGTCCTGGGATGCGTCAGGCACAGCAGTGTTAGCTGGTCGAGGGAGGTGATTGTCATGCTCGCGTGCTGGTGCAGTCTCGCCTTGAGTATTGTGTGCAGTTTTGGGCATCGCAGTACAAAAAAGATATTAAGCTATTAGAGAGCATCTGATGGAAGGCTAAGAAGATGGTGAAGGGTCTGGAGGGGAAGCTCTATGAAGAGTGCCTGAGGTCATTTGTTTTGTACAGCCTGAAGAAGAGGAGACTGAGGGGAGACCTCATAGCAATGCAAGTCTACATCTGCCTCATGAGGGGAAGTGGAGGGGCAGGCACTGATCTCTTGTCTTTGGTGACCTGTGAGAGGACCTGAGGGAATGGCACAGAACCATATCAGGGAGGTTTATGTTAGGTATTGGGAAGAAGTTCTTCACCCAGAGGTTGGTTGGGCACTGGAACAGGCTCTCCAGGGAAGTGGTCACAGCACTAAGACTGCCAGAATTCAAGAAACACTTGAAAAATGGTCTCATGGTGAGATTTGTGGCATTGTCCCATGAAGGGACAGGAGTTGACTTCAGTGATCCTTGTGCATACCTTCCAACTCTGGATACTCTATGATTCTGTGATCATTCCCTGTCCTCTCTCCCTATTCTTATCACAACTCCTTATATTTTCTCCCCCCTGTCCAGTTGAGAAGGGGAGTGATAGAGTAGCTTTTCTGGATACCTGGTATCAAGCCACAGTCAAACCATCACATATGGTCAGTTAGTTTTTAACTTTTGATACATTTCAGAATGTTTTCCAGATTTAGAGGATTTACAGGACATCCTAACTTGTTGCTAATACCAGAATCAATATCATAAGCAGGCAGCTTCTAATTAGAAATTATTTCATTTATATTCATGATTATCTTTCCCCCCAGAAAAATCTGTTGCAAGGATGAGTACTTTAATGCTACCATTCTTCTGTCTTTCCTTGTGAATATGGAGGTTACTACTATTGAACTTTCTATTTGCTGGCATGTATTCTCTACCTATCTTGAATTTCTCTACCATCTGTTGTTTTTTCTTCCAGCGATATGCTTGATTTATTTCCATTTATTTTTCTTTTACTTTTCTCACAATTTAATTCATGCTTGAGGCACTCATTACTTTATTTATATCCTTCCCAACCAGTTACATCCATGGAAATCACAGAATTTTTTTTGCATATACAGCATTATTTTGTTGACCCTTTTTTTCTTGACATTTAAATTGTTTCTTGACAACCCAGCTTTGAATTTCATATACATTTCAGCACCACAAGTATTAGGAAGTCTTTGTAAACATGAACTACTTTCATTATTACTGGTTTATCTTGGCTTCTGTACAGATGTTTGACTAATTTTTGTTGAATGAACCATGCATTTTAAGTCAAAATTAAGTTTAAATGATAAAGTATGTAAAGTTTGGCTTTTTGCTTCAAATTTTAGAATTTAGGCCTATAAAGATTGAATTTTATTTAAAGTCATCTATCAATAATGGAATGTCAGAATACGTGGCGGTTTTTCAGGTTATATTTACTAAATTGATTGATTTAGATTTGCTTTGATAGAAGCAGTCATACTTCTTAGGATTAATTTACTGAAAGTTGTTGGAAGGATATTACACTTTCAAGTCATTACAGTTATTTACCTAGGAGATTATTTACACTGCAACTAAATAAAGAGAAAGTCTTTGGACTTGTAAATTTAAACCCTTCTTCATCTCCCTAGTTTTAGTTAATCTATCCACGTTATGATTTTAGTTTGCACCTGGTTTGTTATCCTTGGCATGGGCTTTAAGCCATCCTATCTTGAATGGTGTTTTTTTCTGGCTATATTTAATAATAATTGCCAATCTTGAGATCTCCAAATTGGAGATCTATTTGCTTTTCAATTTAGTGATTCCTATTGGCAGAGCCACTGTGCAGTGCCAGCCCAAACTGCATAGAAGTCCACATAAATCACTTCTTCTCCACTCTGAGCCACCAGAGCAACTGCTCTTAACTCTCCTACTTGTGCACTATGCCCACCTTCTTCTGTTATTTGTTTTTCCATATTGATGAGCCAAATGCCTTTTGTTGGCACTCCCTCGATAAGGGAAGGTGATCTAAAATTGGTGAGGGTTTAAAATGTTGCTGGAATGATAATGGGTTTGCATTTATAGTAATTTGTATTTTGGAAACTTCAGTAGGCCTTTCAGGTAATTTCAATCCTTCTGCAACTGCCTTTAAGTCAGCACAACATTTCCTGACTCCAGATTTTTGTGCAACTCCTTCTGGGGGAGTTATCCTCTTTAAAATAGATTCCATCAAATTAAATGGACCTCTGGTTGGTACAGGCTGACCTTGATCCAATCTTTTAGCTCGTTTCACTGCTCAGATTAAATATAAAAGACCCTTTTCCCACTTAGAAAATTTCTGTTCTGTCTCTTTAAATGCAGTTGAACTAAATACTAAAGGTCTCTTCAGTCCATCAGGTCCAGTTTGAAACAGGTAAGTATCATGCTCTGCTAAATGCCATTCTCCTATTGTAGGATCATGTGAGTGAACATATCCCAGTGTTTTATGTGGTCTTTTTCCCATATTAGTGTTTTGACTGGTTCCTCATATTCTGAGATCTACTTCTACTGTTTTCCCTGTTAAAAAATTTAGTACAGTGGGCAAGCAATGACAGAAAGTCCAGGTACATATTTTTTTCCCATACACTAAAGATCCCATTAACAGCTGTAATTCTTTCTTGGACTGGGATATTTGTATTTGTTTTGTTTTTCTTAAAGCATCTAGAGGAACTACTATGCTTCTTGCTATCCTCCAAATATCCCCATATTTTACTTCTTTTCTTGGTCCTTGACATATTTCTGTTGGAATGCCAACTTCTGCTTCATTTAATGCTTCCCATACTGCTGCTACTGCTTCCCCTACCTTTTTACAGGAATTTCCTCCATTTAGAATATCATCATATATATTGGTAGTTTCACATCTGGGGTGAGTGAGACTGTCTGTAAAAATTTAGTAAGTGCAGCATGAGCATTCCTGGGTGAAAGTTTACACCTCTGAGGGAGCCTATTAAAAGTATACCAAATTCCTCACTGTGTAAAGACAAACTGTGCTGTTCAAGTAGAGTATAGCCTGAGTACAAGCTGATTTCTGCACAGAAGCCATGAGATCAAAGAATCCAGTAGTTTCGATAACCAGTAGATCTCCCTGCATCCTGCAGATATATTCCTCCTGCCCAATATACAACCCACGCAGTTAAAGAATAATCATGATCTCCATGAGTTGTGGCTAAAAACATACCAGGACCCCAATAACTTTCCACTTCTTCTTCACTCCATAGAATCCAATCTCCCATAGTCAGAGAGACTCAACACACATATTCCATCTCCAATTCTCCCAAATGCCTGGAAAACTTCTCTTGCAATTTAGCCAGTTCTACAGGAGACCCAGGAATTGTATGCACTGCCTTAAGAATTTCCTTCTACCCCTTGTTAATAATTTCAGTCTTAATTAATGGTCATAAAAGGAAAGGGTCAGGTAGAGGGTCAGATGTGGCAATAAAATTCTCTCCACTACCATCCTAAACGTTCCTGTACCAAGTTTCAGAGTCCTCATAACTGGTTAAATTAAAAATTTGACAAGCCATTTCTGGAGAGGGTAATTGGCTTATTAGGAGATCTAATGTTTCTTGCAGATGTTTGCCACGATTTTCTGCACAATTGATGTTTTAAAATTCCAGTTTCCTCTATAGGGAAGTGTATAGAGATTTCCAATTTTTCTGCAATTCCCTTTTCAAAAGCTAATGATGCTTTTAGCAGATAGTTTTCGGATTGAATTAATGTATTTTTGTCTGGACATGGAGGTTCTTTAGCCTCTCATTCTGCATAAGATAATAAATATATAATGGCCAGTCTTCGCGAGCGAAGATTTGGGAAAGGTCATTAACCCTTCGAGCCTGCGCAGTGGATTTTTTAGGTGAGACCCAGCGTGCGCTGAACTGAGCCCACCCTTTAATCCTGAGGTTCATCTGCCGGGGCCAAGCAAGCTTGGACAGTGGTAGTGAGGTCTTCAGAACGTAGGTTTGTTTAGAGTGACCTTCTCTTAGATGGATTGCCTTACAGGGCTAACGAGCTCCATCTGCCCGGGGGGCTGGGAATCGAACCCGGGTCGCAGCGGTGAAAGTGCTGCACCCTAACCACTAGACCACCAGGGGCCCCGCATAAGATAGACAAACATCTAATACAGCACAGATAATTCCTTTCCCTTTTCCAGCTTTTAGTTTCTGTTTTGTTAAATACCGCTCAATACGCTTTATGATCTTGCTGTTCCAAGATTTTTTCATGGTCTTCCCAAGACTTTATATGGCCCCTAGCTGCTTTTCAGTGTTACTTCACAGCTTTCCAGTCATGTCAGTTATCCCAGACCCTTTTTCCTAAAACTTTGGGCTTGGATTTATTCCATGCTTTTGTAAGCAGTCAGTGATATTACTTGCTATCTTGCCGACTATGGCAATTTGTTGCTCTAAGGGCTTCAGATCACTCAAAGATGACAGCATCTTGATTAGTCTACATGTGACACTTCAGCCGAATTTCAGTACTTTTTTTGTAGTATCATTTGCATCATTATTCCATTTTATCATTCAGTGTGTATTCAAATGTGATACTGCAAATCTTTGTCTTTTTGTTTTTGAAAAGGTTTTTGAAAAGACTGGGGCTTCAGCACATCTACTACCAGGTCTGCCAATAGATTCTAGCAATAGATTTCAGGGTATTGAAGTTATATAGACCGTACTCTATTGAAATAGAAAACACTGCTGTTATTAATATTTAACAATTTTTACATTATTCTACTTTAAAATTATTTTAATATTCCAATATACACTAAAATCTTATCAAAATTCTCTAGACAATTGCAACCCATTGACTGCTATAAACAATTTAGCATTTTTTTAAACTAATTTAATTTGTTTAAAAAATTGGTCTGATTCTTGATAATTATTTAGAAATATTCCTGTAATTTAAAGTTAAAAAGCTTTTAATACAAGACTCCTATCTGATTTTTAAAATTAATTCCTATAATCAAATCCTCTTGTCAATGACTGTTTGATTAATGCAGACAGAATAACTTCATTTAAGTATTAACTGAGTTTTCTCAGCATGCTAAAAATATCATGGGTCCTCTTGAAGTCAATTTTCAAAGTACTTTACCTCTCATGAAGGTAAGATTACTCCCTTACTTTTTGGATGATAAAAATAAATTAAATTTATTTGAGGAGGAGATTCTCTTTGTTATTATGGAAGATATTATAGAATCATTTTATACTTTTAAATGGATTCTACCCTCTTCATTTTCCCATCTCATTAGAAAAGCATAACAGCAGGAATAATACTGTTGAAGCATTTGGCATTTGTCTTGCAAACAATAGCAGGTGTTTAATTATGCATTTTAAAAAAGACCATTGAAACTTTCCCAGCATAGGTGAATGGGTCACATCATTCGAAAGATGCTGTTAGAGAAACCTGCATATATTGGGTTTTTTTCCTGACTTACTGTATTATACTTACTGAAGAAAGCAAAGAAGGAAAACGAAAATATGAAGTCAAATATGAAGTCAAAACGAAAATATGAAGTTAACTATTTAAAAACTAAAAGCAAATAATTGAAAATATTTTCTTTCTGCAAAATGTTCAACAGGAAAATTTGTTATTCATAGAATTCTGAATTTTTCATTAGAAGTCATCTGATTGGAATAGAACTATATAAATGTAAATGAAATAGTTATTTTTAGATGAAATAGACCTTTCCTTGACAAAATGTAATGTACTAACCATAGAGAGACTTTCAGGAAGGCACAGGAGCAGTTGGTTTGGCTCAGAAGCAGCACAGAGTAGATATTAAGGAATTATTAAATGCAGATTTCATAAATTATCATAGTAACATCAGCAAATGCAAAATATAATATTACCTTCACAGTCATCCATATTAATGAAAAAGAAGGCTATGAAATACCAAGAGTAACTATGCAATTTTGAATACAACATAGTAAAGACATTGTCTTTTCAAATGGAATAGAAACATCTTTAAGCCTTTGAGTACACTGCCTGCATGTGTTGAAGTTTAATGCTGTGTCACATCCCAAGTGGTGCATCTCGCAGCTAACTAGGTAAGTAGTCATCTGACTATGCAACATACTTTTCCTCTCCAGAGACTTCAGATGAAAGATTAGAATCTTTTTGATGTTTGATGGCTGAAATTGCATTTATAATATTGTAGGCGCACATTCAGCAGAATCACGTTAGTATGCTGATCGTGCTTCCTTTGACACGTCAGGTAAAGAAAAAAGTTATGTTTCTTATTTGGAGAAATCCTTGCTCTGCCTTGGGTTTGGTCCTTAAAGTTAGAACTTAAGAATTTAAAAACCACATACATAGTGTCAAGTTCTATTTTCATAGAGTGGAGAAAACATTCATAATATCTGAAGTTCTCATTGAAAAAACAATAGCCTAGAGGAAGGCTTCGTAACTGTGTGAGTGCTACTGGATTTTCAGTTATTGTAGGGGCGAGTCTCAAGCTGTTGCTTCAGGAAGCAGAGAAGTGCAGTGGGAACCAAGTAAAGGGATATCAATTTTTTTTTCCCCACAGGCTAACAGCAGGTAGCAAGCATCAGAATCAAAAGATAGAAAAAACCCCCACTAAAACCTGAGAGGAAAAGCCATTTTGCATAGCTAAGAGATACGATAATAGAGTACAGTCTGTCTTTGCCTTTAATTTAATTCAATTTTAGTTTCTATTGTACTTTTAGCACCCAGACACTTTAAAGTTCAGGTAGAATTCAAATAAAATTATACTAAAGCATATATAAATCTGATTTAGTTCATTCATATGCTTGCAGTTTTGGTATTTGAAATTAAATATTGAGAAAAACTATGAACGAAGTAGAAAAAGAATAGAAATACAAATTATCTTATGAGACACTTGTGAAAAGTTTATTTTTGGGCACTACTTCTCTTGGTAAGATCATAAGAGTTATCTAACCAAAATCTGTTACATAATCTTAACTGGAAATTGCCTCTAGGTAATTTGAGGTATAACAATTTTACCACAGACTTGAAAAAAAATCAAAATGAAGAATGAATGCTCCACAGATAGTACAATCTCCACTGGTTTTTTTCATAGCTTTTCAGAATTAAACAATATTTCTGAGTAATATTATGTGCAGTATTTGGCAAGCATCTATTTGAAACTATTTCTGTTACAGAATTCATATAATTAAATTCACATTCATGGTTCACATAGGAAATATTAGTCAACAAGAGACATTAAAAAGCAATGTAACAAGTACCAATTATGGTTGCTCTGAAAACTATGTTTGCATCACATCATAATAGATTTCTTCACAGATTTTTTCCTCTCTTATTTAGAATTTATTCTCAAACTTGATTTTGGAGTTTCTCCTGTTGCTGGGGATTTTTTTACCTCTTTTTGAATGATTTCCTTCAAAATTTTTTCCCTCCCTTGTGGTACAGCTTGCTACTTTCTAGATAGTTACTTTCTTGATATATTTTCCTGTATCTGCAGATTCATCTACAGATTGAGTGTATTTCAGCTAAAGATGAATGGAGGATACTTTTATTTGCCTTTTGAGGTTATCAAAAGAACATTCTGATGCAAACTGACAAAACTGCTTCTCCGTTGGCTCAATTTTGGAAAAATCAGCCCAAATTTATTATGAATATGAACACCAAATACTGGGATCAGCAAGTCTGCATCAAAATTAAGCTATTAAAAATATTTTGAAGCATTTTCGAAACTGAGAAGTCCTGAAAAATTCTCCCCCAACTCACTGAAATCAGAAGAGCTCTAACCAAGAATTCTGTATGAAAATGTATTGATAGTCTCACTCACTAGAAGGAAGCATCAAAAGAATAGTTATATTTAAAATATTGAATATTTAACTGAGATTTTCTAGCCCCAAAATCATATTTCTATTTATTGAGGCTACAACTAATGGCACGTGGAAAGAATTCATTTATGCACACAGAAAAGTCTGAATGAAAATCTATTAATCTTCTTGTGGAATCACCTGCTCTGAAACAAATGAAAAGGTTAAGTGGGAGAGACAGTGGTAATATCCTTGTTCCCCAAAAGACAGTTTTTTATATTGCTGGTTTACATAACAACAACAACATATGCAACTTCTTTAAGAAAGGAGGCTACTTTCTAGCAGCTGAATTTTTCAAGACATTTTGTTTATGGGAGTATGAATACTTACGTAGAGTTCAGCACATGACGCTAAGAATTAGAACTATATATTTTTCTTTGAATTCTTGGTTGTGAATGTACCTCATTTCCTGTGTGTTGAGTTATGAAAAACAATGTTTATTGTTGTGTTGTCAAAATGTCACTATTGGAAAATTAGCTTCACTGTATATGTAGACCAAAAAATTTACTGTAAGCCTAAATAAATTTTTTACCGTCTAGTAAAATACACATTTTTTATTATTGCAGCTTCAACAATATTTATTATCCAAATAAATAAATACTGGGTTGTTTAAATTGATAAAGACATTACCAAATACCTTCAGTGCTGTAAGACTTCACAAAGATGTGGTCAGAGTTCTAAGTGGATAAGGAGTCCTTTTCAAGAACTGAGCTGAATAACACTCAGTCACAGTTAACCCCATGAGAACTTTCTCTGGCAAAGGAATAGCTTTAATAATGCTTGCTCATAGTAAAAAAGAAGTTATCCATGGTAGTACACAGAGTGCTGTTCTAAGGGAGAAATACTGTTTGCTACACTGGTTTTATATCTACTATGGACAAACTATGAAGCTATAAAGAGTAACACAATAAAGATACTTAAAACTAAAACTGACTTCATTGGTTTGGGCTGTGACAGAATTAATTTTCCTTGCAGTAGCTTGTGTGGTAGTGTGTTTTGGATTTGTGACCAAAACAGTGCTGATAACACAGAGATGTTTTACCTATTGCTGAGCAGTGTTTGCACAGAGCCAAGGAGTTTCCTGTTTGTAAACCCACTCCTCCCAGGAGGTAGGCTGAGGGTGCACAAGGAGCTGGGAGAGGACACAGCTGGGACAGCTGATCCCAACTGAACAGAGGGGTATCCCACACCATATGATGTCATGCTCAGCATATAAAGCTGGGGGAAGGAGGAGAAATGGGAGACGTTCAGAATTATGGCATTTGTCTTACTAAGGCACTGTTATATGTGACGGAGCCCTGATTTCCTGGAGATGACTGAATACCTGTCTGCCCACAGGAAGAGTTGAATTAATTCCTTGTTTTGTTTTGCTTACATGTGTGTATTTTGCTTTACCTGTTAAGCTGTTTCAACTCATGAGATTTTTGACTTTCACCCTTAAGATTCTCTTCCCCATTCTGCCCAGGAAGGGCATAAATAGGCAGCTAGGTGTGGCTGAGGTGTCAGCTGGGGTTAAACTATGCTGTTGACTACGAAAGTTTGGAGAAAGATCTTGTCATACTGAGTCATAAGTAAAAACGTACAATATGAAAGTTAATTTGGAACTGCCAGGAAATGGAAATTAGGAAATTATAAAGCATCAGATTCAAAAGAAATTAAACCTAATCCTTTTCACAAAGGCAACTTCCTCAGGCTTTTTGATAACTAATATTATAAAGAGGAGAGATGTAGTGATAGCTGCAGAATGGAGTGGTGCATTCTCACTGGTTCAGAAAGGCTTGTCTAGTGCAAAACTATTGTACATAAACTTGTACTTAGTTTAATTTCTGACAGCCAGATCCTGGCAAGCATTTCTTCATGGGAAGCCCTTTAGCTGTTTTTGTTTTTTTTTTTTTTCTTCTAATCAGTGCTACAAGCACCTATAGGCATCCTGTAAATGTTTTTGCTCTGAGAAAATGAAAGGATGTGATTTCTTTCATATAGACATCCAGTTTGTGAAGGACAGCTTTGATTCTGGAAGCATAAGTTAGAGTTTTACTGCTTGACTTAGATAAAAGTTAGTTATTATATTAGACAGAGACTGCCAACCAAAGAGACTTCATCTCGAAGAAGGATTCATGCAGATGAAAGAGTGACCAACAAACAGGTGGAATTTGGTCTTAAAACTTCCCATGAAGGGCAAGGATGGGAGTGTGGCACAGCTCATGTTTTTTTCCATTTTATGGCTTTGCATGTTTTATCTGGTGTATATTCAAATTTGTTCATTTTGTTTTATAATCATCCATATGCAGATCTGAATGTAAGTTGCACACAAGAACTTACCTACTGTTCAGGGCAAGAATTTTCCTTACTGTTGCAAACCCCAATATTTATGCTTAAGTGCCACACATTGCAGAGAAGCATATTTCTTAATACCATGTGATGTTAGGTAAAATGTCCTTTAGAAATATACCACTAAAAAGTAACCTGTTTTGTGGAATATTCCTCCATCAGTGACAAATCAACACAATGCCCAGATTGTCTCCTTTTTTTTTGGCTCAAAAAAAGTTGAAGTCATAGTAGGAAATATTCATATATGTTAATAATAACAACAATGATAGCAATCATAAATTCCTCTGAAAGCAAACCATGGCCTATGTAAATAATTTCCTATGGAGCAGCTATTATTGATACTGAAAGCAGATAATTCCTCTTCTTGATGCAGCAGATCTCTGAAAAATCAGCCTTGTCTTATGAGGATGAATAGTGCACACCAAATAGTAAAAAGGAGAACATATTTCTCTCTTCGTTTCGGTATCCAAATCTGGAGACAGTATCTGTGAACATTTCATTTTGTTTAAAAAACATAATATAATTTCCTCTCTGAACATTCAAACACCTCTCAAGTCTTCTATTATTAATGACATGAAGATATTAAGACTGTTGTAATGCTGGTAAACTTTCTTTAAGATAGAATGTCAAAAATGGCGGATTTTCTCATTTCTTCTCTGAAAAGTGGTGACTGACTCTCTTCAAATTACCCTGGGGTTTTTTTTTTCAATCCACTGAGAAGCTGAATTTCAAGGCATTTTCTTTTTTTAGTTCACTTTTTGCGCTTGGGCCCTAGCATACTGTAACATATTTCTTTGTTTTTTTCTTTCTTTTGCTTTAATTAATTTTGATAGAAAGGTAAGTCAGCTGGAAAAAAAAAAAAAAGAAAAAAGAAATAAAAATAATTCAGTAAGTACAAAACCATGTTCCTACTTTTACATAAAATCTATGCTATTACATCAGCCTGATTAAAGCATTCCTAGGTAACTCATATTTCATTTGTGTCACACTGTACTGGATGCTTGCTCTCTTATATTAATGGCCTATAGCTCTACCATCTCCCTTTACGAGCTTCTCAGCCTCTAAAAATACTCCTTTCATGGGCAGCCTGCATTACTCTCAGAGAAATCTATAAAAAAATACTTTTTCAATTGCATCATTTATCTACTGCTGTAAATTTACACAGTGTTTTCAAGGGAGACATACTCTTCCATCTTAGTTTCTAGAGGCAAGGGCTTGGTCTGCTCTTAGAAGATTTTATTTCTGTAACTGTGTCAGAAAGTGCAATCTTTTTTTAACCATTACAACTGCAGTAGTAAAAATCCTTGCATGGT
The DNA here is from genome assembly GCF_001604755.1 of Lepidothrix coronata. Classification (NCBI taxonomy): domain Eukaryota; kingdom Metazoa; phylum Chordata; class Aves; order Passeriformes; family Pipridae; genus Lepidothrix; species Lepidothrix coronata. The sequence goes on along the minus strand of NW_016690335.1, from coordinate 1,583,089 downwards.
AACATTTATCCTAGTGAAGCCATACTTGAAAAAATATTTGTCTAAACACACAAACTTGAACCCTTGGATGCCTATCTGTTAGCTAAATGGATGAACTAGGTGTCTATATACTTCATATGGCCTTACTTATGTAGCAATATATTTTGCACTGATCGGTGGCCCTAAACGTCAGGGAATTTTCTGCTAAAGCTATACCTCTGGAAAGATGTAAGATAAAGCATCTCAAAACAGAAATCTAAGATCATGAAGGCCAAATAGTAGAGGAAAATGTGCACTGCAAAATGAAAGAAAATAGTTATAGGAAACCTCTGCTAGGTTATCAGTCTTGTATGACACATTTCCATTCCCTTTTTCAACATACTCTTTCCAGTGCGCTGAAAGTTGGTATTCCTTTGTCCCCCACCTTCATTTGCTCACTATACTTCAGATGCTTTATCCGCTCTCCTGCTTATTCAACTGTGGTTGCCTTATTCTGAAAACTCCTGAATGCTCAGTCACCATCATCTCCTCTTCATAACTCTGGCTCTAAGATGCACACTAAAATGTATCAAGATTGTGCTGAAACTCAACACTGTAAAAGCAGCATTTGAGTTGTTTGTCCGCTTGCATTTACAACTAAAATGACTGGCCATTTACCTGCATCTCTACTGTTTGACATGTGTAGATTACCATCTTCTCCACTACCATTTGTGGACAGACTGCTGTCATCATGGGAACTGGTGGAAACAAGTGTCAGTAAAGTGGATCAGGAGAGCAGTACCTGCCCTTTAGCCTTTTCTGAGTGTGCAGTATCACTGATTTCACAGCATGGACATGGCAGGCTCTGTAAACTGGCTGCATCCTAACTTCCACAGCTGTATAGGATTTGATCAGGAACATGGTGACTTTGACATCCTTATGACAGCCACTGTAGCGACAAAAGTACATTGCAATAGATGGATATCTGTAGCAATTCAACTCCTTCTCTAGAGTGAAAGAAAGTTGGTGGAACATTATGCCTTAGAAAAATATACTTCTCCCTCAACATCTCTCCAAGCATAAATAGTAAAGAATCAAATTTTACCACATGTGCTAAATGATTGATTATTCAGATTATTGTCTTAACCTCTTATGTTTAAATATCCAAGAGAAAAACCACTTCTCCATTCAAATTCTGTGGGAAACAGCTAGAGGAGTACTGTGAAATACTAACAATAATAAATTGCTTTCAACAGTTGGATAAGAATAAATTGTTATTTGTTATTCTGTGTTATCTGGTATTCAGTACTATGCCAATATGTAGCATTATTCATCATATATGCATTTGTTCTATCTCCTCTGAGAAAAGAAATGCAGTTGCCACATCTTAAATTTAAAAGCTTTATTTTATGAAAGATGTTATTTTGCACATAGACATGCTCCAGGAGGCATATTATATTATTCTTAATATATTTTTAAATAGGAGCTTAGGCTCACTTGTAGAAGGAACTGGGCAAACTGTTCATGGTGTATGATACACTTGGCATATATAATCTTTTCCTTCTGTCTGCAAATTAGCTCTGAGCAGCACTTGATTTATTTCCATATTCAGAATTGCTCAACTATAGCTTGACTCACTGCCTGCTCCTGAATTATTCTCATAAAATCTGCATCATTTTCCTTTGTGTTTGATGCAATACCTACCCAGAGCAGATGGAATTGTTACTTTTCCCTTAGTGAGTAACCACAGCCAATTCAAAAAAAACCCACAAAAAACCAACAACAACAAAAAAACCCACAACCAAAGAGAAGTTTTATCTATATAAGGAAGAAGAGATCTAGATTCACCAGAATTACAGAATCACAGGACGGCTGAGGTTGGAAAAGATGTCTGGAGGTCATCTGGTCTAGTCCCCTTGTTCTTGCAGGACCCCCTAGAGGCATTTGCAAGGTTGCAAAATTCTTGTGAGAGTGGTAATTTTTTAGTTCATAGTCTAAGTTTAAACAATTTTTCTTTTCCCTTAGTATTAATTATTTGCAGTAGGGCTTTATGAACGAAAATGTTGACAAAATTGCTATCTTTTTTTCTCCTCTTATTCTATGCTTAAATTTTCTTTGCTTTATACTAACTAATTAAAAATATTTTATTACCCAAAAGTGTATAATAACAGAACGGAAAAATGTATTTTGATTATTATTATATAAATTCTACTTACAAAATTTCCATTGTTATTTAATAAAGGAATTTTATTTTTCTTTTTATATTCCCCAGTTGAGGTACTTAAAGATCAGAACACCATATTTTTTAGACAACATGAAAAAAACCCACTCTTTATTTCATGGGTGTTAGATTCAAAGTTAAATAAATTCAAACCTTAAGTAAATATTTCTTCAATAAGCTTTGAGACTATTGATAAACTTTCTGTTATATGAAAAATAAACTCCAAGCTCTCAGTAAGAAAAATGGATTTATTTTCAATTTAAAAAATTCAAAAGACATATAATCAATAATTTCCTGAATTATATTGTACCAATCTAGTTATTATAAACTATTTTTATATGATTGTTTTCTCTATCTGAAGGGTTTTAATTAGATGGACCTTTAACAGATACAGTATCCCAATAGGAAGTGTTGTCAACTATACTGCAGAATCAAGAACAAGTCTCTTGGACCACAAATTGCTGAATGTAGTTACAGAGCTAAATAAAATATTATTTCCTACAGCTACATCATTACAACCTCTAGACTCGTAACTTTTCATTAATCATAGGAGGTTTTAACTTTTTATCTTACGTGAGTTGCTGCTGCTTCCTTTTTCCTCATGCTTAATGGAGAGATATAAGTAATAACTGACATAATTTTTTTTCTTCAGATCTCCAAAATAGTATAATGTACAGGGGGAAAAAATAATTAATAATGTCACACAGTTCTGCATTAATGAATGATACTTTCAAAATGTTAAGGAAAAAAAAAAGAAGACAGAAGCTTTTTAATTTTTTTTAATGCTAATCTTTTCCAAGCCCTGAAAACATTCCATGCCTTAAATATTCAAGCAGTGAAGTAAAGATAGTTCTTAGTCAAATAATCTTATGGCATTTTGGAGCCAAGAAAGTACAGCTCTTTGGAAGTGATGGGTTAGAAAGTCAGTTTGATTGATCTGGCAAGATTTCTGGGTATATTTTTAAATTAATAAAAATGCAATGTCTCTGACTTACTGTATATTTTCAATGAAGTTTTTCTGTAGCAGCAGCTGCCTTTCTCTGTGCCATTTACTCTGCTTTAATGGGCCTTCTTTTTATGTAGCTGACAGGTTGAGAAATGGAGGGTTTGTTTGTGCTGTTTTCTGTTTCTTCTTTCATCTGTGGTTTATATAATTCTGAAAGAAATAACATAGTATTTATATTGCTTCTATAATGATAAGAAGACATTCATTCATACTTTCCAAGTTTCAGAAGGGTGCCCATTACAGAATAATCAAAGACGGTGGAAAAGGTCAGTCTCTCAAAATGTAAATGCAGGTGCAAACCTCATGCTGTTAGCCATCAGTCATATTGATTTCAAAAATATGGTTCAGTTGCTGGTTTGTGCTTTAATAAATTTGACTTTGATGGACAGTTCAAATTGATTTAATGTAGTTATTCACCACACACAGAAAACAGGCAGAAAACAAGAATGTTTATTTGCTCTTGATATAGCCGGTTTTTGATAGGAGCTGGTGCAATCATGCTGCCAACTCCAACTCTTCTGCTTGTTGCATTGGTAGCCAAAAAAAAGATTGATAAGACACATATGGCTTCATCTTACAAACATTACCAGCATAATCTCTAAGTCTGTAAGGTGGAAAAACTAATTAATTTCATGCGGTATTCCTTAATAAATAAAGCTTACTAAGGGAGTGCAAGCATGTCGAAAGAGAAATTGGGAAACTCTCAATTGGAAAACACTAGGACAAAAAACCACTTATCATCTATTAGATTGCAATAAAATAGACTAAAATATATAATTAATATCTCAACTTTTCATCCATACCCTTGGTAGTTCTCAGTTTTGTCCTTCCACCAAGTCATCATTCAGAAGATATACAAAACATACAAAATTTCTTTAGCATAGCCTTCTTATATCAGCCACAGCTTTGACTGCATCTGCTTTGGTAAAAGAAACGCTACATGGCCACCTGTTGTTAATTTTCCTTACAATTTGCAGCACTTCTCTGAAATCCAAAATACTAAATTTGCCCTGAAAAATCTGCTACCATCAACATTAGAAATATTTAAGAATTTGGTTGTGAGAACTTAATATTTTTGAAGTGTATTTATTTTCTTCTTTCTTTTGTCTGTTTATAGTTCTATATAATTAACATAAGAGGATTTTCCCACTTTGTGAGGTACAGGTGTTTAAACACCTTAACTTTAGTCTTTGAAGATTTGTTTCAGTTAAGGTTAAGGACTTCTGAACTAGATACTTGGTTTTCAGTAAGTCACTCAGAGGCTCCTTTTATGGATAAGGACAGAAGCATGAACTCTGACAGCACAATTAATCTGATTTATGTTAAACACTAACCATAAGACAAGATGGCTCTCAGGCACTTCCAAAATATAAGGCAGCCCATTTTCACCAGAGTTATCTTCCAGGGTGGCTTAATTCCCTGGTTGGAAACTTTTAAATTGGACCAGACTGGTCCAATTGGTGATTGAAACAGAACCCAGAAGGCTCTACAAAGGGATAAATATTCTGTGCCTTATGATACACATTTCTAACACCCAATACCAATACTTTTTGCTAGAAAACTCCAGAGCTGTGCTCTTCATCTCTCTCAGTACTCACTGGGGAGTCACAATAGTGTTGAAAAATTTTAATGCAACTAATATCTAGATTATAATCTAAACCTTTCCTCTCACACTGTCCATAAAACCTACTATGTAACTCAAGTATATCTATCATAAACTCAATCAACACAAATCAAAGTATGTGAAAATTTTGGTTCATCAGCTTTTCTCAGCTCTTAAGCATAAACATATGACTGCTAATGCAATTCTATTATCATTAATGGTATTATATATAGGTAAGACATAAATGGAAAATAAAATTATAGTACTTTATTGTAGAATTTTGAAAGGTTTAATAGAGACAAAAACACATTCAATATCCCATTATAGGAATGAAGGAAAAATTGTATTTCCCTGGTTTAGACACATTAGGCTTCAGACATGTGTTTCCTCTTTTTCCTCTGAGTAGTCCATGATTCTAAACTTGCTGCTTGCAAGATTCTTATAAGGAGAGGTCTCCTAACATCTCAATGTCTTCTTCCAATGAGGAGTAGCAATCTGCTCAGTGACTGTAGTGGAAAGAGATCCTTGCTGAAAAATAAATGACTACAAGGGAAATACACAACAGGAGGAAGCACTTAAAGAGTTCATTCTGCAAGAAAGTTCAGGTGAGAAATAGCATCTTGTCCTGCATTATCCATCCTAATTTTGGGATATTTTCTGGTGACAGAACTTGTTTTCAATATTGCCTTTCATTCAAAAGTGGAAAAAAAAATTATAATTTCAGGGTAATTTAAGTTCATATGACATATTTTTTTACTTGGCATGGTTTAATCCTTGTGATCAGCTCAGTATTACGCAGCCACCTACTCTCCCCTGGTGGAATAGAGAAGAGAATTGGAAAAGTAAAAGTGAAAAAACTTAGGGCTTAAGACATAGGTAGGTTAATAGGTAAACCAAAGCTGCCCAAATAAAGCATAACAAGGAATTAACTTACTCACAGACAGATGTTCAGCCATCTCCAGGAAAGCAGGGTTCTATTACACACAGCAGTTACATAGCAAAACAAATGTTCCAAGTGTTTATCTTACCTTCCCATGCTTTACCCAGATTTTAATGATGAACACAATGTTGTATGGTGTGGGAAATCCTTTTGGTCAGTTGGGGTAAACTGTTCCTTTTGTGTGTGTGCCCACAGGGGGCAACATAAGAGGCAGGGCAGCATAAGAGGCAAGAAAGAATCAGAATCATAAAATAGTTTGGGTTGGAAGGCACCCTAAAGATCACCTGGTTTCAACTCTGCTGTCATGGGCAGGAACACCTTCCACTGGACCAGGTTGCTCAGAGCTCCACCCAGCTTGCCTTTGAACTCTTCCAGGGATAGGGCATCCACAGCTTCTCTGGGCAACATATTCCAGTGCCTCACCACACTCACAGTAAAAAATTTCTTCCTAATCTCCAGTCTAAACCTCTTTCAGTTTGAAGCCATTACCCCTCGTCCTATCACCACATACCCTTGTAAAAACTCAGTCTTCAGCTTTCTTGTAGATCTTCTTTAGGTATTGTTAAAAGGTCTCCCTGAAGCCTTCTCTTCTCCAGGCTGAAAGAACTTGACACTATGCAAGAACTGTCCAGCAACAGCTAAATCATCCCGATGTTATCAACAATGCTTTCATTACAAATCCAAAACAGCAACATTCTGGCTTCTATGAAGAAATTGAATTCTTCCCAGCCAAAACCAGTAAATTAGTTGTTGAGGTTTTTTTATTTTGATAAATTAGGTCTTCTGATAAAATGGTACATGTAAAGGTGTCTTAGATGTCACAGCACTATGTTAAGGAGCAGGAAATATACTTCTAGTAGTCAGAATATTCCCTTAAAAAAACCAACAAAATAAAACAAAGCAAAAAACAAAAATAGAAAAATCCAATGCCCCTTTTCCCCCTCACTCCCCCAAAGAAAAGGGGGGAAAATGCTATTTTCATTCCCAGTCATAGAGACCTACTGCAGGTACTTATGAATTTCTGGTATTTTATTGATTTCAACATGCTTTGGATAGCTTCCTTGCAATTAATTCTTGAAGCAACCTTCTAAAACTAAATAACAGTCTTTTGCATATCAAATCAATAGAATTATTCTCTTAACAGTAAAAAGGAAGAAAAGATCATAACAGAAGTCCTGAAAATAGAGGGCTAAACATTGACACTTTCATTCATGACAAGATGATGTTTTCCCCTCTTATTCCAATAACTTCTCTGTAGTTTTCAAAGCAAATAATGATGGAATGAACATAATGATGGAATGAACATAATGATGGAATGAAAATACTAAGGAAATAAACTACTACTGTCATGTTAGCCCCACTGAAAAATACAGCTAGAGACACAAATGACATAATTTTATCAATGGCATAATGGAATGCATCTATTTAGCTATCCCCTAAGGGGAAAAAACCCCACCAAAAGCAAAAATTAATTATGTAGCATGCTATGCAAAGTGCTAGGCACTCACATACACATGGTCCTGATTCAGCTACAACTGGTAGCTTTGATCCTTTTGGTTCCCCTTCACACACTCACTTTAGGTGGAGGATAGTTTTTATTGTTTTATGGTAAAAACTATATTGATAAAAAAAATAACATATTATTAAATTGTGTTGTAAAAAGAAGAATTCCCTAACAGTGTCTAAATCAAATCTAGTCAAAGTGTTCTGGCAGTAATTACAACAATATGAAAAGAGAAGCGTTTTTTTAACAACAAGAAGCCAAAATAAATATAGCTACAAATAATACAGAACTGCTACAGAAGTAATTTGTTGCCATGAAATACACTTTCATATGTTCAGTATCTATTGCAAAACCTAATTGCCTTACTTCATCAAATCTGTCAATGTTGCAAACACATTTTACTATCAGGGAAGTGTGTATTTTTAAGACAAGTGTAGCCAGTCTACTTAACATGCCTAGTTTAGGAAGAGACAAATTCAGCTTTGGAAATGTATTCTTCCTCTTCCTATCAAGGGAATTTAATTAACCAGGTATCTATAAGGTAGAAGAGTCTCTATTTGATCAGATAAATCTCTGGCTCTTTTTGAAGGTCACTGGTGTAAGACATGTTCCACATAGAAACAAGTGGAAATTGATATCAAAGAAGGATTTTGGCTTGAAAACGGTACTTAATTAAATTAAAAAAAAAAATCACACTTTCTTATTTTTTTGGAGTAATTCATACAAAATCTGACCTTTAAACTTGAAGGGAGAAGACTTAGTTGTGTCCTGGAATAAAGATGAAAACCACTCTTTCATGACAGAGTTAATTCAGCGTAAAGTAAACAAGTGACAGCATTAAACAGATAGATATCTGTAGCTAACCAGAGACAGACAGACAGAGGAACAAACTACAAAATTGTCTTTATTTTGCTGGCATAAAGTGCCAAATTTAACCATAGAGTGAACGTACTACAACATACAGAGTCAAACTTCCATATTATTAGAATTATACTAAGCAGTAGTGAAACTGCGTCTGCAAATTTATGGCTATTTTTATTTCCACATATTCCAGAGACTCTGAAACTGCTACAGAGAAATCCAATAAAAGTAGTCAGGGAAAAAAACAGAAAAAGAAATCCAAATGAACTTCATTTTTCATCTTAGAGAAGTGATAGTGAAGAGGTAATATGATATATCTCATCTGAAATACCATGAATGGGCAAAAATAAATTAAGTTAAATTAAAATTTGGACAGATGTGGAAGATTCATTCAAGATTGAGGAACAAATAGAAAAATATTTGATTGAGGAACAAATGAAAAAATATTTAGCAGGTGACAAATTTAAGTTTGCAATTAAACTTTTAATCTTCAGATTAGTAAATTTCTTTAACAGATCATGCTTCATAAAGGCGAAGTAAAGTCAGAAAGTTGGAGTTTAAAATAATTTTACAAGAGGAATTTAATATTTTTTCTCTTTTAAAATATAAAATACTGAACATAGTATGATAATTATTTATTTATTAGGTAAATAAATTGAATATTTCATAGACTCTGTAAGATTCCCTTATAAAAGCTCAATTATTTTCTGTTGACTTGCATTGGCAGTTGCACCCTTATTTTCTTTTTCTTTAAATCAGCTTTAGTGATAAAAATTGTGGTTACAGACTGGGACACCACAAGTGATACAGAAGGTATGATCACATACGTACTTAGTCACAAAACAGAGTAAGCCAATTCTTTGAGAGGATGGGTAATGGTTTTACAAAACTAATTTGAATATGCATGCTGATCTAGTATTCCAGAGATTTAAAGCAGCTCTTATATAGAGCACAATTACCTTTAAGCTTAATATGGATGCCTCCAATTTTATTAAATTAAATATTACTTTATTAGTTTTTCAAGTCCTTCAGCTATCTAGTTCATTTTGGGTCTGCTTTCATCTGCTAGCAACTTAGCTTTCAATGTCTAAAACTCGTCCAATTACATTCATATATCCACAAGTTCACATTCATCATTTTCACATTAAGAGCTTGCTCATATCCCATAAACTAAAAGCTTTTTTTCAGAATTTTCTAGCAGCTTCCAGCAAAGAATATAAGCAGATAATATTTTTTCCACTTAGTGCCATAAAAATTAGGCAACATTCTAGAGGTATTAGGATCCTCAGTTTCCCTTTATACTCCATGTAAGAATTTGTGAGTCATTTATTCTAATAGTTTAGACAGAATACTTGGTTGAGTCATTCCACTGAGATCATGAGAATTGTTTACAAAAGAAGAGACTATTCAGTTTACCTAATGGTGGCAAAACCCTGAAGCCTATGGGAACTGAATTTTATAAAATAAGTGACACATCACTCAATTTTTATTTGGTGGAAAGCATGTGGTAGAACATCACTAGAAGTATGCAAAGGTTTTTCTTGAGTCATGAGTTTTGTGATTTCAAATGAACTGATATAAAGAATTAAACTAGCATTTAAAAAATGATGTGCATTATAAGTAATACACATATTGTTTTTGCTATTTCTTATTTCAGTTAATAAACCAGAAGTAAATTATCAGTAGGCCACAAATGAAAAGTGCTTTTTGTCTCAGATCATGCCCACATTGCTCAGTGCAGCTCTAGTGAAAGTTATGTCAGTGGAAAGTGAAGAGTGGTGGGTATGTAGACATTTTACATGCAAAGCGAGTAGCTAAAGGTAAGCCAGGCAGCTAATCAAACATCTTTAAAGCCTGCATTTTATCTGATTGAGTCAACATTCATAGAAAAGAGTTTGGCAGGTGAAAATTAGGGAGAATAGCTAGCTGTCCAAAGAAAATTGCTTTTTCAATTCTCTGTAAATTGTTGTGCTCTAGAACAGTATTAGAAACAGATATTCAAGTTGAATATAAAAGAGGTTTGAGTGTTTAAAAAAGGGCAAGAAAGTGAGTGGAAAAAAAGAAGAGTCTTCACATACTCTTATTGAATACTACTGAATCTCAAGAAAACCACTACAGAAATAAGATATATAATATACATGATTATACCAATTTTTCAAGTGTGAGTAGTACAAAATGTAGGTCTTTTCTTTAAAATAAATGTCTTCTTGTTGCATATTACCATATGCCTACCTACCTTTATTTGCACAATCCAGGTAGTTAAGTGCTCATTGACAACTTTTACTGCAAAAAGACATTTCTATAAAATTTGTAAGAAAATACATACCTGTCCAAATTATTATACCTTGTCTTCAGATGTATAAATTCCTAAAGATTCAGTAAGTAAATGGAGATGTAAGGGTATCAACTGGCTATCTAACTTCATCATATACCCAGACTGAGAATACTCTCAGGCAAGGATTTAAGACACTGTTCTTTTCTTTTCTTAGTTCTGGAATACCAGATAAAAGTTAAAGACAAAATAAAGAATTGAATTAACATGAAACTGCTATGCCATAACTGTAATCAATCTGTAGTTCAGAAGTCAGTGATGTACCTAACTGTGAATTTGGCAGCCTTTTTGAATTTCCATCTGAAATGACCGTTTACCTATTTACATCTTGGCAGTTCAGGGGAGAATTTCTGTCGGAAAAGAAAGTAATTCCAATTGCTCTTTCATCTACCACATCCCTTTGGAAACTCTTAAAGAGGTCTGGCTATACATTTGGCTGCATCAAAATTGAAATGAAAGACAAGAAAGAGAATAAAATTTTAAGTGATTGGCTCCTATGAATAAAATATATATCAGGTCTGTGCACTGACATAAATAAATAAATTTCTGCCAATCTTGTTGAAGATGGTCATCTGATTAATAAAGATGAAGAAAAAGTAGAGGCATTCAATGCTTTTTTTTTGCTGCACTCTTTAATTTTACTAATAGACTTTGAGCTTCCCTGTTCCCTGATTTGGAATCATGAGCAAGGGAACAGTGTATATTTCCTTTTGTGGACACTGAAATTGTAAGGGAGCAGTTGTATCAACTGAATGTTCATGAGTCCATGGGGCCTGATGAGATTCATCACAGGAGCTAAGTGAGTGCTACAGCAGAACCCCTCTTGATCATCTACCAGAGGTCCTGGGAGTCTGGGGTGATCCCCGCTGATGGGAAGACAGTCAGCGTTACTCCGATACAAAAAAAAAGGCATCAGGGAAGACCCAAGGAATGACAGACCTGTTAGCCTAGCCACAGTTTCTGTAAAAATTATGGAACAGATTACACTAGGTGCTATTGAAAGGCATTTAAAGAATAATGCAATCATCAGGCACAATCAATGTAGCTTCCAGAGGGAAAGTCCTGTTTAAATAATTTGATACTCTTCTGTGATAAATTCACCCATCTCTTGGATAGAGGGAATGCAGTGGGTGTAGTTTTTCTGGATTTTAGTAAAGCTTTTGATACTGTTCCTCGTAGCATCCTTCTGGAGAAGTTGTCCAACTGTAGGATGAGTAGTTTTGCGGTGCGCTGGGTGAAGAACTGGCTGAAAGGTGGGGCTCCAAGCATTGTAGTGAATGCGGCTACATCTGTTTGATGACTTGCCATCACTGGTGTTCCTCAGTATTCAATTATACAGCCAGTTCTGTTCAATGTATTTATCAATGCTCTGGATGCAGCAGCTGAACTCAGAATTAGCAAATTTGCTGATGATGCCAAATTGGGAGGTGCTGTGAGTTGTTGAGAGACAAGAGGCCTTGTAAAGGGATCCAGATAGATAGGATGGAGCAAAGTTTAATGGGATTAAATTTAACAAATTGAAAAACTTGATTCTGTACCTAGAACAGAGTAATACCAGGTACAAATATAAATGTGGAGATGAATGACTGGAGAGCAGCCCTGCAGAAAGGGATCTGAGATTGCTGGTCAGCAGTAGGCTCAGTAGGAGCCAGCCCAGTGTCCAGGCAGCTGAGAGGGCAAATCATATCCTGGGGTGCACCAAACACAACATCACCAGCTACTCAAAATTGGTGATTATCTCATCGTATTCAGTGTTGGTGCTGTCTCACCTTGAGTACTGTGGGCAGTTCTGGGCCCTACAATTTAAGAAATATGTAAAGGTCCTTGAAAGTTGGTTAAAAGGACTGGCAGGTGCCACAGTTTGCTCAGAAAGAATGAGACTTGCACACTTCTGATACCCAGGTGAAAAGGCTTTATTGAACTACTCATACAAAATGGCTCCCACCTTATATATGGTAAGGGGAGAACCCTCTGGAAGAAGGGTGGAGTTAGGGAGGAGCATGTAAATTAATGGGATGGCAAAACCATACAGGGAAAAGTGCTGCACTGCAGCTAAAACAAACCAATAGGAAGGCAGGGTTCAGGACCACGAGGGATGAGGGAAAGTACTGGAAAAATGGGGTACAATAATGAGGGGAACATTACAATAAATAAAGAAAACACAATGTTAAAACCAAAACACATTCTAAAACAGTCCATAAAAGTCCATGTTTACTTCCAAAACGTATCCTTTCTCGGGAGGTGTTGCTTTCTTCATTTTGCACCTCCAACAGGCAGGTATGTCTTATGAGGAGTGGCTGAGGATTCTGGGTTTGTCTAATTTGCAGAAAAGGAGGCTGAGGGCTGAGCTCTACAGCTTCCTGAGGAGAGGAAGTGGAGAGGGAGCTACTGATCTCTTCTCCCCAGAATCCAGTGACAGGACAAGTGGCTCAAAGTCGCACCAGGGAAGATTTAGACTGGACATCAGGAACCATTTCTTTATAGAAAGGGAGGTCAAAACCTGGAACAGGATCCCTAGGAAGGTTGATGCCCCAAGACTGTCAGTGTTTGAGAAGTTTCTGGACAATGGCCTTAAGAACATGCTTTAAGTTTTGATCAGCCCTGAATTGGTCATACTGTTGGACTACGTGATCACTATAGGTCACTTCCAAATGAAATATTCTATTCTATTCTGTTGTATTGTAGTCTATGCTAAATAGATGGATGAATAAATAAATACATTAAATTAATTTGTTGTGAAACATGTTATGTGCAATAATGACAGAAACAGTGATTATTTGGATTGTTACAGATATATCTCCTGGCAAATAACTTTGTCAAATGCAAACTGCTTTGAATTACATAAATAAAATTTCTACAATACAGATCACAAGGAAATGGACCAGGAAGGTGTTTAGTGGAGGTTTTTCTCACTCAATATAGAATCAAATAATTTCGGATTACACAAAAGACTAGTTATTATTCATGCTCAATATATTAATGACTACAATAATTTTCATAAGTTGCAATTAAAGTATTGTCCCTCATCCCTCCCACTTATAACAAGGCATACCTTCCCAGAGAAATATTTTCAGTGATACAATTTTCCTTTGATTTTTACTCGAGCATTTATTTTTTGGGGAATTTTTTTTGTTGGGTTTGGGTTTTTTTCACAGGTTGTAAATGTCACTGGCTTCAAACTTCATCTAGTCCTCCATTTTTATTTTTCTGATAATTTTTACAGGGTTCTTTGTTTCTTTGATGATGTCATTAAACTACCTTTGGGTTTGAATTCTATTTGGATAAATGGTGCATTGAAAAGGCTTCTCTAGTATGGAGGCAGCTAGAAAAGACTTCTTTTGTTCTTATCTGTTTTTTGTCTTACTGAGAAGAATTACTCATGATCTGTATATTTTTCTTCTTTAAGGGCTTTATCTCTTTCCACTATCTGAAAATAGAAGGTGATGCACTCTAGGATTCTTGACCAATAGCTCTGGGAGTGAATCAAAACAGTGCTGTCTCAAGGGAAACATCCTTCATTCATAGCAGAAGTTAGTGTGTCATGATAAGGAAAATTAGGGTCTAAAGGAGATTTAGGACCAGTATTGAATATATATTGAGAGCAGTACTGTTTAGTGTCTTCATCAATGACATAGACAGTGAGATTGAGTGCACCTTCTACAGATTTGCAGATGACAGGAAGCTGAACAGTGCCCTTGACACACCAGAAGGAAGGAATGCCAATCAGGGGGACCTGGACAAGCTTGAGAAATGGGCCCATGAGAACCTCATGATGGTCAACAAGTCCATGTGCAAGGTTCTGCACCTGGGTTCAGGCAATCTCAGACAGGAGTACACACTGGGAGAAGAACTCATTGAGAGCAACCCTGCCAAGAAGGACTTGGGCGTTCTGGAGGACAAAAAGTTCGACATGAGGCACAGAAGATCAACCACATTGTGGGCTGCATCAAAAGCAGTGTGGTCAGCAGATCAAGGGAGGTGATTCTTTCCATCTACTCTGACCTTGTCAGACTTCACCGGGCGTACTGTGTCCAGCTCAACATAAGAAAGACATGGAACTGCTAGAGGGGGTCCAGAAGAGGGCTATGAATATGACTGGAGGGCTGAAACACCTTCACTATGAAGACATGCTAAGAGATTTGGGAATGTTCAGCCTGGAGAAAAGAAGGTGAGGAGACCTTATTGTGTCCTTTCAGTATATAAAGGGGTTTTATAAAAAGGAGGAAGACTGACTTTTTTACATGGGCAGATGGTGATAGGGCAAGGAATCATGGCTTCAAAGTGAAAGATGGCAGGTTTAGATAGATATTAGGAAGAAATTCTTTGCTGTGAGGATGATGAGGCGTTGGAGCAGGTTACTCAGAGACTGTGGATGTCCTGTTCCTAGGAGTGTTCAAGGCCAGGTTGGATGGCGTTTGAGCAACCTGGTCTAGCTAAATGTGTCCCTGCCCATGGCAGGGGGGTTAGAACTAGGTGATCTTTAAAGTCTCTTCCAACACAAGACATCCTATGATTCTATGGCTATTCTCCTTTCACCATATCCTGCTAAATAAGATGAGATGTGAAAGGTTCATTTCTGGAACACAGTGTTCCTTTGCATGTATGCCAGAGGAGACAGGATTTTCGAGCAGTTCTGCATGTCTTGATCTGAATCTAAATTTTAAAATTAATTTAATCTTCAGCTATTTTCTCTTATACTCACTTAAGGACTTCTATGAGGTTTGGTTTGATTTGGTTTGGGTTTTTTTCTGTTTGTTTGCTTGTGACACTTTGATGCCTACTTACCTTGCTTTACATCCTACGTATTAACACACATTAGCCTTCTGCAGTCTTTTTTGTCTGTATTGTAATTTCCTCTTTTTGCAGTGGATTTTTTTTTTCACTCTGTTGGTTTTCAGCAATAAGGAAATTTAAAAACCATTTTTTCCTTGTTTTTCTCTGCCTGTCTGTTACCAATTTCAATATCTTATAGCCAATATAAATTAAAAAAAGGCATGTCTGCTCATATACAAACCAGATCAAATATCTTACTGCAGCACTTAGTCAAATATCAGCTAACTGGAAAAGTTGCTCAACTGGAGTACAGTGTGAGAAAAATGAATAATGAATGTATGCATTTTATTTTTTCAGGAAAACTCAGTGCAGCTCAGCACATATACTAGAGTCCCTGCACCTTCTGTACCTCAGAGACAAAGACTGTCAAAGGACTTCATACTTAATCCCATAAATTCACAGTCATCTTGTGAATTCCTTATATTGAAAGGTAGTGAATGAAGTCTAAGATCTTTTTCCAGATATCTCTATCAAAAGACTCAAAATTTATGCTCAATCTGCTCAAAAAGTAGCATTCTGCTCAAGATAAAAGATAATTAATGCGGTGAGCGACACCTTGAAACAGCCATATGGAAAAGTGAATTAATCCTAGTTGAAAACAGCAAATAGGAAAAAAATGATAAAGAAAGGCAGTGCTGAAATTATTTAACCTTACAAACAGCTGATAATTTTTTCTCTTATTTTGTTTGTAAAACACTGCTGTTATAATACATCATATGAGGATCAAGGCTGTTAGATCAGCACTTACTATTCACTACTAAACACGGAATTTCAGAATTTTTGATTTATTTATGATTTTCTAGAAATTCAAGGAACGCTTTCCAAATGTAGTAAAAGGTTTAGATGATTGGACTATTAAATGAAAACAGGACTGAACTGAAGAAAGATTTGCTATATTATTCTAATACCATAAGGGTTTCTAGAACTGAGACAGATGGTACTATGTATATATGTAAGTACATTTATAACACATACACCGTGTTCAAACTCCCAAACACTTCCTGTCTTGAAAATATCCTAAGGCTTTTGTTCAGGTTAAGACTAATATTAAGCTTTAGGCATGGTACAGAGACCTGATAATTACTATATCATAATGTACCCAATAATTTTATGCCAATTTTAATATCAACTACTGATATATTTTTAGGCTAGTCTTATTCTTAAAATTAGGTGATCATACCTCAAACTATTTCACTATCTGACACAATGTTTCAAAGTTTCCATACTCTCCAGAATGACCATTTGTAGGCCCAGATATTTTACGTCAGTTAGGACACAGAAGTTGAACAATGCTGTATTAATATTACATTTATAATTCCAAGATAAGAGACTATTGATGCACCTGAAGTTCTACAGAGATGTCTGAGACTTTCTTAAACCTCATTTTAGTTTGAGCTTTCCAAGGTCTCACTTGCTATGCTGAAGGAATTGTCCTTACCACAGGGCAACAGTCCTTGTTCTTCCAGGCTTATTGGTAAGAGGAAAACAAACAACAAAATCCAAAAAAGTAAACCACAGCACATAATTGTTTGTATTTTACTGAAATGTTACTGCTGCATTTGCAGATGCTTAGATTCAGGCCAATTAGCTCCATTTCATTTATACATCTAGATATTTAAACCTTCACCTGCCTTGACTATAACTTATATATGCTTGTTTTCTAACACACTTGCAGACTGTTTAAACCTCCTATCTGATTAAATAAAAAAACCCTGACATTTAGAAGAATTTTAAAAATCCATTTAGTCTTCCGAAAAGAATGAGATACCAATTCACAAATTAAGAATATCAACAATTCTTTATATCAGGAGTATAACCTTCTTTCTTCTTGAATATTGTAAGGACTCTTTGCAAAGAAAATATTTTTTTTCTCCTATGTTCAATATTTTACTGCTGATGAAAATAAAATCAGGAAAAACCCCTTTTTACTAGATTTGTCCAAAGTTCTGAAATCTGCTAGCTGAAATGATGTCTTCTTAACCAAGTCCCATTATCTGTTTGTCTACGAAGACTAGATGCCTTTTGAGATCTTTGAGTGCCCAAAGTACTAGACTGAGAAGTTTTTCTGGGACACTGAAAGAGCAGTTATTCTTGTGTTTATTGAAATTGGTTTGGGGCCAGTTTATTGTAATAGTCTAACTATCCACACTACATTTTAGATTCTGACTGTTTTTAATACACAGTGAATTAAATAAAATGGCTTTTCATGAACTTTTGTATCTCCAGATAAGACCATCTTGCAGGGGTTGGGGGGGGGGCTGGGGGTAACACAAAACCCCAAAACACCCAAAAGGAAAATGAAAAGGAAAAGAAAAAGGGGATAAGGAGAAAAACAGTGGTGGTGGAGAAGCAGTTGTTCTTAATTGCTTGAGAAAGTGTAGTTAATTGAAATAAGTAGGATGATCCAGCAACAATCCAGTTTTGGGAAAACAGTAAAATTTCATTACAATTTTTCTGATAAAACAAAATATTTCACCTTTGGTACACACCCTCAAAAAGGAAAAAAAAGGCACAAAAGCACTTCCTTTTTTTTTTTTATTTAATCTAAACTTTGCTGCACAAAATATTTTAGAACATAAGCCACAGTTCTCAAGGAACACTGAGTTTAGTCCTGAGGTAATAAGATAGGTAAGTCTATACTTTTGTGTTCATGGGGGGAAGTGAGAAAAACATAAAGAGGAAGGCTTGATGAAGACCTGCTTACAAAGAACTAGAATTATTATCTAGTAGTGGCAAAAAAATTGAGAGTAGCATTACACCTCACAGATAACCCTGTTCACTGAATAAATTCTGTTTTCTCAAGCAATATAATGCATCATGCATAAAAAAGAAGTAGGGATGCAAGGATGACTGGTTTATTTGTATAGAATTCCTTTAGGCATTTTTCTGCAATAGGTGTAATTCTTTCAGAATCTACAGCTAAAGCAGTGTAGTCCAATAAATAAAATCCTCAGGGAATCTCAGATAATTACTCCAGTTCATAAAAACAGCTCCAATTCTCAACAAAATATATGCCTCAAACCGCTTAAACAATAACAAATTGGCCTAGAGAACAACTTTGAGAACAATAAAATTAATGTGGTTATTTGTTAATTTTGAAACAAACTAGTTCCTGACTAAGAAAATAATAAATAAATTTCTCTCCAAAATCCATTACTCCGAATATGTTATACAAAAATAGATCACTAGATAGTTTCTACTTGTGGAAGCCAGAGTTATTTCAAGCTTAAGGACTCTGGTTGTAGCTTTGCAAGCAATTTGCTATCACAATTTCCCCATAAGGATTAAATCCTGGTTTTGCTGCACAGAGAGATGTCAGAGCTGTTCTGGATAGCATGTAGCCAACATGTAGAAGATGAGCTCATTAACTGCATCTCTGGGATACCTTGCATTGGCAAAGTTCCTGCATGCTCCTCCTTGGCAAAGACTTGCATTTTCCAAAATCTGTAGGGATTGGTATTGCTACTTGTCCTTGCCAGCAGATCAGTACCCCTGAGGCATAACTGAAGTTCTGTCTACAAAGCAGCAAAAGACAGAGTTTTTTAATAGGTTTTTTTGTATCATAAGAAAGTACATAAACCAGGATGTAGTGTTGATAAATACAACTAAAAAATTGCGAAGTCTATTTCATAAAAAAATTTATTAGTTTGCTACCAGTTCTTCCATGCTGGACTTTGTGGACAACTGTTGTAGTTTTGCCTGTGACAGAGTTCATTTACTTCTTAGCAGCTGGTACAGTGCTGTGTTTTGGGATTTAGACTGAGAATAATGTTGATGACACCTGACATTTTGGCTGTTGCCAAGCAGTGCTTACCCTAAGTCAAGGACTTTTCAGTTTCCTGTGATCTGCAGCACTTCTGTGAGACACCAGATTACTACATTAAATATTGTCTCAGACCAACTCAAGTGTGTGTGTGTGGGGGGAAGGGACAGGTCAAATTTCATGAAGGTGAGATGATGCCCTGGCCTTTGGAACCTCCTTGGGCAGCCCCAGAGCACCTATCAGTCACTGGACACTGGGACCACTGCCCCATACACACAACCTGGAGCCCCCAGCCCACCCCCAGATTGGCTGCCACACTGGAAGACCTGCCTGGGTGTGTTGGTGGGGTTGGTCACAGGGGGAGCAGAGCAAATGAAAGCAGCAACATGTAGTGGTCTCCATGCCATCTTCTGCGCTCCTGGTATTCGGATCTATACTGGCTCTAGGGGTGGTAGCTATAATTATCTCTTTTTCTCTTCCTTTCTTTACTTGTTCTTCTTCTCCTAATCTCCTTTCTTGATATTTTGGGTCACCTAAAACCAGATAGGTTGGATTTTTTCAAGTTTATATGTTAGCATGTGCTAAGTCAATGCTTTGTGGAGTGCTTTATTTTGGTCGAATGTTGCCCTTTAACTTTTGACAAGTTCTATTATTTTCTAAAGTTTGCCAATAAAAGTATTTTACTTTCTGAGAAAACATGAGCAACATCTTGTTCCATATGCTATCTTAAGGTATAAAAGAATGGAAGGCCCTTTTAATAAATCAGGCTGGTGAATTTTTGGAGCCGTGTATATTTTTAAAGTAAAACCCCATTGATGAGCTCGTAGCTCAGAGCCCGGGATCTTACAGCTGCACAAGAAGCCAGAAGGGAGCAAGGGTAGGACAGATGACCTGAACTGATCAAAGAGGTATTGTATACCATAGAACACCATGCCCAGTATATAAATGAGGGAGTTAACCAGAAGGAGGCCAATCACTGATTGGAGAATGGCTGGGCATCAAGCAGCAATTCTATTGGGCATCACTTGTCTTTCTTGGATTCTTGTAATTGCCATTATTATTATTATTATTATTATTAACATTATTTTCACATTTACTATTAATATTATTTTCACATTTGCTATTATTATATTTTGTTTCAATTATTAAATTGTTCTTATCTAAACCCATTAGGTTTACTTTTTCTTTCTAATTCTACTCCCCCCTGGGCTGGGAGTGGGGACTGTGAGAGAGATGTTGCCATATGGGGTTAAACCATGACAAGATCTTACAGAAAGTTAGGTGTTCTTGGCAGTGTACTCCAGTATGTCAAGTAAAATTTGCCTCATGTAAGCAGTATACAAGGAACCTAAACTGGCAGGAGTCTAACCTGTGGGAATTCTTCCACTATAAAGTCACACAAAGCTGTGGAATGTATGTTATGATCAGGTCATTAAAATTATTGGAGAGATACATTTGCCCGAATTAAGGTGCAAATGAGACCATATGCCGAAGCCAATAGTATGTATTTTCATTTGATAGTGAATGTGAGGCTGAGAGATATAGAAAGAAATAGGAAAAAGAGAGAAGAAGCAGTGGAGAGAGAAAGTGAGTGCACACTCTTTGGATTTCTGTGGCAACACATTTATCCTCTTCTTGTGGCCTTCTTGGTGGTGAGTCCCAGTCTTGTCAAGGTGATGGTTGCAGTCTGGATCTGTCAAGAGAAGCCCAGGGCGGTCAGGGAAGAAGCCCATGTGGGAAGTCCATCGTGGGTTTTAATACTGGATCACAGAATATTTCAGGAGTCTTTGACACCTTCTAAGATGTTACAGCTGCCTGTTACATCAGCGCAGTTGAGTCCCTTATGGCCCAGTATGACCCATCAGCAGAGATGAATATCTTAAGGCTTCCTATGAATGTCCCAAGTACATTTCCAATTACAATTTAAACATCAGAAATCAGGCTTCCAAATCCATTGGAAAAAAGATGGAATCACAGAATCAAAAAGTTAATGTAAAGTTAAACTCTTCTAGAAACAATGAAGTTGCAGGAGGACTGCAGGGAGAGCAGTTGGTGTCTATGATTTGCAGCTAAGATGTAAAGGCAAGATAGGAATAAACTTTCAGTTACTTGCCCTTTAATTTAATTAATTTTCATTCATCATCTTCAGTCTCATACAGACTGAACCTTTTGCTATCATTTTAGTATAAAAAAATGGTATCTTCCAAAGAAACATAATTCTGACATACCTATTATGTACATACTAATGACACACAAAAAAGTTTGTAGTTTGGTTTTTTTGTTTGTTTGTTTGTTTTTGATTTTGTTTTTACTATTACTTTATTTGTAATTTTCTATTAATAACTCATTTATTTCCAGGGTTTATCATCCTAAAACTGATATTGTTTTGGAACTAACTTTAGGTATTGTAGTATAGTTTCTAAATCCTGCACTAGAATTCTAGTTCCAGAAGAAAACCAGACAATTTTACTGAAGATTTTTCACTTTCTAAGCCTAATGGTTGAAACAGTTCTTATGAATGTGTTCTTGGGGTGTATGTACATTGTCTCTATCGACTATAAAGAGAATACAAGGTTACTGTCTCAGATAAAAAAACATCTAAAAAAATTTTAGAATTTAAGAAGAGTTGCTTAGCAGCTGGTAGAATATTTGGTGAAGCTATCTAAAAGATAATTGATCACTTTTCCAGAGATTTAAGAAGGTAGATGTCCATTGCATTTGCTTTGAGAATATATAGGTTGGGTTTTAGGAATTACTCTTCTGTTGCCCATTTTTTTCTAACTGAGAAAATACTTATCTGATCAGAAGTAGGGAAAGACTATACATTACTGTTAGGAATCTAAGACCTGAGTTGACTTTAAATCTTGCAAAAATGCAACTTTTATAGTAACTTGACACATAGGGATACATTGAAGAATGAAACTAGAGAGAAAGCACTATTGATCATGGAGCCAGGACTAATTTCAGGTATAGATTGGGTATAAATTATCCTATCCCTTTAAGAACAAAATCAGACCTATTTTACTTATCTAATTTTATTTATATACTTTTTTGTGTGTGTTATGCATGATGTGTGTTATTTATTAAAAGATACAAAAATTTTATGCTGTTACTAGGACCATCAAATTTTGTTTTACACTATCCTCAAAAAAGAACGACTTCTATGAGAATGAAAATATATTAGTAATTAAACTTTTCAAATGTGCAATTCATTTAAGAACATATAAGAGATGAAAATTAGCTCTTATTTCTTTATTTTTTCAGTAATGTAACTTGCATGAACCTGAAATATAAATTTCATGTAAGTTCAAATACACATTTCAGAGAACTATAATTTTTTAGAGGTTTTTTGGGGTTTTTTATTGTTTTCTTTTTACAATATAGATTATATATTCATGATTTTATTGCTCAATAATATTCTTGTTTGAGCCTTTCTTTGGTTTTCATAAATTATTTAAATACAAAAGAAAGTCTTCACACAGAACAAATTGCAGTTATCATAGTATGAGTTCTACCAGAATATACAGCATAAATATAGAATATTCATTGTTTTGTTTGGACATTTTAATTTTTTTTTAAGAACCAGTCGTTGAATTCACATTATTGGCAAGGTATGACTACATGATCATCCCAGTTACATTGACTCAATAGATTAATTCAATTCTAAGCAATGAATATTTCTTAGGTGAGATAACACAGTGAGGGAAAGAAAGTATTTTCTTTGCCCTTCTTTTTGATTAAATTATCCTACTGGAGAAGAAGACCCTTTGGTCCAATGAAACAAGCACAAAGTTAAAGCCATGCAGCTCACAATACAAAAAGTAACTTTGGGATTTTCATACAATTAGGAGTGACAGGAACACAGCATAGAGCAGGGAAAAAAAAATTATGCCCACAATTATAAATAGGTTAGAATTCTTAGAAAGAGAAGTCTTAGAATGAAGTAATACTTCATTCTACGGGAAATCACACAAGTAAAACAAGGAAACACTAAAAGAGAGAACTCTTGTATTTACCATTTCTATTGAAACTGACATTTCTTTTTTGACAGATCCAGATTGTCTTTCAAAAAAACCCAGTCTATCTTTTCTTATATTGTTTTAATTTTTTTTCTGTTGTTCAGAAGGAGATTAATTGACCTCCTCATTTAATGAAAAAGAATTTTTCTTCTTTTTTTCTTTGCTTCTTCTCAAAGTTATCAGTTTTCAGGGATAAACAGCATTAATTAATTCACTTTAAAAAACTTATTTTCCATAACTGTCTTGGGTTTTGGCCAGGACACAGTTTTTTTTTTTTCTGCAGTAGCCATGAGGGGGCAGACCCTGGAGCCATGTGGGCATGTCTAGGTTGTTATTCTACACCACCTCACATCACTGCTGGAGGATGGAAGTAAGGGAATTTCACTTCCAAGAAAGAGGGAGGCATGGCTTGCAGTCAGGAAGAAAAGCATGGGTGTGGAGGGTTTGTTTGCCATTTGTGCCACATGAGCTTGATCCTGGTGAGCAATTTTTGCATGTAAATCACCCTCTTTTTGTATTTGTTATTGATGTTTTTGCTGTTACTGTTTGTTTTCTTATCTTGTTGCTGTTTCCAGTAAGTTGTTCTTATCTCAATCTATAATCTCTGCCTTTTGTCTCTCTCACTGGAGGGGGTGGGGGAAGGGGAGCAGGAGTGCCATTCCTAAACCATGGTAATAATTGTGGGGTTTTTCCCACCTATGTATCTTGGATATTTTTATCAGTTTCCTGGAACACTGTTGGAGGCTGGCTACCCAAGTTCTTTTCCTCTCACTGCCTTCTTGCCACAAAGACAATTTGTCTGCAGGATCAAGGGAGAGCCATGGCTTCTTGGAATATCTGAGAGAAAAAGACTAAAACTGACAAGAGCCTCCATAATAGGAAAGTGTAATATCAATTTTTTGAACAAAAATGTCAGAAATTCTGAACAGACATTTTGTTTATTTTTTTCCAAAAAGATTAATATCTCGCAAAAATTCCAAGTTTTTTTAGCTTTTGAAGCAAAATATTCCATTTTTTCTTTTTTTTTTTTTTTTAAGTGAGTTGTTATATCCATGTATTATGAATGAAATTTCTTTTAAAACTATTAAATTGTAAAAAGATCAAAATAGAACTTTCATACATTTCATACATTTCATATATTACTTTCATACATTTAAATAAAATATAGCAGTATTGTAATAAAAAATGCTTTCAGGATCAACATACTAAAGCTTTATATGCATCATGGGTCATACCTAGAAAGTTCTGTTTCAGGCTCCTTCTGTATTTCTGTCACTGCTGGACCTGTATTTTATGAGAAAATCTATGACCTGGATCTAAACTATCTAGCTGGGGTTTAGAAAAAAATGTAGTACAAGCTAAAAAGGTCTCTTGAGAAGCTGGAATTACATCAGTGGTTTGTCTGCACTGAGTTTTGCTCTCTTATTGCTGTATCAGTTGCGTCACTGCGGTGACTTTGGTATCTGCTGTAACGCACACAAAAGTATATCAGTAGTAGTGTTGCACAGATGGCTTTCCCTTCAGTAAATTGTTTATATGTGAATTAGTAAGTGTTCAAAATACAAGTTTTGATGATTTTACTCTCTAAAAATAATACGTACTTGTACACAGAGTAGATACAATTGAATAGTCTGATGTCAGAGAAAACGGTCATGACTGTTACAAGATTAAGTGCAATTTTCAGAAAACAGTCATCAAGAAAAACTAATAAAAGTGTTACTAGAGTAAAGAAAGGAGAATCTTTATGAAACAATCACGCAAATGACTAACTGAAGTAAGTTTTAGAATGTTACTGAACCTACCCTCGGGATTTTCGTAGAAAGAAACGTTTCAGGTTCTCATCTATACTGACTTGCTGGAATGTGCTGTAGGTAATTAGATATTGATTCTAGTTGTCAATGCATGTACCACCTATTGTCCATTTCCATGCAATATGAAATGTATAAAGTTTGAATTAATCTTGGAACTACCTTTGAATAGTTACATTATAATTGCATATTCCTTGCCACTAAGGAAATAAATGCCATTAGAAATTGAAAAGTGCAAGACATTTTAACAGTTAAGTGACTCAAATGTTAAGAGCAGTAACTGAATTTTGCTTACTGCTTTTTTTTCAGACATATTCATAATGCTTTCTGATTTGATCATGTTTGATCTCATTTGTTAACAAACATCTGTATTAAAAAATTATAATACTGGTCAGTAAAATCAATTTAATCTTAGTTTTTTCTTGAAAATTTATTATGAGATCAATGTCTAGTTCCATTTACAGTAACTATTGTTTTTAGGGTGGTTCATGTAACCTTATAAATATTTCATTATGTTTTTCTGTGCTCTAATTCATGACATTATTTTTCGTCTTCCTTAAATACATTTTTTCTCTAATTTGATCCAAGTGAATAAAGTAAAATAACAAAGCCAAACAGAGTTTTAGAAGAAAAATATAAAGTTGTGAAGAACTAGCTAAATATGCTATTTAGCTATAATAAGTTGTTGAATATTTTTCTGGTATTACCATAGGGTGATTTTTGGGCCTTAACTGAGTTTCTGTCTGAATGTGTTTCTGTGCAGATGAAGAACTGAGTATAGAGAGTAGAAGGTTATTGCTTACATGTATTTTTTCCCAATGATATATATCATATTGAGTATAAAGCTAGAGATAATCAGTTTTCCTTTGAAGAAACAGGGGTTTTTTGTTTATATGGTTCTGAAAGGACCAATACATTCTAAATGTGTTTCCTTGTTTATCATCACATCACAGTGTTTCACTATCCTAATGAATTAAAAGTTTTATTTTTCCTTTCTTAGCAACTTAGAATTCTTAAACGTACTTAAAGCTTTATAGGAGCAATGGTATTATATGGATGAACTCCTTTGTCTGTGAATCTAGTACCTAATTTATATCACAAAAAGGAAAAGTTGTGTATCATAAAACTTCTTTTCTAAATGACTTTTGTTGCATTTCTGAGTATAAGAAGTCTGCTGATGTGAATTTTGAGTATTAACATAACTGTGCTATTCCCTGCAAAATTTATGCCTAAAGTTTAGCTTAGAGTAGTTAGTTGGGTACTCATTGCTGAGTAAATCACATAAATTACTTTGATGTATCACCTAAATGTCAGTTGAACAAATTATCTGAGTCATGAGTAATCTTCTGAAGACAGGTACCTTCTCTCTTATTACCATAGAACATGTACAGTATCTTAGTTTTCTTCCTGTCTTTCTGGAAGAAACAGTAGCACGAAACCAGAGCATCCAGAAAAGAAAACAGTGCGCGATACCAGAAATGTGTGTTCTAATGAATGGATCTCAAAGAAAAAACAAACAAACAAAAACCACCCCCTCCCCCAAGAAGAAACAAACGGTAAAGAAAATAGAAGCAAACAAATTATGGCAACATTTAAATACTAGTGATTTGCACAGTCCTACATGAAGTAATTTACCTCTTGCTGTCTTCATTCAGAGAAAAACAATTAATATTGTAGTCTGCCCAAGAAAAACTAACAGGTTTCTCCTCGTGACAGCTGGTGAAGCCAAATAAATAAGGGGTCTCAACTTTATATAAGCTGGGAACACTCTTTAGACAATAACAGCAGATGATGATCTCATTTCAAAAATTTCTCTTTTAGTGATGCTCATATTAATAGAAAAATTCAGGCTTTAATAGGAATTACTGTGCCATCAAAAAAATTTTTTTCTTCATTCAAGTTGAAAGATTGGAGTCTCAACAGTTACTACAATCAGGAGCTTAAAAAATTCCATTAGCCTTGTCTCTGGAGGAATTGAATAAGGTTCGATCGATGACATATCAAACAATGAGATCTTAGTTTATAGTAATCTTCCTAACATTGGAGTCCTGCAGGAAAGACCTGTTTTATTGTATATGATAAATATGGAAGATTCCAAGATGTCAAGCAAGTATTTTGTTACCGGCTTGCTAGCAGTACAATAAGTCCTGGTGACAAATGCACAATTTTACGGACACCCTTTCATTTTCCCTTAAGGCTTGTCAGACTGCTGCCAATAACTGAGAAAAAGAGGGTTGGGTTGAGATGTTCAGAGGAAAATATAATAGGATGTTGCCACAGTCTTTGCTACATTAAATATTTGATTAAACATCCCAGCTTGAGGTCAGGTGGGGGAAAAAATAATCAAAGGGAATTAATTATCATCTACTTGTCATCAGAAATTCATACACTGATTGTTCATTGCATCCTGACAGCTCGGTCTGTTGTCACAGAAGTGCACACACAGATAGTAAAAGTATGTTACAATATTGTCTAGAAGAAATGTTGTCGTGGGTGGGAGTAGAGGCTTTTAGGCAAAGTTTATTAAAGAAGCCCTTCTGTTGAGTCACGAGGTGCAGAAAGGATCCCCTTGCTTTCTAAACTCCTTCTCACAGAGGAGTCTAGGTACGGCTGGATCCAGTCTTGGCCCTAAGATTTGTCACTGGTTTAAGTATAACTTTGTCCTGCAGGATTAAAGATTGCAAACTGAGAATGTTTATATAAAATGAATCATTTATTATTACAAATGATCAGAAAATTGATCTTAATGAGAATTATTTACTGCACAGTATAAATGCTAAAACTAGTAGTACAGTATAAGACAGGGTAGTGCACTGTACTAAAGCAATTATTGAAGCAATTATATTAAAGCTAGCAAAAATAAATAAGTATTAATTAGATTTGGTGAGTGTAACTCACCATACCATACCAATGCTTATGGGCAGATCTCTTTCTCAGCCTTGATGAGTATCCTTGAGGGATGTTCCTACCCAAGGGAGAAATCTCCACACCTACACCCCAAGACAGGTTATGTTAAAAGAACCTGACTGGATGAAAGTAGACTGGACTTTTATAGTATAAAGGGATTGACTGACAGCCACCTGACTGGTGGTGATCTCACCATCAGGATGTTAATTCAGGGTTGAAGTCAGACTGGCTTCAACTTCACCTGGCGGCCCTCTCAGCCCACCACTGATAGAGTTGCAAATAAGACATTGTCCTATTGAGTTTCTTGGTCTGTATTCCAGGGGGAATGTCCTACTACCAATGGTCAACAGTGAATATAAATAAAAAAAATGATCAACATTGAATATAATGGAAAACTGCAACTCCTGAATACATTTTCAGCCAATGGATGCATCTGGCAAGTGAGAAGAATGATATGAATCTGGCATGTGTACTTTAGGAATACAAAATCAACAGAGGAGTAAAGTGAAAGAAAAAATTAGATGTAAAATACAAAAAGGCCATTGAAACCTATCAAGTCAAATTCATAAACACCGTTTATGAACATGATATTCTTCTAAGACAAGATGAGGGAAAGTCTGTGCATGCTGTGTACCTGAACATTGGTAAAGCATTTGACACCATCTCCCACAGCATTCTCCTGGAGAAAGCAGTTGCTCATGGCTTGGATGAGTGTACTCTTCTCTGGGTAAAAATGGCTGGATGGCTGGATCCAGAGAAGTGCTGAATGAAGTGAATGGCGATGAATAGACCAGCTGGTAGCCAGTCATGAGAGTTGTTCTCCATGATTCAGGACTGAGATCAGTCCTGTTTAACATCTTTACGGATTATCTGGATGAGTGTATCCAGTGCCCCCTCAGTAACTTTGCTGCCAAAACCAAGTGGGATGAGGTGTTGATCTTCAGGAGGGAAGGAAGTATCTGCAGAGAAATCTGGACAGGCTGGATTGACGGGCTGAGGCCAGTTGTATGAGTTTCAGTAAGGCACAGTGTCAGGTTCTGCACTTGGGTCACAGCAACTGCCATGCAACACTCCAGGCTGGGGGAAGAGTGGCTGGACAGACACTCAGAGGAAAAGGATCTGCGGTGCTGGTTGGCAGCCAGCTGAACACAAGCCAGCAGTGTGCCCAGGTGACCAAGAAGGCCAATGGCATCCTGGCTTGTGTTAGGAATAATGTGGCCAGTAGGATGAGGGCAGTGATTGTCCCTCTGTACTTGTCACTGGTGAGGTCGCACCTGAGTGCTGTGTCCAGTTCTGGACCCCTCACTACTAGAAATACGTTGAGATCTTGGAGTGTGTCCAGAGGAGGGCAATAAAGCTGTGCCTCTTTAGAGAAAATTAACAAGCTACTACAAAGTATCAGAGTAGTAAATGGTGTCATGGAGCTGATTTTCTTGGGTATTTTAGAGATGTTTATGGTTACTAAATATGTTTTTGGTCCAACTGCATAATACGTCATGTACTTAAAAACACTTGAATGCAAATTCATTAATTTTAAACAGGTCGCTATATCCAGCAGTTTGGCACTTTGAAGCAATTTCCTTCAGATTCAGATGACTAAATAAATAAATTAAAAGTGAAAAAATAGCTGGAAAATTTAAAACATTGCTAACTATAGTTGACTATTTTGTTTTCTTTCTCATTTACATTGATGATCTTGTGATTTGAATGTTGATTTACCTTCAGCATATTACTTTGTAGGAAATGGTATATAATTGGCATTCAAATCATTCTCTGTATACTGCTAGTAGTGGGTTGCTTCCAGAAGGGACAAATGTCTTAAGATTCATTAAAAAAATCCAATGTTTCCTTATATGTCATGGTTTTTTTTTCTGAAATAATTTAAATTTAAAGGAGTAAAATAAATTCCACATCTAATCAATATCAAGATTGTGTTTAGAAAATAAATGATACTGTGTTAAAGTAAAAACAATGTACTCCATCACAATAATTTGCATATATTATCGATCATTTCAGTACACTTCATTTGGTATTCTGTGAGATAGCTTTGAATAGAACAGAGCAGAACAGAACAGAACAGAATGTCCTCTGCACTGTCATAATATGTTTTTTTTTAACAATGTAATAGCATGGAAATCTTCAATATTCAAATCAGAACTCTTTTTCCTTCTATCACAATGAGATGATTTAATATATAAAAATTTAAAATGCTGTGTAACACTATCTTGAACTTCAATACGTAAATGATGGGATTTGGAAATATGTGTTGCATGCATTTTTAGAGAGGTGTAGCGTTAGGACTGCAAGCAACCACTCTCTCGAGGAAGGTTTGGCATGAAGTTTAAAAACTGAACAAGATGTTGAAACAGACTGATGAGAACAGAAAAAAATACTGATCTTATTTATGCTGAATAACAACTGAATAACAAACTGATGAAAGTTGCAGATAATATCATGAGCGAGGGTTGGATCTCACAGGTCCAAAGGCAAGTTATAGGAAACAGCCAGACCCCATAGGTAAATGGAGGGAAGCACAGGAGAACCTTTGCAGAGTATGATCTTGCAAGAAAGGCCGTGCCTAGGCAACTATATCAGTAACATTGTGCAAGGCTGAGATTATCTACATAATGGTATGAGAATTGGTTGTACCACCATTGGAAGGCATATTTCCAGCTTGGAGAAATGGGCAAGCAGGCACCTCAGAAAGTTTATCAGAAGGGCTGTGCTAAGACCTGCAGCCCATACATGCTGGAGTCTTACTGGCTGTAAAACATCTTTGCAGAAGAGGACCTGGCAGTCCTGCTGCACACCAAGCTGAATACAAGCCAGTAGAGCATCCTTGCAGCAAAAAAACCCCCACCAAAACAGCCTCCTGGATGGCATAAGGAAGACAGCTACTACCAGGTTGAAGGAGGTGATCCTTCCCCTTTACTCTACCCTCATGAGAATCATCTGGAGTGTTAGGTCACAGACATGAAGACATAGTAATGAACACACAGAATTGATTCCAGCAAAAAGCCACAAAGATGGCCAGCACCTCTCATAGGAAGAGAGACTGAGAAAGGTAGGACTGTTCAATTTGGAGTGGAGAAGACTAAGAGGAGATCTTATCAATGTGTTTAAACGCCTTTCGTGAAGGTTTGGAGAAGATAATGTCAGACTGCTCAGTGGTGCTCAGTAACAAGACAAGTCAGCAAATGCAAATGGAAGTGCAGAAAATTCCATTCAAACATAAGAAAACACTTCTACTGCAAGGGTGCTCAAACACTGGAAGAGGTTGCACAAACAGGTTGTTCTTTCTCCATCCTTGGAGATATCCACAATATGATTGGATCAGCCGTGAGCAATCTGCTCTACCTGACTAGGTGGGAATAGAAATCAAATTTCCATACAGATGTAGCAAACTCCATGACAAATAGGGAGTAAATCAATTTGGACTAGAAGTACAGTAGGATGGAGAAAAGGATACAAGCAAGTAGGGAGGGCTGTTGGGGGGGCAAGGGCTGCAGTTTGTGTTTCCAGTTTCCCTGGAATCACTGTCAAAGCCTTGCCTTGGTCACCGTGGCTGGTGCCACACAATAAACTAGACCTATCACTGTTGGTGCCTCACAGGAGAGGGACTGGTTTGAAAACATGTGGAAGACTTCTGAAAAAGAGGCAAGGAAAGAACTATTTATTTTCTAACATGGAGGAACTGATATCCTTTTTTGTATTTAAAAGCAGCACATGAAGGTATTTCAAGAAAGCTTTCTTTCATTTTTGGATTTTGTTTTAGGATTATATCCAACACCCAAAAAAAAAAAAAAGTAGATCAGAGCAGTAGAAGAAACAGTGGGCTGTGTGGCTCTGCTTCTGGGGAGAGAGAATCCACCTGTATCAAAAGCACAGCACAGGAGAGTGGTGGTAACAGCAGCTGAATATGAAGAAAAATTCCTACTGTGGTACCCTGGGTATGAGAGCATCTGGGTTGTGGCTTTTTTTTTTTTTAATTTCCCTCTCTAAGAAACATCAAAGCTAAGATGACTAGTGAATCCTTCCTGAAAATGTGTTAATTAGGACTTCAGGCTTTTTCTTTCTCTTTTAGCGGAGCTCCAGTCGACACTTAAGAATGCGACACACAGAGTCAGCTGTAGACCAGTTAGAAGAGAAAATGGATGTATATGAGATGTCTGGACAGTCAGGAAGCCTTGCAAGGTCAGATTACCTAATTAAGAGTTGAATAGTTTTTGATCTCACTACTCTTTTATGAAGGGGCAAAAATCAAAAAACATAGATGTTTCCCTAGAATTTGTGAATTTGTGAACTTTGTAAAACTCCATTGCTTCAAGGACAGCTGGACTTTGATGAGCTGATAGTTTAAGATTTAAGAAGCTTCTGTCTGCTGTGCTCATCCCTGAACTGTAATTTTTGAGTCACGGGATACGTTAGGATGAGCTCTGGGGCTCTCTGGGTTGGTTACACATGTCAATTTGGTTTTTGTACCTTTCTATATTCCTGGAGTCAGGAGAAATTATTCACCTAAGCAGAAGATTATTACTAAGACACTGAATGAAGTCCTCAATTATTCAGATTCAGTTTAGATGGTAAGAAGCTTTATTTAGAATATTCATTTGTGGAGCTGAGATGGATGTATTTGAAGCAGCCTTTTGTGTGTGCCTGTGTCTACCTACACGGTTTATTGAAGATAAATGAAAGGAATTAAAAGAGTGCCTCGAAGTGCTTATTGGTGTTGTCAGATGTGAATTTTAAGCAAGGAGAAATGTTCTTGAAAATTAAGATACTAAAATAGATCAAACTGGGGAAAAGGCCACAGGAAAGCCAAGTAAATTTTTATGCAAATGGATAGGCCTAATTAAAGCCATCAGACTTCATTATAATGTGCAGGCATAGATTACAGCTTCTCTCTCTATACAGGGATACCAGCTACCTGACTCAATTCTTTGCTATGTAGGTGGAAACAGCAATTCTATAGAGGAAATCAACTGATTCTGCAAAACATTAGCATTCAGAGCTACTTAGGCATCAGAGGGCTTTGAGTACCAAAATCTGAATATATTTAAGTTATATATATATATATATACACACATACAAATGTATGCAATAGCATATGCAGACATAAGTATGAATAAAACTTTATATTTATTAGACAGTTTTAATCTGAAATTTTTAGAATAGAAAGAGGTTTTTAGCTAAAGAGCAGAGAAGGAAACTGATTACAGCTTGCCTGGACTGTGTTTTGCGGAGCAAATTATGGCTTTTATAGAAAGATACCTGTAGTTTCAGACTTTCCAAATTGGTCACCTGGTAGTAGAAGACTGCCAAATCAGAAAGAGGGTCAGCTTTAAATTTCCATCTTGACACTACTAAATTTCAATTTTATAAGAGAAAAGACAAAGTCTTGAAAATGTCAATGCCAATGTCAATGCCTTTGCTCCTTGCTCAGCTAAGGTACACGGACCTCAGGTTCTCCACTGGGTTGTGTACACCTTCAGCTATTGGCCAGAAACCGTAACTGGGCCACATGCGTTTAAGAGATGACACAGGAACTGGCATTTACTTAAAGAAGTTTTTAGTTTAGATCTTGCATATGATTGATATGACTAGATCCCAGAGATCAATGAAGACCTGAACAACACCTACTTTATAGCCATTCTCCTGGAAAAGATCAAACAATTCATCTATTTGAGGTTATATATACTAAGACCTTGTAAAAAATCCCAGAATACTTTGGTCATGTATATTAGAATAAGTAATTAGTAGATAGCAATCATAGCAAAACTCAGTTATGCATCATCAATCATATCAGGCTATTTTTGAACTTTAGTACTTTGCAGAATTTTTCTTTCAATAGTGTTTCATGTTCCCTAAATCCAACCACTAATTCTTATGACTTTCAAAAGCCTCAGTGAGGCTTTATAGAGCAACATGGTAAGTTTTGCACTTTATTAGCTTTGAAGAAACAGTGACTATATACAGCACCAGTGGGTATTTTTCCACATAGTTGCAGTATAAAGAATTTGGCTGTACCTGTTTGCTTTAATGGATACATCTGTTCCTTTTTGGACTATAAATTTCAAAGTCATCCTAATGTTGAATTCAGATGCAAGCTGTGTTTTA
This sequence comes from Lepidothrix coronata, assembly GCF_001604755.1. Lineage (NCBI taxonomy): Eukaryota > Metazoa > Chordata > Aves > Passeriformes > Pipridae > Lepidothrix > Lepidothrix coronata. The sequence goes on along the minus strand of NW_016690335.1, from coordinate 1,549,217 downwards.
AAAAGGTAGTGCATGACAAGTTTATGCAATTTAACAGATTTCATCCCTTCTAACTGCTTTTAAGAAAATCGTATCTGTCATGATGACATGTCATATAGTGTTTCGCTCTTCTGTTTTTAACCCTGTTAAAACCTTATAATTACAATTTTAAAGATGTTTCTATTTTGTCTTTCAGCACATTGAAAATGTTTCATCAAAGAGATCATTCTCCCATCATTTAGTAAAATCTTTTGAAGATGTCTGCTAAGAGGTATTATTCAATGGCAAGGAATAAATTTTATTTTATTTATAAATGTTAAGCAAAAGTTGAGGATTTTATGTCATAGTCACCCAACTGATTTTGTCACACACGTTTAGATTCTGTTGATAAAACAATTCATTTATATTCTTGACACCCTTCTACAGTTAGAGCTGTAATTTATATCAGTCAATGAGAAGCAATTTTGCATCATAAGAGGAAAATCTTTCCCCATTTCCAAGCCCAAACAGAGGCTCATCTTTCACCAGATCAGGTCATAGCCTCATAGCCCAGACTTGGAATTAGCAGTCTGGAAAAGATTACTGCCTGTTTCCTTTCACAATTTCACTCCTTATACATATACCAAGATTACCAGTGAATGTACCTAAAGCCCCATACAATTTCAATTTTCTTTTAGATAGATGAGAACTCAGTTGAATAATTTTTAAATGTTTTTCAAGTTCTGTAGTTATAGAAGGGATTAACATAGCTATGGGCCCCCCTGGTGGTCTAGTGGTTAGGATGTGGCGCTCTCACCACCGCCGCCCGAGTTTGATTCCCGGTAAGGGGACTTCCCCGGGCAGATGGAGCTCGTCA